>NC_135477.1:182117618-182417618 GCF_052094955.1 Ictidomys tridecemlineatus | reverse complement strand
TCCCCTTTCCCCGCGTGGCGGCCCATCCCAGCATCTCCTGGCAGCACCAAGGGAAGGCTCGGTAAGCCTGCTTGTCACTTCCAGGGACATTTGCATCAAGAATTCAAGCTCCATTCAGTGCCCGGAACAGAGAAGAATCGGTCATTTAAATATCGCGGCATTTGATGGACAATTCTGGGGCGGAGTGGCTTCTCTGTGGAGGACAGCCAGCCCTCTGCGTCCACAGGGCGCATCTGCAGGCTCCACCGACCAGGGATCCCAACGTCCTGCAAAAATAAGTGTCTGTGCTGGACGCTAGAGCTGTCTGTCTTCCCAGCTGTGTTTTACACAACCCACGTGACAACTGTTGAGGCAGATTATGTTACATCAGGGTTGACCGAGACCTGGAGGTGACCTGGAGCCCACAGAGGATGTGTGTGCTGTGCCATTGTATAGAAGGGACCGAGCACCCAGGGTGTTGGAGCTCGCGCTCGCGATGCTGATGGGAAGCTGGGCACGGTGCATGCACGTGGCCATCCTAATGGCTCTCTCCTCCGTGTGACTTATTGGGCCCCATGATCTGCCTCCTCCTGCTCTTGTCAAAACCCACTTTATCAGGATCACCCCATGGGCCAGTCTCAGAGCAGGGCTTCTGTTTGCCTCCCTATCAGACACCCCTGGTCCTTTTTGGACGTAGACGGAGCATAAATGAAACATGGGTCAGCAGGATTCTTCCTGGGGTCCCGCGGGCAGGCCTCGGGCTCCTGGGCTGACTTCACGGCTCCCAAACTAATTACTGGTTGCTTTTTTCAGTGTCCCTCTGAACTGAGAGTCTTCAGTTGTTCTACGTTCACTTGGGAGCCTCTGGTCCCAGGAATTAAAGGTGACTGTCTTCCTGTAAGTCGGTGGCGGCTCAGCAAAGAAAACATTCCAGGCTGTCTGCGTGTGCAGCCAGGGTGGCTGGTGACAGCCATGTGGGAGCTGCAGGTGGCCTTGGGGGCAGGAAGCCTCTTCATGAGCCCGTGTCCAGCCTGGATGACCTCTGTCTGGTGGCCCTGACCCCTGATGTCCTGGAGTGCTGGAAACCAAGTTGGGGCCAGAGGAGTCCTGGCAGGTTCATTGGCCAAGGTGAAACCCGACGCCTTGAACGCCCCCATCCTGAAGGAGGGCAGGCCCTCTCAAGATCCCCTTCGCAGCCCCGCCTGCTCTAGGACACAGCATGGGCACTGCAGGTGTGGCGGGGTCTGCCCAGGGGACACTGCCGCCTTTGGTCACTGATGATGAGAAACATGGTAACGAGCAGCTGTGACTGGCATGCACTGTCCCTGGGAAGGAGGGACCTGACCATCTTCATTCCACAGAGGAAAGGACTTTGCTAAGAGGGGCAGGTGCATTCCTTAGGGTGAGTGAGGGGTGAACTCCAGATCCACGGCCCTGGAGCTTCTCTCGTGGGAGATCGACACGGAGAGCGGAGAGCGCGGCAGGCAAAAGGCAGGCTTCGGGCCCACAGGTCAGGTTCAAGTCCAGCTTCGAAGCTCACGAACCACCACGGGGTGGGCGAGTTACCCAGCCTTTCACGTCCTGGTTTCCCTGTCTGTGGGGAAGAACAGGATCCCTTACAGGTGGCAGCGGTGATGGGGGGATGAGTTCTGTGCACAGCACCCGAGTGTTTGCGCACTGAGGCTCCCGGCTCTGGACCTCCGTCTGCTCCTCCAGCCCACCCTGCGCTCAGCAGCTCCGTGGGGGCATCAGATTCAGCGCAGCCAAAGCTGAGCTCCTGGTCTCCTCTATGGAACCTGCTCTTGCCCGAGTCTTGCAGCTCAACACCTGGCGACTTCCCCCTTCCGGCAGCTGAAGTCCAAGAACGTGAGTCATGAAAGGACGTCATCACCACCTGACTGTGCGTCTGCGCGGAGACTTGGAAAGTGCCTCAGTAAACCACGAGGTGTCCTTCTTGGATGCCTGCGTTGTAGGCGATCAATCCCTCAAGATCTCGGCTCTTTCAGAACTGTGTGTGGTGTCGACCCACTGGGGGTTTTGATTGGTCCCATCGGGATCTGGAATGTCCCACGACCGAGTCATTGAGCTGAGTGTGACCATAGTGATGAACATGGCTGCGCATTTTCCCCGTTAGCTTTTTCTTTAGGATGCGGTTCATGTGCTCAGGACTGTTATACCCTGCGACCGTCGTCAGGATATTTGCTAAGCCTTGCAAAAATCTGTAGGTCATTAATGCTCGTCCTGTTCTGAAAAGCGGCCTAGGAAGTGTTGTGGTGATCTATGTTTCTCAAATAGGTCCTCTTTAAAGTCACAAACAGATGTCTTTTAAAGAAAGAGAAATTCTGGAGTCCCCAGGGGACCTCTCTCCCTCCACCGCCTTTCAGCTCTGCCTTTAGAATCTATCCGAGCCCAACCCTGGCTCCCTCCAGGGCTGCCACCTGTCCCAGCCAACACCACCGTCCCTGTGGGGCTGTCTGTTCAGCTCCTGCCCATGACTGCCCTCTGCAGTGGCCACGGCCACACGGGATGGCTCCCCATCCTGCCCGGAGGAAACGCCACGGTCCTTCAAGCACCGTCCCCCTCACACTCACGGACCTCCCAATTTTCCTTCTAGAATCTTCCACCCTGTCCTTCCTCTCCTGAAAACCTTCCTGCTTGTCTGCCCCACATTCCCCACCTCCCGGGGTCTCTGCTCACGCACCACCTCCTCCAAGCAGCTTTCCCTGACCATCCTGATAAAACTGGCCCTCGGCTGGCTTTGGGCTTCCAAGAACCAGGTCTCTCCACCCCCACCCGCCTCTGCTTCCTCCCAGGCCCCTTGGAGGGGCCGTCCTCAGACCACAGGGTCTGGTGGCCAAGTGCTGGAGGAAAGCCCCTGGTGGGAATATGAGTCTTTCACTCATACAGGAAACACGATTGTCTAAATGAAGACATTGTACAGGTTTTGCCGAATGGAACAAGATTGGTCCAAAGTGCTGCTGATCAAGTGGGGCTGGGAAAAGCATCTGGAAGGGACTTGTGACAGCTCACCCTCCCTTCTGAAGTAGCACCCAGGATTACGTTGGAGACACAATCCAGGGCCTCCGTGAGTCTCGCTGTGACCATCACCATGGGAGCCTCCAAAGATGTGAGTCCACACAGGAAAATGATGAAGGCGGCCAAGCAACCGCTAGGGGCTGGGTACTCATGGATGAGGAGCGGCTGCCGAGAAGCCCGCAGAGAAACCCTGATCACCGGGGCTCATACAGGAGAATGCCCAGAAAGCTCAGGAAACAGGCACCTCTGGACCTGGGAGCAAAATTGTGGTGAGAGAGGATGGGATAATGGCAGTTGACCTCAATCTGCTTAGGACCCTCCCTACTCCACACTAGGTGTCTGCCCTGACCCACTGTGTTGAAGACCAACCACTGGGTCTTCCCAGGGAGGTGAAACGTAGCAACTCCCAGACACCTGACCATGTTGAGACCAGGGACATCACTGGAACAGGAGGCTTGGTGACTGTGATGTTCCAAGTTGAGATACCATTTCATCCCCTTCCCCTGCTGTGCTCCTAGAATGCTGGCAGCCATCTCACGGCCTTCCAAACAGGAGAGTGGGAGGAGGTTCACTCAAGTCTAACAAGACCATGGGCAAAGGCCTGAAGATAGGGCCTCCGCCCCAAAGCTGACACAGCACAGCATCCGGAATAAAGCTCAAGGTTGAGAAGCTTCCCCCATTCAGACAACCATGGATGAACAGACATCTGAAGAAGGTCTCTACTATTAAAGTCAGAGAAAAGGTAAAACAAATAAGAGTGAATTGGAGAAAACAGAAATTACTTAAGCAGAAGAAAGATTCCCCAAATGATCTTCACTAACCTTTGAGAGATGAGAAAAGACATTGCACTCATGAAACAAGAACAGGATCCAATAAAACAAGTACACATACAAAACAAAAATACTTTATTGCTCAAACATGAAAATCGAAATTAAAACTTTTTTTCCAATGATTGGAAGATAAAACCAAGGATAAATTTTCTAAAATGTTTCTGCAACTTCTGAGAGAATTTGCATTGGCAGTGAATAGGTCCAGAGCTTTTCAGATTGGCAGGATATGGAGCCACTGAGAACCTGGCACTCAGGGTCACACCTGCCCCTGCCCCTGCCCGCTGTCAGGGCCTGTCCACCACAGAGCTGGGTAAAGCCCGGTGCCTGTGGCCACACTAGGTGGGGTTTGCCTGATCTGCTGTGTGGAAGGTGTTGTTGCTGATCTGCAGATGGAGCCAGCAGCAGTGGGTGGTCTCCGTAGGGTGGGGTTGTAAGGCTTCTTGATTCCCTGCAGGGAACACACAGAGACACAAGTTGGAAGAACCAGGCAGGAAGGGGCTGCTGTGCAGTGCTGGGCCACTGGCCTGTTCGGGGTGGGGAGTGGACCAAGGGACAACATGGGTGGGCTGCCAGCATCTCTCGAAGTGTGACCTGGTTTGCCACCAGCATCTGAGAGCAGCACCTGCTTCTGCTTGAGGAACACTTGCTCTTTGCCTGTGATTTACACTCTGCGGGGTGGGGGGACAGCCTCAGGAACATCCTGTCCACTTCTAGCCTAGAGAGGGCCTGGAAACCCAAACCAGGTCACAGGCATCCTGGACTTAGATACAACCCAGGCACAACCTGCTCCAACTGCTCCGCAGCAGGGGAGCTGCCTGGCCTGGCCTGGGGCTGGGTGCCTGTGTGGGTCTGGGTGGTCCCTCCTCTCCCCGGGCCTCAGTTTCTCCACTTGCTCTGTGAGGAGGCGGAGCCAGACTCCAGACGGTGTGCCTGGCACCCAGGGCGCTTGGGGGGGGGGGCGGCCACGTGTGCAGAGCTGCCGGCCCTTCCCTTGCACCAACCCCTGGGCCGCTCTGGTGAGGAGGAGATCTTCATAAAGGCACAGAGACAGACACGGGTGGGGAGGTGACCAGGAGACAAGTCCAAGAAGTCCAAATAAGAGGAAAGAACAGCCAAACTGGGGAAGGGAGACTCGCGAAGATAAAGAGAATGGCTCCCAAACTGAAGAACAAGCCCTGTGGATTGGAAGATGACACGTTAATGATGAAACACCCCCACCAGCTCCATTATCAGGAGATTTCTAGATCAGGGGGATAAAGGAACGTTTCTGAAAGGCAGAAAGAAAATAAGGAAGCAGGTCTGGTGTGACCGATCAGGACTCAGACGGAATTCAGAATTCTCAGCAGCACAGGGAGGGAAAAAGGGAGCAAAGGGAGGACTTCAGATTCCAAAAGGAAAGTGGTTTCCATGCAGAGTTTTATAGCCCAATTGTCACTAGTGTGTAAGAGCAGAACAAAAATAAAGAAGATTGCAAATGCTAAAAAAAAAAAAAGAAAAGAAAAAGAAAAAGAAAAAGAAGAAGAAAGAGAGAAAGGAAAGAAAGAGATGTTTGCCTTTTCCCTGCTCTTCCCCGGCAGCCACTGGAGGACGTGCATACCAAACAAAGGAATAAGTTAAAGAGCGATTTTAGAAGATGTGCTATTGCATTAGTTTCCTAGAACTGACACCACCAAGGACAGCAGTCCCAGCTTAGCCTCGGGGAGGGACCGGACCCCAGGATGCCTGGACGCAGACCCAACCTCTGCGCAGAGCGCTCCGGCAAGCTCTGCCTGGGACCGCTGCTTATAAACCTTTTTATAAAGGTTTAGAAAAGTAAAACCTTTTTACTCCTCTGAAGCACTTCACAGCTTCTCCCTGGCTTGCCCACATCGCCAGCAGCCCTCGTCTGCACCGCAGAGCATTGTGAAGTAAAATGAGAGCTGCTTCCACACACGCACTGGGACGCACTGGGACGCAGGGATGGGGACCTGATAACCAGAGAGCAGGCCGCTCAGGATGGGGTGCAACTTAAAATGTACGGATTTCTTATTTCTGGACTAGTTTACCACGGGTCTCTAAAACTCTAGTAGTGAAGCTGACGATCTGGGGTGGAGGGGCTACTGTGCTGAAAATGGGCTGTTTCAAAACGACAGAAATGTGTTGCTCCATAGCCCTCCAGGCAAGAAATCCAAAGTCCTGGTGACTGTGGGCCGCACTCTCCCCAAGCCCCAGGGCAGGACCCTTCCTGGCTTCCTGCAGCTTCCTTCCGCTGGGCCCCAGAGTTTTCTGGCTGCCCGAGTACGTCCGTCCGTCCGTCCGTCTGTCCGGCCGTCCGGTGCTTCTTTCTTTTCGTCTAGTGAAGATGCCAGTCACATTGGGCTAAGGCCCACCCTACAATTGTATGACCTCCTAATTACATCTGCCATGATCCCAGTTCCAAATAATGTCACATGCTGAGGTTCTGGGAAGGTCACGAATTCTTGGGAGAAAATATTTAACCCTGTACAACCCAGAGAAACAGGTGGTGGGAGAAAGTCTCAGAATAATGATGCCGGCTTCACCCCAGGCTCCCGACTGTGCACAGGATAGAGAGCCCCCAGCCCAGGTGAGCAGGTTAGATGCTCTTGGATTTCTTCAGGAAGTTGAAAGGGAGTTTACGAGAACGGATATACTAAAGGAGGTTCAGGGGTGGGGTTAGGGATAAGGTAGAGAAGGCTAAGCAAGCAAACAGACCCAGCAACAGCAAAAAGGCAAGTGTCAATCCCAGGAAAACAAGAGATCAGTTAATGGCACAGCTCCGCCAGGCGAATGTAAATATATTAATAAATGATAAATACTTTCCTAGGCAAGTCATAGCATACAAATATGGAGACAGGGTGGGGATGTGCTAGCATAGCCAAGGACACATCCCTGTCCTGTCCCATCCTCTAATACCAAACCCAGAAGGTGCCCTTCCAGGACACACAGAGACAGGGAGTGCTAGGTGCGGCTCTGCAGGAGACCACTTACCCAGCTGCATGAGGCCCTGGTTCCGCACCCAGCATCATGGTGCAAGCACGAATTTGTCCTGGTCATCAAGAGCTGTGGATGTCACACACTGCACCGTGGGTGTCTGGGAATGATACGCCCCATCTAGCTGTGTCATGAAGCGCACCATGGCCAGGCTCCAGGGGCAGTGCCAAGCACACTGGTCCCAGCCACCGTCCCCTGTCTTGATGGACATGTCCCTCAGGGGACATGGGCATTTTTCATGGTCACAAGTGGAGTTTGCTGCTCCTGCGGTCTGGGAGGCAGAGGCCAGGGATGTCGCTAAATACCCTGTGATGCCAAGGACACCCCACAGTGAAGAGTTATCTAGTCCATCATGTCCGGGGGGCCAAGGGAAAGAGACCCCTGCTGACCAGACTGCTGGGGAAACCAACCTTTGCGTCCCAGAACTAAGGAAGGACGGGAGGATGGCAGCCCTGGATGCTCTGGTCTGAAAGGCCCACACACCCTGTCCCGCTCAGCTCTTCATCAAGTGCATCTTGGTCCCCATCCCCTCAGAAGTAGGCTGGAGCACAGGCCGGAGGTGGTGGCATGTGAGTTTGCAGTGAGGTCCTGAAAGGCACTGTGCTTCTCTGCTCACCTGCTCCCTCTTCTGCCCGGGCTCTTGAGGAAGCGGGCAGCCATGTTGTAAGACACTCAAGCAGCCCGAGGAGGGGCCCATGTGGGGAGGTACAGCCTCCTGTCCACAGCCACGGGAGGGGGCCTCCAGTTGCCTGAAACCTGGGCCGAGACCTTGGACATCCTGAGTTAGAATCTCTCAGCTAAGGCATCCCAACATCCCTGGCTGGCAGAAACTGTGAGATAGCAAGGTTTCTTGTTTTAAATCAAAAGTTGGTATACAATTGGCCTTCTGTATCCCCAGGTCATGCATCTTTGGATTAAACCATCCTCAGGTGGAAACTACTGGAGAAAAGACTTGAGTCGGTACTGAACATGTGCTGATTTTTTTCTTGTCATTATCCTCTAAACATTCAATATCGTATTGGGTGTGGTAAGTCATCTAAAGATGCAAAGTTACATGGAAATACGATGTCGTTTTAGCTTAGGGACTTGGGCATCTGCAGATTTTGGTATCCTCCGGGATCCTGGAACAAGTCTCCTCGTTCATACCATCCATACCAACAGGCAGAGAGAAAGAGATAAAAAGCAGCAGTAGCAACCCCAAGACCCAAAGGGTACACCAGAAGGTGCAGTGTCAGTGGGTGGAGCAGGGACAGTTAAAAAAATCCACACTAGAGTGGTGTGGGCCAGGTGGGCAGCACACACCTTCCTCCCGGCTGCCTGGGTGGCAGAGGATGTCAAGTTTCAGGCCAGCTCATACGGCTTAGTGAGACCCTGTGTCAAACTAAGATTTAACAAAAGTGGTTGGGGGAGGCTGGGGAGGTAGTGTACCTGCACAAGGCCCGAGGTCGGTGGGAAGGTGGGAATATCCAGCACGGAGCCTGCTGGTCCGAGCTCTCCACCACCCAGCACACAGTGTTACACAGCCCAGAAAATATCTGGCCTGCAGATGAGAGCAGCTAACCCATGAGTATCAGAAAGGATGATGCACCAGAGAAATCAGGATGGTGTCAGGAGTAGTAAGAGCCTGGCCTCCGACGCACAGCACCAGGGGACCACCAGAGGCTGCAGCCCGCGCCCTCGTGGCCCTGCCCAGCACTGCGTTTCCTGGGTGGCTCTAGGGGCCCAGTTAATACTTATTTATTGTGTCTGGTACTTCCCCACACACAATTAGGTATGATTATCCCCGGCCTTGAGGCTTCCAGGGTTGACGTGCCCCCCCCCCACAGTCCCACAGAGATAGGACATGAACCCGGAGGAGGCCGACTTCAGAATCCTTGCTAATCCCACCGCGCCACACCACGTCTCTCGGTGGAACCCTTATTTACATTCCTCAGGATTGTTGGAATTCTCTGCCCTCGGTCTTCTCACTAAGAACTCTGCCAGGGCCCCTCTCCCGTCCTCTTTAAAAAGTATCCTTTAATTATGTTCATTGCTGAAATTGTCCACATATTTTCCTGGGGGACTCGGGAAGCCCCGAGAGGGGTCGGATGCAGGATCGATGACCTTACAGTGTCTGTGAGACCCTTCCACACCCTCCCCCCTCGGGGTCTGGACCTGGACGTCAGTTATCCTGCCTGGCAGCCTTTCTCCCTCTGCAGCCCACCCCCCCGCGGAGCTGGCCGCAGCACTGCATTCCCCTGCACAGTACCCCCCCCCCCCAATGCTGAGTCTCCGCTGACATTGACACCCATTACGGAGCTGTGCAGCTGTTCCCACGCAGCCCGCCCGAAGCCTTCCGGAAATTGCTTGCATTCACGCGCCCTCTACGTGGGCTGGCAGCCTCCCCGGGCCTAGCACCCCAGGACTCTGGCTTGTGGGGGGTACAGACCGGCTTCTACTCTTTTTCCCTACACCCACCCCTGACTCCCCGAATGTCCAATAAATTAACTAAGAAAACAGGTCCTTCCATCCGCTATTTAGGATAAGCTGGGGTGGGGGTGGGGAGAGCTTACATCTTTTTTTTTTTTCTTTGTGGTCACAGATAACTATTCTCATCATATTACTTAGGTCTCATTTAGTTTAAGTGGCATAAATTCAATTCCAACTGCATTTGGCACAAAGGAGAGTGTAATAACAGGGTACTAGAATATCTCCAAGTAAGCTGAAGAAAGGGCACGGACGCTGCCAGGCAGGGTCACCATGTAGAGTTGTGCAGGCTGCCCACTGCACAACCATAAGGGTCGCTCTTCATCACATGGGGGTCATATGAACGGCACTTCCTAGAACTACGCCATGGCACAACATATCTAGCTATTCTCAATGTTTCTGCTCCAAGTTTCAGGGATAACTATAAGCAGGGACTCAAATGCCATCTCTGAAGCCAACTGGTCTCTGAATACCAACTAAGTCCCTTCTCCTGAGGACTGAATGGCACAGAGCTGTCTGTGAATGATGGCTCTCCTACAATGCCAGGGAGGTCGCCTCTTGGGCCTGGTGTCAAAACTTCTAGGAAGGGCTCTGGTCAGCCTGTTGGAGCTTGGAGGAAATTCTTCCAATCAGGAAGCTCCATGTCTTGGGGACTGACATTTGGCTTCGCCTGAGTCACTCCCACAATCCAAGATAGGAACTGGCCTCCGGACCCTCAAACTCTGAAGCTCTCTGAAGCCCCAGAGCCTCCGGAGGGCTGTGCGTGACAGCAGGTGGGATGAATGGACAAGTGGCTCCCAGTGTGAATGAAGCCAGCCTCCTCCCCAACTTTCACGGGATGGAGCCTGGGGGTTTGGGCAACATGGGAGCTACGTTCATATTTTGAATATCTGCAACATTATGACCTTAAGCTCTGTGTCTTGAAGGCAAAGATGCCAATTCTCTTCCCAAATTCACTGCCCACTGACGCTTGGAACGTGCCTCCTACAAGGGGCTTGAGAGGAGTCGTGCCCAGTTGTTGGTCACCTCCCTTGGGCCTCCCCCTCCTCCAGCAGGAATCCCACGGTGCCCCTGCTGGCCCTCCAATCTGACTAGCTGCAGTAGGACTCTCCCCAGGTCTCTGGAATCCCGAACTTTTCACCCCGGCTCTAACAGGCACGTGAGGTAGTTGTCTGAGCATGGAAGCCAGACAGGCATTCTCTGGGTGTCATGAAACCAAGGGGTCACCCTGAACCCTCAGGGTAGGGGGTCTGTGTGGAATGGGGGGAACAAACACCGGTGCCACGTGCCCTAAATATTCTCTGACCATTTGATCCACTCCTAAGGGGAGGGCGTGCGTGACTATTAATGACCAAGTAAATAGTCATCAATTATGATGATGGCAATTATGCTTTTGAAATTAGCCTGGGAAAGGATGACCCAGGCAATTTTTTATTCCAGCTCAGGAAAAAAATGGGACGCCAGCTGGGGCTAATAAGAGCTTTCATTAGAGCTGGGAGCTGCGGCCAGCACTGGGAAGAAAGCCCTCTCTGTCCTGTGGCCCTGCCCGCCCCGACATGGCTTCTGCTTTTTAACAAGAACTGAAAGGTGACGAGACAGACAGTTCTCTCCTTGGCCCTGGTGAGCTGGCCTCTGGAAAGGCGGCGATTATTTTTGACGGCGCTGCCCAGGGTGTTTCCGTTGCCCCCGCTCTCCCCGCGTCTGGGTCCAGCCCGGGCCATGAGTGCGTCGACCTGGTGGAGCCAGTTGGCGGTGGTGGATGACCGGGAGCAGAGGGTCTGGGCAGGGCAGGACGTGCCAGGGCAGCTTGCAGCGCCCTGCTGGGAAGCGAGGAGGGAGGGAAATGCGCTTTCTGTACAAGGGCTGTGTGTGCTTCGCTGTGCTTCGGTCCCCTGGCAGCCCCTGCGGAGATGGCCACTATGTTTACCTGCCTGCACTCCCATCCCGAGTACTCACCAGGCCCAGCGGCTCCCCGCCCGCGCCCTTTCCTGCGCCTGCACACCCTGGCCCTGGGCAGCCGTGCAAGCCGCGGGCTGAACCTCCTGCTACAGAGAAACTACAGAAGGCCTCTCGCTTAACCACCGGGTACCCCAGTCAGAGGGTTTAAGGGCTGATGGCAGTAAGGTCCCCTTCTCCCTCCTTTGAGATCAGGGACTAGGAGGCACATTACCTAAACATGGCTCCAAGTCGCGGCTAAACTCAGTGGCTTTCAGCCCGAGACGTTTGACACTCTCAGGGGACAGGATTGTCCCATCTGGGTGGGGCACGCCGAGGGCATCTAGAGGATGGAGGATGCTGAGGATCACCCCACTATGAACTCGGCAAAGAATTGGCCCACCCAGAACGTCACCAGTGCACTGTTGGAGAAATCGTGTCGTGGTTAATGGCCCGGAAGCAAAGGCCTGCCTGGGAGACTACAGAGCCACGGACCTCCAAGGCGCCTACCCACCCAGAGCCCTGCGCCTGCGCCTGCGCCCCAGTCCAGAAGGCACTGCGCCCCGCCCCTGCTGCCACTGCCAGCCAATCAGAACGGCGGCTCCCGGAATTTATGCAAGAATTTTAGGCAAGGAAAGACCACCTTTCTGGCTCTTCCGCCAGAGAAAGACAATTCCTCCTGAGCGAGTACAGAAGAGAGGAAGAGAAGGTGCTGCGAACCCAGCTCCGGTGTATAGTCACCTCCCTGTCTGGTAGGCTCCCATGTGGGTGCTCGTCCACTTATGATGGGGTCCAGTAAACCCACTGGAAATCGAAAATATCCCAAGTTGAAAATGCATTGACCCCACCTAGCCTACGGAACACCCCTCCTCAGCGACGGCTCACGGCAGTCAGATCCTCCTGGCAACCCTAAATTCAAACCTGGGTTTCTACTGAAGGCATATTGCACCCCTGTAAAGTCAAAAACATTGAAAGTGGGGCCACTGTAACACGGGGGCCAGCTGTCTACCCACATGGCTCAGCCGTGGCCTAGAGCTGGGAACCGTCCCTCAAACCCTGCTGTCCCCAACATTCATTTGGCAAAGACATAAAAGGCCTCATGTCTGGTGCTTCCTATAGTCTAATTCCATTCACATCACAGGACGGCAAGAGCCTCACTCCCATTTTACTGATGAGAAAACTGAGGCTTGAGAAGGTAAGTGATTTGTGGACCAAGTCCACAGAGGAACTAGAGTTGGAAGTCAGGCTGACCTAAATCAATTTGGAGCCTTTTTGGAATCTGTGGACATTGGAGACTCAGAAGGAACAAGACAGGACCAGAGGACATTGGCCAGGTGAACTGACAAGGGGCAGCAAGGCTAAGCTCTAAAAAAACCTGGCCACTGTGGTCTGGAAAGATCAGGCTGATGGCAGATAGTCCAGCGTCCTCACTGTGTGAGAGAAGCAGAGACAGCAGGGAATCCACAAATGCCCCCGTGCTACAAGTGTAAGTTGCACCCCTTCAGTCCTTGACGAGGTCCAACAGAGTGATCTTGTAGAATTCATCAACTCAAAGCCAAGTGGTTGTACTATAGAAAGTGGAATTTATTTAAGTTCCACATAAATTCTAGAGACTTGGGTAGTGAAGACAAGGGACTATCATTTACTGAGTGCCACCTCTATGCCGGCCACTCTGCTACCCCTGGGCATAGCTGATTTCATTACCTCCTCAGCAGAATCCCATCAGGTCTTCTTAGCAGAGTTTGATGAACCAAGAAACTGAGCCTCAGAGAAGTTACCTAAATTACCCAGCCAGAGACACAGCCAGTGACGGAGAGCCCTGGAACTTACCTATGCACAATGCCCGGCTGCCTGGTAAAACTGATTGTTATCCAGGAGTATGCAGCCATTACAGAGGCATGGCCCCATCAGAGGTACTGCCAGAGATGATTCCCAGGGAGCCCCATAACACTCCTCTGTAGCCCTGAGTGCAAAACCCTGGGGCACCCACCCAGTGAGCCGGATCAGAGAGGCAGACACTGGCTTTTCCAAAGCCCACACACCGAGACACTCTGGTCTCCATTTGGTGTCCTCAGGAAAAAGGCGCACTCCTTTGTTTTGTTTCTTCTGCACTGACCCATTCCAAGGTCAGGAAATTCTTCCATATAGACACCCTCAGGCCACCGCTTAAGCCAATTTCCTCCTCACTCATCCAGAGGCGAGATGAGGACCAGCTGGTGGCCACCATCTCAACAAATCTTTTGTAACCTGGAGACCTGTTACATAACCAGCCTCTGCAAGGGAAATCCTCCTAGTTCAACTTTTCCCAGAGATGTTTTATTCTCCACATTTCCTTTGAAAATCAGTCGACCACTTTGTATTTGTGTTTCTCTGAGGATGCAGGACCACAGCCAGTGCAGGACAGGTATATTCCATGAGTCCTGTCAGAGGGTGGCTTCCTAGTAAAGCCAACAGGAAGGACATGGTGAAGGAGTGAAAACCTGGAAGAGATCTGTGTTCAGATCCTCCTCCTCCTTCTCTTTTTCCTTTTCCACCAGTTGAACTAAGGCACATCAGCTGGGTTTGCAAGATAGTCACTTCTGTATCTCCAAAGTAGGAGGAATGAGCACCCCCACATGTACAAATGGGATAACATAAATGAAGTGCTTGATGCTCAGTGGATGCTGTGCTGTTGGGCCCCTCCCCTCCCACTGCACAGTGTGGCCGCTTCACTACTCATATTTCTTTTGAATCAGATGAACACACCAATTCCCTGAACTTCCTTGCTGTTCCTGTCTTCATCCTGGAGAAATGAGCCCTCTGTCCTGGGTGCATTGGAATAAGACAGTTCATACCTCCCAGAAGTGTCTGGGAATGGGCCCCTACTTTGGATGGGTATGGGGTGGATGGCCTCTTGAAATCTCTTGTCAATTCCAAGATTCTATTTGTAAACTAGGTCAATTCATACTATCACCTCTAATCCGTTTTCCACAAAGAAATCCAACCAGATTTTCCGTGGGGAGAGTGCAGGAGAGACGTTACCCTAGAGTACTGTTCCTCCATTCCTTAACAGACATGTCTGCCTCTGAAGTTCTCTCTCCTCCCCACCTTCCTTGGTAGCCTTTCTCTGCCCCACAGCTACTCCATCTACTTTCTACTGGATTCTCCTTCTCAATGCAGTTTTGCTCCCAAACATTTGAACCCCATTCAGATCACCTAAGGCCATCCAACAGGACCTGTATTCCTACACAGGTAATATAGAAATCACCTACTCATCCGGCAGCATAGGTTCCAGGGTCTGACTCCACAGATGAAGGGACATGTGAGTGTGAATTCACTTCCTCTGTACACAGAATTATTTTCTGAGAAATTTCTATAAGACAATTTTCTCCAACTTCTCACTATCAATTCAATGATTTACGTTACAAACCACAAGAGCTTGTATTTACCCCTTGTTAAGACTATGGTAAGAAATACTTATATTTTCACATAATAATTTTTTTAAAAAATCCTTTCCTTATTATCTATTAACTTTATGATGTTCCCTGCCTGGACCTTTACAGCATCTAATAGAGCTGGGCTGCAGCATCACAACTGGCCTATAGGTGGCGCCAGCCCACACGTTTCTGATAAAGTCAGCTTGAACGATATTTTAAGATCGAGGTTTCATGGTAGGTGAAATGAATTAGCTGCATACTTTTCTGCTTCGAGGAACTAAAACATCATTCAATAAACTCCCAGTAGAAGGGAGTAGCTGAACTAGATTCCCTCTTTCCAAGGTCCCGATTGACAAAGATCTTCACAATGCATTTACAATGTGGATTTTGCAGAGAGATCCTTCCCCGCAGCCCAGGGAGCCTCTTCTCAGTTATTCCTGCCAGGTTTTAGTCTGCGAGTCTTCTCAACTCTTCTTGGGTCACATGTCAGGGAAACCTCCAAGGGCAGCGGGACCCCAGGAGGCAGTGCTTCCATTACTGGGACTTGGGCGTGGCCCTCTGTTGAAAGGGGCTGGCCCCCTCCCTCTCTGGTGCCATGTGATTCCTTCTCCACCAGCAGAAAACTGCCTGAGCTGGACGTTGCCCACCAGTGCTGTCCAGGCAGGCCAACTCCTGGCTCCTTAAAAATCCTTCTTCACAGCTAGAGTCTTTAACACCAGTTGCAAAGCACCCTGGGGCAAATCAAAGGGAACTGGCATTGAGCAGCGCTGGGAAAACCATCTTAGCTACTGCACTGCCCCCACCCAGGACTGGGACTGAAAGGAGGGTGGGCGTCCCCACCCTGGGCATCCAGGTGCAGCAGTGGGGCCCTGGTGAGTGGCAGGGCACAGTTAGCCGATGGCCATTTTTAGTATGTTTCAAAGAGTGACCTCTTACTGTTACTGCATGGGACTTGGTTTTGGAACAAAATGACATGCAACAAAAATCCCTCTCCCACAAATTTCCTTTCTGCCCCATCTTCCCTTTTCCCACTCAGATTGGCATTTGATCTTCTTATGGCTACCAAATCTGTCAATCAAACCAGGGTAGCTTGTCAGAGAAGTCACATCAGAGTTTCTGAAGAGAGGTCTGGTTTCCTAGTCCTGGAGCTCCCGGGCCCACCAGAGCTTTGGTGCTCTGTCCCTTCCTGTGGGCACAGAGGAAGCCCAGGGGAGAGCAGAGCTTTGGAGATGCACCCTAATCTGTCCCATTGTCCCTCACTTATTTACTCAGCTGCTCTTACCTAGCCTGCTTGGTATCAGCCCTGTGGCTGTGAGCTGGGGACTCTGAGATGGGAACACATAGTTATTGTGTCTCATTCGACCCCTGCTGTGAAGCAAGCCACCTCAGCTTACCAGCCATTTTTTTTTTTTTTTAATGCTCCTGTGTTTCTGGGATCAGATATTCAGACATGCAGCTGCAGGGTTTGCTCCTCGAGTCTGGGACCTCGCTTGGGAAGACTCAAGCCCAGAGGTCACTCACTGGCTAGAGAATGGAATCTTTTAAAGGTCTATGTTGGGAGACTTTTAAGACTAAGCCTGTCGGCTGGCCACCTGCACGTGGTCACTCCACATGGCTGACTTCCGCCCAGCACTGCAGCTTCAGAGTGGATGCATCCTTCACGTGCGTCGTTTTCTCCGTTGCTATAATAAAATACCCGAGACTGGGTAGTTTATAAGGAAAGAGTGGTTTGCTGGCTCACAGTTCTAGAGGCTGAATCCAAGAACACGGTGCTGAGCCCTCGTGCAGCTTCCACTCATGGGAACGACAGGTGGGCATGTGGAAGAGATAAAGCACAGAAGCTGCCTTGCTCTCACAGCAACCAATCCCAGAGGAACAGACCTCATTCCTACAAGAAAGGCCCTGACCCCTCTTAACGACCTAATTGGCCCTTACAAGATCCACCCCAACACCACCTGATGGCAATCAAATTTCAACAGGAGTTTCTGAAGGAACAGACCAAATCGAAACCCCTGGGGCTGGGGATGTGGCTCAAGCGCTAACACGCTCGCTCTGAGATCCAGTCCCAGCTTCAGTCATTTGGAAAACGTCTTAATGACTTTTGCTGTGAGCATGTACCACTTATGTTTTATTGGCTTTCTATCTCCTTAAAATCACTCATTTTCTTTACTCTCAATTTGTAGAATTTTATATCACTACCATCAAAAGAAAACCCTGATCCTTTGCCATAAATATAAGGCCACCTTAAAATTAAATTCTATTTCTAAACTTCCCTATGAAATTTTAGCTAACTACAGAAACCTGTGTCCACTCAACATAGGACCTCTTGGGCAGGAGGTAAACACATCCCAGCTCCACACCAAGATGTGTTTATCGGTGAAATCCACGTCATTAAAAAGAGAACAGTGTTCTTCCTGGGGGATGTCATAAAATTCAATGCCATCCTGTATACTGTCTATGACCACCTCTGGTACCACTAGGGAGTCCCACCGAAATCAATCAGAATAGCTAGGTTCTGCTGCAGTAACAAAGAATCCTCAGATCTTGATAGCTTAAAACACAAAAGATATTTCTCACATAAGGACACAGAGCCGTGTTCACTCCCACCCCTCCCTGAGCACCAAGAACACTGTGCCACACGCTGCTGGGCTCCAGCCACTCCAGGCTGGCACTGCTACATTCCCCCATTCCCAGGAACACCAGCCCCTCACCACCAGGCCCAGTGCTCCTGGCTTGGCCCCAGCTCTGCACCGGAGGCCAGCAGTCCCTCTCCCTGCTTCCCCCTGCTCTCCCTGCTCCCTTGCTATAGGCTTAGCCGACCCCCAACTATCACATGCCAGGTGCTGATGACACTCCTCCCTCCAGCCCTCCAACTGTGACGATGAACAAGGCCCCCCAGACACTGAACGTCCCTTGTAAGGGGAGGAAAGCTCTCCCTCAGCTGAAAACCATCATTTACAGAAAGGACAAGAGAAATCAACCACAGAGCCCCGCGTGGCCCGTGGAGCTAACAGCAGAAGGTGCTGGAGGAATCCAGGCTCTCATGTCACCCCAGTGGTGACATCCTGGGTAGTGCAGGGGGCCAGGAAGGGTGCTCAAGGGCATGACATCCCAGTACCCGGACAAGACTTCCTCAGCTTCTTAGGGGCAAACAGACGGCGCTCTGCAGCAGCACTTACTGAACCAAGCACATTTCAAATCCACCTCTCTTCCTCAGCAGCTCCACATCTGGAACCTTCTCTGGAGGGACCCAGGGAGAGAGTCTCCCGCAGCACAGCTTGAGGTGGTGAAGCTGTGGACTGGACCCACGTGTCTGTCAGTGGGACACAGTGGACGTGACCAGAGTCACCCCTGTGACTGGACAGCCAGAGCAGGGAGCCTCTGCCACACCTTGGCCTCAGGGGCCAGGGGAGGGTCGGTGGCTGGGGTAAGCGATAGCTGGAGCTAGAGGAGGAGGGCCGCCCCGGGCCACATTGGGAAGTATAGGGCAGCAGGGCAGGGGCGGGAGGAGGGGAATGCCACCTCCCTACAGTGCCAGCTGGAAGCCACAGCAACCGGGCACTGTGGAGTCGGCCTCCTGGGCACAGCAGGGCAAGAAAAAACCAGAACAGGACCAGGGCCAGGGCCAGGGGAGGGAGGGCCAGGGAGGGAGGCAGACCAGGACCACCAGAAGTGTGGTCAGCCCTTGTGCAAAGCTGCATGACTGCAGGTGCCCATGGAAACTTCTGGGGACACAGCCACCGCCACCCACCATGTCTTCAGGGTGTGGAAGGTGCTGGTGGGTGTCAGGGACGGTACGGGACGGGACGGGGGGCGGGGGGGCCTCCTGGAGGTCGCACCCCGGGAATGCTGAGTGGGTGAATACAAAGCGCCTCCAGGGGAGGCGTGAAGTCACCACTCACTCCAACGCTTTCCTGGTGGTTGGGTGAGAAGCTGATTGACATGGAGAGACACGGAGGGACACGGAGGGACACGGAGAGACACGGAGGGACACGGAGGGACACGGAGGGTCACGGAGAGACACGGAGAGAGAGACACGGAGAGACACGGAGAGACATGGAGGGACCCGGAGGGACACGGAGAGACACGGAGAGAGAGACACAGAGAGACACAGAGAGACATGGAGGGACCCGGAGGGACACGGAGGGTCACAGAGAGACACAAAGAGACACGGGGAGACACGGAGGGACACAGAGGGACATGGAGGGACATGGAGGGACATGGAGAGAGAGACATGGAGAGACAGAGACACAGAGAGAGACATGGAGAGACATGGAGGGACACGAAGAGACACGGAGGGACACGGAGGGACACGGAGAGACATGGAGAGACACGGAGAGACACAGAGGGACACGAAGAGACACAGAGAGACATGAAGAGACATGGAGGGACACGAAGGGACACGGAGAGACACGGAGGGACACAGAGAGATATGGAGAGACATGGAGAGAGAGACATGGAGAGACATGGAGGGACACAGAGAGACACGGAGAGACACGGAGGGACACGGAGGGACATGGAGAGACATGGAGAGACACAGAGAGACATGGAGAGAGAGACATGGAGAGACACAGAGAGACACGGAGAGACACAGAGAGACACGGAGAGACACGGAGAGACATGGTCAGGCAGGAGGGTGATCCATGGGAATAAACAGGGAAACTTAAACACAGTCACTGAATGTTTAGGGACGTCTTCTCTGCAGCTCAGGCACCATCCCTGTGCCAGGCTCCCAGAGCTGGGTGGGGAACACGCAGGGGCAATGGCCTGGAGAGGGAGGGGCCCCTGGGAAGGACCAGAGACCCCCACGCTGTGCTGCAGTACCAGGCAGGGCAGGGCCTGGGGCAGGGCAGCTGGACTCTGAGGGGCCTTGGATCTGGGAGGAGGGGAGGAAAGATCCTGTGCTTTCAGAGTCAGACAGACGGGGGTGCCATCCCCAGGCCTGTCCCTCAGCTGTGGCTCGGGGCCAGTTACGACCCTCTTCACCTCGTTATCTCTTACATCAGTAAGAGCAGAGGGACATCCCCCCCCCCAGGGTGCTCCAGGGTTGGTGGGTGTTGCATCACCCTGGTACCTAACAGAGCCTCGGGGAGGCTCTCCATTCCTGTCATGGCTGTTGGTGGTGGTGTCGGCCAAGCCCATGGTGGATGCTACACCAGGTCCGGCTGCTCAACAGGGTCCCAGGGCAAGTGAGGTAAAGGCCCCAGGGCCCCTCTTGCTGGAGGCAGTTGAAGCTGTATGTTCTGTGGTCACACAGTGTCCCCCTCACCCAGCCAGCTGTCTGACAGCCTGTAAACAGATGGCGGGTGGGGTGGCCGGTGAGATTGTGCAGATGGCACTGAGCAAATCCAGCCGCACTTTTGGGAAAACAAGTCAAAGGAAGGCTGTGCCAATGGGGGCCATGTACGCCTTGGTCTGTGACAGACAGCACACCCAGGGAAGGCCTCCCAGGGAGTCGTGAGACATACCAGACCTTGGCGTGCCCAGCCAAGAACTATCTCCACCCTGCATCTCCGTGGCTCAGGGCCACGACACTGCTGACCGAGGGAGGTCACCCTGGCCGGGCTCGCAGCACAGACCAGGAAGCCCTCCCAGCCTGGCCTCCTGGACTCCCTCCTGAGCCCTGGCCCGGCTTCTTCACCTGTGTGCTGCCCAGTTGCAGGGGCCCTGGAGCCACACGAGCCTGGAACCCAGACATGGGAGCCCAGAGTTGCTTCCACCTGCTGTGGCTGGAGGGAAGGAGGATGAGGGACCCTGCAGGGTCTGGGGGCCCCAGAATGGCTTGGGCCACCCTTGTGGCTGCCACCTGTCTTACCTCTTCCTCCAAATGCCAGCCTCAGCTGCTCCAGCCTGTGCCTTGAGCAAGCCGAGCTCTGCAGCGACTGATGCCCTCTCTCCTTTGCCTGCATGAACCCCTTCCCCCCGCGAGGAGCTCAAGTGAATGCCGCATCCTCAGAAAGGGGTTTTTAAGTTAATAATTCCCTCCCTTGAGCTGCACAGCACTAGGCACAGACCTGCGCTCTAGCATGACCCGCGTTCTCCAATCATGTTCAAAGCTGCCCGTGACTCCAGAGCCTCACACACAGACGCCAATTCTCTGCACCCTCCAGTCTAAAACAGTGAGAGACGGTCGTGATTGCTGGGGGTTGGGAGGCAGGCTGGACTGGATCAGTGTGTGCTGTTTGCACGTATTGGTGTCTCTCTGCTCTCAATTAATAGGGCAATGAACACGTTAAGAAGAGTTGAGTCTAAAGCTTTGACTGGGAGGGTGGCCCGTCCTGACTTTCACCATGATGTGGCTTGGCCACTCAGAGAAAGCCTAGGTTTGTACTGATACGAATGCTAAGATGGACACTCCTGTTAATGCCACGTGCCACTTTGTATTTTTTATTTATTTATTTGTTTGTTTGTTTGTTTGTTTGTTTGTTTGTTTATGGTACTGGGGATTGACCCCAGGGATGCTTAGCCACTGAGCCACATCCCTGCTCTTTTTAATATTTTATTTAGAGACAGGGTCTCATTGAGTTGCCTAGGACCTCACTAAATTTCTGAGACTGGCTTTGAACTCTGGATTCTCAGCCTCCCAAGCCGCTGGGATTACAGGCATGCAATACCATGCCCAGTTCATGCACCACTTTTTAAAAAATATTCTTTTTTAAAATTTTTTAAAATTTGTTTTAATTAATTATACATAACAGTAGAATGCATTTATGCACCTTGATATATCATACATAGATATGTCTCATTTTTCTGAGTGTACATGTTTCAGAATCATGTTGGTCACGCAGTCACATATATTAGTAATAATGTCTGTGTCATTCTACTGTCTTTCCTATCCCCACATCCCCTTCCCTTCCCTCCCATCACTTCCTTCTACCTCATCTATGGTAACACTATTCTTCTCTACTGCCCCCCACCACCTTATTGTGAATTAGCATCTGCATATTAGAAAAAACATTCAGCCTTTGGTTTTGTGGGACTGTCTTATTTTGCATCTCATGATATTCTCCAACTCCAACCATTTACTGGCAAATGCCATAATTTTACTCTTCTTTAAAGCTAAGTAAGATTCTATTGAGTATATACACCACATTTTCTTTACCCATTCATGTATTGAGGGACACCTGGGTTGGTTCCATAGTCCAGCTATTGTGAATTGAGCTGCTATAAACATTGACGTGGCTGTGTCCCTATAGTATGCTGATTTTAAGGCCTTTGGGTATAAACCAAGGAGTGGGATAGCTGGGTCAAATGGAGGTTCACACCACTTCTGATACCAATGAGAGAAACCTTTACATCCTCAGGAAGCTCGATGGCATTCATTGTACCCAAGACTGGCACTATTCCCCATGAGGAGCAACTATTATTCCCCTGATTTGTAGATAAGTCTGCAGGCCAGAGGAAAGGGGGCCTTCTCAGTCGCCCTACTAGTCATGGCAAACCTGCCCCTCAGGCCAGGTGTGGCCCTGGGGTGGCATCACCTCATGAGCACCCTGCTCTTGTGCTTTCTTTCTGGGCACCTGTGTTGGCCCAGCTATGCCCCACCCAGCCAGGGCTCCCCACTGTGTGCAGAGCGTGGCTTCTCTGGGGGTCCAGTGTGCCGCCCACACCACGGTGCTCAAGGCTGGTGGCTGTCTGTCTGGAAAGCTTTGATCTCCAGTGTCTCCCGAGTCACCCGGTCCTCCGTGCAGACATGCCCAGCGATACCTAGGTCTTTCAGAGACTTCCCCAGCAGCCACTCGGGCCCCCCCAAGACCAGTCCCTCCCACTGAGCCCAGTGTGGAAGCACATCGCCAGCTTGGGGTGGGATTCCTTTCTTCCCCCCAACACATTCGTGTCTCCCCATCGCAGCCCTGGTGACCCCTCCACTCTGTGTCCGTGAGTTCGACTTGTTCTTAGGTCCCATGTGTAAGGGGGTCATGCAGTGTCTGTCCTGGTTGATGTCCCTCAGCAGAATGTCCCCGGAGTTCATCCATGTTGCCACAGACGACAGGGTTTCCTTATTTCCGAGGTGGAAGAGCCTCCTGGTGTGTCCACTCCATTCCTTTATGCTCACCGTCATCCATGGACGCCCAGCTTGACCTTGGTCAGCAGTGGAGCAATGAACCCAGGGTGCAGATGTCTCCTCCGCGTGCTGAGTTCATTTCCTCTGGACGTGGGACCAGGCGCAGGGTCGCTGCGTCCTATGTGAGGTCTGTTTTGGTTTCTGGCTGTTTCCAGACCTGTTCTGATTCACATTCCCGTCAACAGCACTGGGTTCTTCTTCTCTCCTCATCCTCTCCAACATGGTTTTCTTTTCTTCTTCTGCTTCTTCTTCTTCTTCTTCTTCTTCTTTTTTTAATAAAAGCCATTTGCAGGTGTGAAATGATATCTTATGGTTTTCATTTTCCTTTCCCTAGTGACTAATGACATTGAGCATTTTTTCACCTCCAAGCCAGTATTTGTATGTTGTCCTTTGAGAAGTGTCTGTTCGGGTCCTCGGCCCATTTCTAATGGGACTGTGTGTTCGTGCACTGGAGTTGCCTGAGTTCCTTGTGCATTTTGAACATAGCCCCTTATCACAGGGATGGTTTGCAGAGAGTCTGAGACTCTGAGGGTGACTCTGGGTCTGTCTGCCTGGGTCAAAGCCTTGCCGGTCTATCCTTGACACCCGGGGCAAGCACATGTCTTCTAAATTCATGTCTGTCCTCTGCTCTCAGGGATGTTAACAGGATGGATTTCCCGGGGTGTGATGAAGACAAGACACAACTCGGAGAGCTTAGCACAGGCCCTCTAAGATCGTAAGTGCCATTAGAAGCCAACTGAGAGTAGTTTTTAAAAATGTTACCGAGTGGGTGTCTTCCCAGTGGGCTGGGTAGGAGGACTAGACCCACACACAGATCCCACCAATGTGACGGGTCAGAGCCACTGTGGAGAACACACATGGAGCGGCACCCACCCACGTGGGCATCAGCAAGGCCACCGAGGAAGTGGCACCGGCTGACACCCAAGAGTGGCACATGTCCCTTCAGAGTTGCCGTGCCCTGCTATCCTGGGTTATTCTGAAACTGTTTCTCACTGGGATCCACTTCTCTTCTCCCAGGAACCTGGAAATCCAGGCTGTAAAGCACCCTCCCTCCATTTCCCTCTGCGAGCCACCCTGGGCCAGCGCTGTGTCACGGAGCATTATGGGACTCACACAAAGGCCCCGTTGCTCCCTCATGTTTAGAAGGAGGAGGCAGAGAGCGCGCGTTCCCTGAGCACCTGTCCATGCCAGGCGTCCCCTGCATTTCAGCCATGCCCTGGCTCCTTGAGTTAACTGTGCCATCACTGCCGGGGACAGAGGGGAAACTAGGCTTCAGAGGGGAGTCCCCATGTCCACCTCGCCAGAGATGACAGGCGGGCCCATCCGGGTCCACCCAGCCCCAGCCTCCCAGATGCCAGACCTATAGTCACGTTGTGACGGGGTTTCAAAAGCAGAGGAGCAGCTTGCAGAGCCACCGAAGGAAAGCAGGCTGGCAAGGTCCCCATGAGCGCTGTCCTCCAACTCGGTCCCCTTGTCCCTCCGATCACCTCTGATGTCCACCCTGGACAGCACACTGGCAGAGAGCTTCCCCCAGCCCAGCGGCCACTCTGTTTCCAGGTTCCACCCAAGGAGCGGAAGTCCTCGAGCGTCCCCTGGCTCCTCCTGCTCAGTCTGTCCCCGGCCTGGACAGTGCTGAGCGCTGGCCATCCTGCCACACCTCTTGGCAGAGCCCCGGCCTTGGCCTTCCGGAGGCCCTGCTAACCCACCACCTGCCAAACCAGGGACGTGCCCCCGTAGGGCCCCCTGACCAGTCAGCCCCACCAGACCCAAGTCAACAGGCCTCCAGACCAAGGCTTAATTTAGAGCCACCGCCACCCCCCGCGTGCCACCATGTACCCTGGGGCTGTGTTTGTGGCTATCTTTCGGGCGCGGGCATCTTGGCCAGGGTTATTTTAATGCTGACTGACGGCTCTGTCTATTCCGGGAGCCTGTGCCCAGGTCCCAAGACCTCTGGAATGTGCTCCTGGGCCGTCCCCAGCACACAGGTCTTCTGGGTGGGAGGGAGCCTCTCTGTGTGACCTGCAGAGACCGGGAGAGACTCTCCTCCTCTCCCATGTCGAGGGAACTTGGGGTTCCCAGTCTCTGCGGACCCACATTTTGAATCAGTCAATCCGTCAAAACAGACCACGGAAGGGGACCAAGGACAGACACATGCCACAACACCAAGGACCCGAGACCTTCTGCAGATGAAGAAGCCGACACACGGGTCACGCATGGTATGACTCCATCTGGATGAAATATCCAGAGACAGTCATGCAGACAGGAAGCAGATTGGTGGGCACCAGGGGCTGGGCATGGGGAGTGACTGCTCATCTAGTCCATTTTCTGTTGCTGTGACAGACTACCTGAGACTGCATAACTTATAGAGGAAAAGGTTATCTAGTTTATGATTCTGGAAGCTAGAAACCCAGGATTAGGTGGCCACATCTGGTGAGGGTTTCACGCTGCATCGGTAGAAGAGTGGAAAGGCAAGTGGGTGTGTGCTGTGTGAGGAAGGAGCAGAACCCGGGCGACTTGCTCTACAAGAAGCCACTCTCGGGAGAACAAATCCCCTCTCGCCAGAAATGCCTCGATCCCTGTCAGCTCTGAAAGCCCCCCATCCCCCCCACCGCCCAACACCATGGCCACCACAATCAAGCCCCATGGTGAGTTTCAGAAGGGACGGACTGTATTCAAACCAAAACTCTGCTTAAAGGGTTCCAAGGTTTTCTTTAGGATCATGTTTTGCAACTAGGTACTGGTGGTGGTCTCAGGGCGGCTGAACTGTACTCTCTGCATGGTTCCTTTTCTGTTTTGTGAGTTTTACTTCAATTTTAAAAAGTCCTCAAACCTCTGCAGAAAGGATTTGATGTGAATGTCGGTGATGCATCTGGGTATCGAGAGCTGTGGTCAGTACAGTAAGAGGTCCCAGGGGAAGGACAACAGGGCTTGGAAAGGCTACTGGATCCTGGGCACAGTCTGGGCCCAAGTTGAAAGCCTTCAGCTCTCATTTGGTTGAATGCCTGCGAGTCCCTCAGACCCCCAGAGCTGAAGCAGAATGGAAGCCAAGAGTTCCTCCCACATCCGCAGTGTGAAAAGAAATGGAATATGTTGGATGTTCAGAAGACACTCCACTGAAGGTGGAAGAATCTTCTTCCAGAGGTCCCTGGAGTGTCCCTGTGGAGGGGCAGAGATGGGGGCTCTCACTGGTGTGGGCTCATCTGCTGGGCTTCTGGCTCTGCACGCACCAAGGCTCAAACACCAGCTCTGTCTGCAAAGAAGCTCGCTTGGCAGATCCCCCACCTTCCTCTTCCAGGCACACGAAAGAGACGATCCCATTGAGAAAAGTGTGGGATCCACGGTTCCCGAAATAAACCAAACATGTCACCGAGACAATATAGCATGCACCTCCTGACCCATGTAGGCCCCAGGGACACAAAGGTCAGCAAAGCACACCTCGTGGAGCTGAGCTTTTACAACACAGGATAGGCACTTTTTTTTTTTTTTAAATCACAAAAATGTAACTGCTACTGGGTTTATTAGGAAGAACAGGTGGAGGGAGTTCTGTGGGCAGTAACGGGATCGATCGTTGGAGGTGGTGACCAGCAGAAGGCTTCTCTAGGCTGTGACTTCCAAGGTGAGATGGAAGAAAGAGTTAGACCATCAGAGATGGGAACTCGCCCAGGCAGAGGACGGGCCCAGAGGGTGCCCCGAGGTGGAGGAGGGCTGCTGTCTCTGCGGCAGAAAGTGACAGGGAAAGTGCAGGCACACAGGAAAGGGGTACAAGGTGCCCAAGCCGAGCAGACAGAGAGGGAAGAGAGACCTGGGCCGGGGGCTGCACCTCTGCCCACTCCAGGGCCACCAGGATAGGTAGGAAGCCAGTCTGAAGGACTGAGGGAGGTTGGGACGTCCAGGCATCTGTGTCTCGGTGCAGGAAGGAAAGTTGCAGAACGAGCCAGGCCCCTGTCCTAGGCAATACTGGGCCGGAGAGCCTCGCTGGCTGTATCTACGCATCGTAGGTGTGTGTACTCAAAGTGGTGTTGACTTTTCCTCAGTGTTTGCCTTCCATATCTGCAGGATCTCTCCTCACTTCCCAGGACATTTGGAGAGAATCGTTGGCTTCCATAGCAACCATTTGTTGAGCCTTTGATTTGGATTCGACCCTCCAGACATCACAAGCATCTTGTGCAGTAGGTGACATTAGCCACATCTTCAAGATGAGAAGCCCCAGGCTGAGAGAGTCTGAGTGTTTGCCATGGAGATGGGCTGAGAGGGACAGCTGGGTTTGAGCTCAGGTCAGCTTGACCCTTCCAACTGCTGCCTTTTCAACTGTGGTTCCCCCCTTCTGGTGACCCTGGAGGTGACCCAGGCATGCCTTCAAGGGCTCTCAATCTTGGGCCTCATCTGTACCTCCATCCAGCTGGGAGATCTTAAGAAATGCACTGAATTATCCTTGCCTTTTAAGAGAAAGGAGTTGTTGGATTTAGGGTTTTCCAAATGCATTCCTCAACACATTAGTCCTCAAGATTCTCCACCAGAGAGGTCCCCTGGTCGAAGCCTCTGAGAAACCCGGCACACTTAGGGTCCCTCGGAGACTCGCATTGTGAGACCTGGCTCTGGAGGTCTGTTCAGCTCCCCTGGCCTGGCATTGCCCACCACCATGTGGCCATGGAGCATTTTGGTGTGCAGATCCTGAGATGGTCCCCAAAACTGGTGTTCCCAGGCAGACACTTGGCCCTGAACAGTTGAGCCCTGACTGCTGTCTTCCACATACCACACTGGGCTCTGGACAAAGTGAAAATGGTCAAGATAAATGGTTTCTGCCCTCCCAAAAAATCCTCCTCTGGTGGGGGAGATAAACATGTCTACAAAGAATTGTGGTGTCCCATGCCAAGTGCCTAGACTGGTGTGGGCCAAGGGTCAGGAACTGATTGTATAAGGCAGGGCCGGAGAAGATGTCACAGTGGAGATCCAAGATGACCTGGGAGAAGGAGCAGTGCCTCCGGTGTGTGTGTGGGGGGAGCATGGGGGGACCAGGGAGGACCTAACAGAAGAGGTCATCGAGCAGGGCACTGAAGGACAAGCCAGAGAGGGGAGTGGAGGAAGGGATGATGAAAACTTTGGAGCCAAGTAGAAGGCCTAGCCAAGGCACAGAATGTCCAAGAAACGGTGAGTAATTTGACAAAGCCGAATGGGAACCCAGGAAACAGGGCGAGGAGAACCCGGGGCTGTCTGAGAGGACACCCTCCCCTAAGGGCTAGGGGTTCGTGACCCAAGGACCCTTATCTTCTTTTTTTTCTTTTTATCTGTGACACACCTAGACTTCCTGATCTCGGTTTTTCTGACCACTCTGCTATCCACGCGGGGTCACTGGGCCAGGCTGTAACCCAGAAAGAAGACTGTGGTCAGAAAGGAAGATCCATCCCTGAATTGTCTGCTCTGTATTTGTTTCTGTGTTTTTCCTGAGTTCCCAAAGGCCACCAGCCCTCTGCTTCTTAGATGGGAAACTTTGGGCTGCAAGTAATGGGAAACCCAGCTGAAATGACTTTAACAATTTTTCTTCCTATGGACAAGAAGGGCCCAGGAAGAGGTGGTTGTGTTCTTATCGGGGGGTTCCCCAGGCCCTTTGGCACCCTCATGTCATGTGTCGGCCACAAAGAAGTTCAGCCATCTGGTCAACCCAACTCCCTCCTCAGCCTTCTTTCTTACCAGGGGGAGTTTACTTTCCTCCCATCACCACTGGGTTGGAGGTAGAAAGGGCTGGCCATATAGTTCAGCCGCTCAGTGAAGACAGGACCACGTCTCTGTGTGTCCCTGTCTCGTTTTCAAGGTGGTGGCTAGGGAGGATCTAGAAGGAGATGGGGGAGAAGTCCTAGAAAATGAAATCTACCAGATTCTATCATGTCTCCGTATGAATCTACATGAGTTGCATGTCCTAGAAAATGAAATCTACCAGATTCTATCATGTCTCCGTATGAATCTACATGAGTTGCATGTCCTAGAAAATGAAATCTACCAGATTCTATCATGTCTCCGTATGAATCTACATGAGTTGCATGTGAGTGTGTTCACATGGATAATCATAGTGCACTAATCCAAATAGCAGTGCAATAATAGAAGGGGGATGGGGTAGATGGGGGAGGGAAGAGAGGGAAAGGTAGATACCAGAAAATGAGATGATCGAATCATGTTGTGTGCATGTGTGAATGTGTGGCATAACGAATCCCACTATTGTCTATAATCCTAATGTATCCATACAAAAAGATGGTGGCCATGTTGCACCCATCCTGGGTCTAGGGGGAAACGCAGAGAAGGGAGCGAGTGCTCATCTTGCAAAGAGTCTCCTAAGCTCCACCCTGTGTGCACGTCCCATCCTCCAGAACATGTCCTATCACCACTCCTTGTTGCAAGTGTGTCTGGAAAAGTATGTACATCCCTGGGACCTGGGTTCATTGATGTCCTGAACAAAATCAGGGTACTGTCTGTCAGCAGGGAGGGGACAGGGACCTGCAACCGTTAGGCACAGCATCTGTTATCCCAGGCACTGCGCTTCTGTTTCCTTCTTGGGTGGAATTCTTGGTGGGGGGGCCCCCACAGACAGAGGTCAGCCCCCGTAAAATGATTGCTTCTTGGACATTTCTGCAAACCACTCTGTTCCCTTAAGGTCAGTGCAAGAAGAATTTCACTGTTTAGATAATTTAAATGGACTCTGTGGGAATTTAAGGATTTTCCTAAGGACTCAGGAAAAACGCACAAGTAATTATGTGCCTTAAACAACACACAGAAAACTCTGACCGGGGCTCTTGGAGGAAGGGACAGCTGTGCAGAGGGGCACACGGAGTTCTGCCTTGCAGCAGGAGCTGGACATGGACAGCATCTTGGGAATCGCTCATATTTCCCTAGGGGAAGGTTGGGAAGGGGACTTCTTGCTTCATTTGAGAAAAGGTTAAAGATTCTTAAAAAGAAGATTCAAAATAGTTACACAGAGAAGGAAGGCCCCTAAAGCCAGGAGGATGTGTCTTTCTTTGATGTTTTTGCCTGTTTCTTAAAACATTTCATAAAAGGAAGGCCCAGCTCCCTGCCCTTATGGTGACCTGCATCTGAGTCTGTAGGGTAAGACAATACTGGCTACCCTCAGCTGAGCGCGTGTCACAGGCCAGACGCCACACCAAGGGCTTCCATGGGATTAAGCCTCACAACTGCTCTGAAGGAAGAGAACAATGGTCACCTGCACATGAGGAACCAAGGCTCCAAGAGCAAATGACCTTCCCCGGAGGCTCTCGTGTGAGGTGCCTCACCACCACCGCACTAGGCTCCTCAGGCTGCTGCACCAGTCTGAGAGCGCAGAAGCCGCCCAGGGCAGTACTAAAAGCCTGGGAGTGGCCACCCTGTTGGAGTAGCCTGCCTTGAAGCTGGCACAGGTGCATGCCGGGGGCTGGCTCTGCGGGTACTGAGCTCCTGCCAGCTCTGACCTGCAGTGCCAGAGCTTTGGTCGGCTTATCTGTCTCCTACAGTCAGCAGATGGCATATGGAAAGGGAGCAAGGGGCAGTGAACCACTGCCAGCCAGGCCTGTCCCTAGGCCTCTAGACAGCAACATCTGATACAAGAGCTGAGCAGGAAATCTAGAAGGCCGTCCACATCCTGGTCAGCCCTGCATTCTGGGGGATTTGGATCCCGGGCAAGGTTCCCACCTCCCTGGGCCTTATTTTCTCTTCTGTAAAAGGGCGGCTCTGTCACAGGAATCTTGTGGATGAGAAAAGGAACCCGCAGAAGCAGCTCAGCATGGCCCTCAGGCCCTGACCAACAGCACCTCCCGCCCAGTGGCTACTCGAGAGGGCAGAAGAAATCAGCCTCCTTTCATGGTGAAGAAAAGCAAGCTGGTTGGCCCAGGTGACACAGCTGGGAAGTGGCAGGGCCAGCATGGTCCCCAGGCTGAGCTGGCTGTGCTCATGAGGCTGCCTGGCCTTTCAGTAGGCGTCCCCACAGGCCACAGCAATGGCAGAGCAGTGCCTGTCCTGCCAGGGAGGAGAGGCTCCCTCTTTTGAAGGCCAAAACCTCGAGGAATGGGGTCTGGGCCTGGCCAGCCTGGCCAAAGTGACCCTTCACAGGCTCCCTCTGTGTGCCCAGCGGCGAGCACACGGGAGCTGCATTCCTGGGCCTGCCGAGGGGAAAGTCATAAACTCGCGTCCTCCGGAGATGGCGCCCGGCACTCCCTGTAACATCTCCTGAGGTGTCAGCACATCATAAACCATCCCTGCTTGGCCCCAGCAGCTGCTCCTAATTTTGTCAAAGGTTCAGAATCAACAAGACACGTGGGCCTGCCGCTGAGGGTTCCTGCGCAGCTCCGGGGGCTCCCAGCCTCCAAGGCCTCGGCCCCCGGGAGTGGCCATTCAGAGCCGTTTTCCCAGGCCAGCTCCAACACGCTTCCAGAAACTTCTTCCAAGTGCTTCTGCCTACTTCACACGGGCCGAGAGTCCCCCCGCCCTTGGGCACCAGAAAAGTACAGCGTGTATTAAACACAAACGCAAACAGTAGGGTACGTACGGTGGGCAGAGTGGTTTCATGGGGAATTTTTCATGAGCACATTGAAGTCGATGAGCAGGGCACTCCTTCAGAGCAAGCTGCCAGGGTCTCCTGGGAGGGAGGTGTGGGGGCCGGACGTGGTCAGCCTAGCGCTTGGTGCTCCGGATGCTGACCCTCAAGTGGAGAGACAGTGTGTGTTCAGCCAGGTTCTGTGGTGAGCTTTATAAATCCCCAGTTGTGTGCACAAAGCAGAGAATTCTCTGCCACAGGATGAACTCTCTGCTGGCCCAGAATGGGCCTCCTCAATATGGAGTGCCCCTTCCTGGAAATCAGATGCCAGAAGAGCCAGTCCAGGGTCCAAGGGCTCTGTCCTACCCAGGATGTGGAAGAAAAAAGAGCTCCAAGCTTGGCTCCGAGGAGCTGGGCCCAGATGCCAGCATCCCCACTCTCTGGAGCCTCAGCCAAGTCTCCTGCCTGCCTTGAACCCGATGCCCTCGTTTAGAAAATAGATCGGGCCACTGCGAAGGTGTAGGCCCTTCCCATCTGCAAAGGGCCATTTTCCAAGCGCCCAGCGGACAGGAGGTGAGTTAATGACTCGGTGTAACTGTAAGAGAAAGTAAGATTCTCACACCTGCACTTAGGATGCTCGTCGCCAGACTGGGCCTCACCGAGAGCCCTGGACAGATGTCCTCTGTGATTCTCTGAGTGACAGGAGGATGCCAGGCAGCATCGCTGGAAGCCAGCACAGGCCCAGGTCAGTCCGATGCTTACAACCTTCCAAGTCCTCACTGTACCCAGACTGAGCACAGCTCCTACTGTGGCCTTGGAGAGACAGAGCTGAAGATCAGTACTCCTCCCACTGAACCTGGGTGGGCTTGCGAGGGCTCGACCAGTGGGTATGACGCCTCGTGACTCCTGGCACTTCTGTCTGGTTGGCTGGGACACCAGCTCTTGGAGCCTTCGGCTGCCATGTAAGAAGACAGTCTGGCCTGAGTCCAGCATGCTGTAGAGGCCATGTGAAAGAGTTCAGGATGACATGGTCCCTGAGCACACTTTGACCCAGCTGAGCCACCAGGCCCAGCCCTGGGAATGAAGAACTCTTGGAGTGACCTGCCACGCCCCAGCCACGCAGGTCATTCCAGCTAAGGGCCTAGACCCAGGGGAGACAGAACAGCTGTCCCTTTCCAGATCTTTGACCCACAGAACCTTCAAGCCTAACAGTTGTGTTCCACACCACGAAGGCTTGGGGGTGCTTGTTTGTAGCGATAGGTGACCAGCACACCCCCGCCTTTGCCTACTTCTCAGTTTCATCCTGGGCCATTCTCCCTTGCTCCCTGATTCCTGGCCAGTGCCACTCTCTGAGCTCTGACCACACCCAGCTCATCCCCACCTGGACCTTTGCATTCCTCATTTCCTCTTCCTGAGCCCTCTTCAGTTTGGCTCACCTACCCCTTGTTTTGGCTTCTCTGGTGCCAGTGTCCCCTGCTCAGAGCCTCCCGTGGCCTCCTGTGGAAGGCGGCTCCCTGGGTTTCCTTACGGATCTTGTTACTGCTGAGCACGGTTGACCTCACTGCTTGGTTTCTTAAATCCGCTGCCCACTGTCTGTCCTGCCACTCACAGATGCCCAATAAACATTCCCCTTTCTAGCCCCACTCCTGACCTCGGGTGACAGTGCCCATGAGAGCCTCTGCTGGACACCCGGGAGCCCCAACCTGGCGGGGGCAGGATGAAGGGAGGGAAAGTTGGGGAGGAGTTCAATCTGATGCCAACTGTTCTCCAGCAGTTTGTCCTCAGAGAGTGACCCTGGACTGCAGAATGTGACCATGGACTGCAGCATCAGAATCCCCGGGGGGGGGGGAGCGCGGGGGGCTGTTGGAAATGCAGATGGCTGGCGTGTCCTCAGGTATGCCAAGTCACAACTCCTGACAATGAGCCCAGCGACTTGTTCCCATCAGCCCCTCTAAGAGGTTCTGATGGGATGTGTCTGAGGGCTTGTGGCAGAAGCAAGTCTTGGCACCGTGTGTAGGGGACTGTGAATGGGGAGGGGGGCAGGTGCTGAAGCTGCCCTGCACACCCCGTGCAGCCAGTGGGGTGCTGTCAGCTGCACGTAACAGGCCACCCAAGGGAGGGGGCCGGGACAGCTCAGACCCTCATGTCACCCTCCAGGAAGCCCAGGGGAGGCAGCACTGTTAGGGGTGTCTCCCACTATGCCGCAGTCTTGGGTCTCCCCTGGTGTCAGGGCATTCTCCAGGGTCGTAGGATGCCCTTCCGGCCCCCCAACGCCTGCGGTTGGCCTGCCAGCACTCTGCCCGGGAAGAGAAGGAGCGCCTCTGACACCGTGCCTTCCATGGGGCCACAGGAGAAGAGGAGGCAAAGAGGGGTCTTAGGGAGCACCCCACAGTGAGGAGCAAGGTATGAGGCCACCCGCCCAGGGCGCCAGCCTGGAAGCCTGAGGTGAGAGGGCTGAGGGACCCTGCTCCAGATGTAGGGAGGGACCTCTCCCTTCACCCCTCACAGCCCAGGACTGGAGTTAGGGGGGCCTCTGCCAGGGCGAGGGGAAGGGAGGAGGATTTTTAGCAGGTTGAAAATAGGGCGAGCTCTGTGCAGCCTTCTATGAACTGGAGCTCAAGTTCCCTGGAAGCCTTCTCCGAAGGCTCCTGAGCCCAGAGGATTTACTGTTCCGGGGGTCTGTGTCAGCAGAGCCACCTGCTGCGCTCCCAAGGCCTGGAATGGCCCTGCCCAACAGCTGCCAGTAGCAGGCTCCCCCTCCCTCCCGCTGTGTCCTTCCTGGGCAGGGACAGGCAGCGGCCCAGCCTCCCAGCAGTCCCAGCAGCACCCCTCTTCTTGCTGCTCCGCATGGACAGCCCAAGGCCCATCCACACCTGCAGCCCGGCCACTGCCAGGCCTTCCCCTGCAGACTGCCCGCTCTCCCTGGCCTGTCACCAGGGCTCACAGAGAAGGGCCTGCGCCCTGACCCCGCACGAGCAGCTTCCCACTCAGAAACCACACCTTGGAGGGGCCTCCTCCTGCAAGTCACCCTCCCGCCAGCCACCAAGAAGAGCAGAGAGGCCCTGGCCCTGTTCTGGGCGCCACGTCCATCCTGGCTCAGGCCTCGAGCTGGGCGGACCCTTTCTCTCTTAGTAAATCCCTCTTCACACTTTGCAGAAGTGGCACACATCCACCTACTGAGTGACACATGTGAGTGTGGCACATAGGAAAATCCCACAAACACCTCCTCTCCCCTTCGCCTGCCCTCCACGCCTCCAAATTTGGGGCGAACCCCCCCACCCTCTTGTGCTCACAAAGATGCATGCAAATCCGTGTACAGGCAGCCTCTGGGCTTGGGGCTGGTCTTTTGGCAAAACTGGGCCCCTGCAGTCCACGGGCACTTGTGGCTCGCTTTCCCTCCTAACAAGCCACGCAGCAGACCCCACGGGACACACTTTGGAACATAGCAGCTTGACACTCCCAGAGTGTTGATTTGCCACAAGTCATTGGTTCACTCCTCCCCCACGGTGGACATGGAGGTGCTATCTGTTGAAGGGACCCAGCCAACACTGTGAGCCTTCTCATCATCCCCCCGGGGGCTCGGTATGCACGTCAGTCCCCGACTTCTTGGCTTGCTTCCTCCTCCCTTGTCCTGTGGGCTTGCTGATCTCTTCTCCATTTTTCCCTCTGATTTCTGTCATCACACTTAATCAGCAGGTCTGATTATCTTTTTTATTTATCTGTTTATTTGTGTCTGTCCCTCCCTCTGGAGAGTCAACAGCTCCTCGGGGTAAGATGAGAACCTCGAGTCTGTCCTGCTATCTGCCAAGAGACAGGAGCCCCGGGCGCATCCGGAATCATGAGCTCCAAGTCCTGGCAGGCATGATGGTGGGGAACAGGGCGGAAGATCCCAGTGCTGGCCCGTGCTTGGTGAGTGACTTAGGGTCCAGGAGCCTCCTTGTTAGCCCAGGGTCCCATGCTGTCCGCTCAGTCAATGGTACCGAAGCCATGATCACAACAGGAGTAACAACAAAACTCAAATCAGTTAAAAATTATTCCAAAAGCACAAGGACTTTGCAGAATGAGAAAGAAGCTTTCTGCTACAGTTTGTCTGTGGTGAGTGAGGACCTTGGAATACCTGACGGAGCCCAAGGAGGCGGGGGGCTGCAGATGATGGTCACCCACGTTTTCCTCAATGAGCTTCACGGTTGAGAGTTTTACCCTTAGGTCTGTGGTCGTCTTGGTGGGCTGGTTTCTTTGCCTGTGCACCCGGAACGCCCCAGCACCATCTGATGGGAAGTGCGCCCCCTCTCTCCCCTCACCTGGCGCCTCTGCTGTAAATCAGCTGGGCACGTCCCAGTGTGTCTCCTTACAGACGCTCCCTTCTTGCGCTGACCTACTTCTTCCTCCTGCCGTCCACACCGCACGCCGCTGTCTTCACAGAGTAGCTTTATAATAAGTCTTGAAGCCAGAAGACGTAGCTCTCCCAACTTGTTTTCTTTTCTAAGCATGTTCTGGCTACTCTGGGTCGTTTAAATTTTCCTATCAGTTTCAGAATGGGCCTGTCCATTTCTGCACCGAGGCCCGTGAGATTTTGATTTTGCTTGGGTCGAATTAACCAATCAACTTGGGGATAAGAGACCTCTTAACAGCAGCGAGTCTCTCACCACAAACACACGGGACCTCTGCACAATGCAGCGGCTCAGCCACGCTCTCAGTCTATTTGCATGTCTTCAGTCACATGTATCCTTAAATAGTTCATATTTTTGAAGCTCCTGTGAATGGCACCCATATTTAATTTTAGCATCCTACCACTTATTACTAATATATAGAAATATGATTGATTTTCAAATACTGATACTACGTTTTTGCAACCACGCTCAACCGACTAATTTTGGACATTCTACAGAGATGATCGAGAGAGGTTTCTTGCTTTCTAACCTGGATGCCCTTTGCTTCTTTTTCTTGCCAGGCCGTGTTGGCTAGACCCTCAGAACTATCTGGAATGGAAATGAGAACCGACCAGCCCTACTTGTTCCTGGTCTTGTGGGAAGGTGACAGCTGCCGTCATCCGGGGTGCTGTTGGTCAAGGGGGTCTGCATACATTTCTTCACCTAGTTAAGGATGTTCCCTTTTCTAAGAGATTAAGTTAGAATAAATGTTGGTGAAATACTCTCTGCGTCTGTTGAGATGCTTTTCCTTTCTCAGTCTGCAAATGGGCGAGTTACACTGGCTGATTCTCGAGTCAAACCACGTTTGCAGACCTGGGACGAGCCCACTTGGTGGTGATGTGCTTTATATCTAATAGGATTGAAATGGTGGGCATTTTAATGACTTTGGTTCATAAGGAATGATGCTCTGATCCACATCCCCCACCCGAAAGTGTCTCCCATCTGCTTTTGGAGCAATGTTTGCATCTCGGAATGAATTGGGAAGTGTTTCCTCTGTAATTTGTGTAGAACGGCCCAATTCCTTGAACTCTGGTGGACTTAACCAGTGGCACCGTAGAGATGAAGTTTTCTTCACGGGAAGATTTTGAAACACGAGTTCCACTTCTCCAGTACGCAGAGGGCTGCTCGGATTTACTGCTTCCCGGGAACCGGTTGTCTTGGTGTCCTCCAGGGAGTCTGTCCACCTCACCCTGCTGTTGGGCTTATTGGTGGGAATGGCTCCCGATGTCCCTTGTACAACATGCAGGACCACGGTGGCACCAGCCCTCTCCTTCCTCACCCTGGTGATTGGGATCCTCTTGCTCCACTGCCTGATCTTGGGTTTTATTGACTTTCTTCATCATTTTCCTGCTCTGGTCATTGTTATGTCCTCTGATATCAGGAGGCTGACTCATGGTGGGGTGGGGAGGGGGCATAGGAGGGACAGATGGACTCTAGAGAGGGCAGAGGGGTGGGCGGAGAAGGGAGGGGGCAGGGGTTAGCGAGGTCGGTGGAATGTGATGGACATCATCATCCAAAGGACAAGTATGGAGACGCGAATTGGTGCCAGCCTACTTTATATACAAACAGAAATGTGAAAAATTGTGCTCTATATGTGTAATGAGAATTGTGATGCATTCTGCTGTCCTGTATTTAAAAAAATAAAATCAATTAAATGATTAAAAAAAAGAAATTGCTTTACCTGCCCCCTCCCCCCCAAGCTGCCGCCGGGCCGTCTTTTCATCTTTCTTCAGGTCAGAACACTTTAAAATGTTCTGTGTGGTTTCTTCTTTGACTCATGAGTTATTTAGCAATGTATTATTTAGTTCCTAAATATTTATGCTTTTTCCAGATATCTTACTGGTATTGACTCCTAATTTCTAATTCCATGTTTACCGTGGAATACACTCTGTGATTTCAGATTTTCAACGACCTATTCAGAGTTGGTTCCTGGCCCAGAATCAGGTCCATCTTGATAAATGTCCAATGTGCATGAAAACGTTGCACATTCCACTGCTGGTGGTGGCAACAGGTCAAGTTGACCCACAGGGTTGCTCCCTCCTGTCGGTAAGTCTGAGGGTTTTGTGGTTGGGGCTGTTTTGGGTGGTGCTGGGATGGAACCCAGGGCTGTGCCCGTGAGGCAAGCCCTCTGCCACCGAGCCCTGTCCCAGCCCCCAGGATTAGTGTCGTGCCTACTAGACCCATCAATTGTAGAAAGCGGGACTGGGATCCTGACTTCAGGGGTGGTCTGTCCACCGCTCCTTTCAGTCCCTTTGGTTTCTACCTGGGGTGTTTGTGACTGTCACTGTTTCCGTGAACAACAGGAGCGTCGTCCTCTGGCGTCACTGGCACTCCCGCTTCACCCTGGCCCATCTACGTGACCACTGCTGCGTGGGCTCGGGTCTCCTCCCCCGAATCAGTGGGGCGAGCCTGTCACTGTCCCCTTGCTCTTCTCCCGTCTGTCTGTACTCGTGGTGGGCCTCTGTGAACAGTGTACAGTTGCCCTTGAACGTGGCTCTCCAGACCATGGACACTGAACCCATGTGGCTGGGTATCAGTAGGTCGGGTCCAAAGCGGTCATTTGATGTTTGTTTTATGTTTGTCCCCCTGCTCTCTTTCTGTTTTCTTTTCTTGCCTTCTTTTGAATTCGGGAGAATTTTTATGATTCTTTTTTTTTGTCCCTTTTATTGGTTTATTAGTTCTAACTTTTTTTAAATAATATTTTTGGTTATTTATGTTATAGTGAATTCATCCCAGGCTACCTTCAAGTGGCACTATCCTGTTCACATCTAGAATGCGAACGTGCAAATACATGCTCCCATCCTCCCCTCCTGGCCTCTGTGCTGTACGAGCACACATTTTACTTTTTCCACGAGTTAGAAACCAAATCATTTGTTATTGCCTAAAACGCTCATTTTTTTTTTTTTTTTTTGGTACCCGGCATTGAACCCAGCAAGCCTAACCTCTGAGCTACATCCTCAACCCCTTTTATTTTCTCTGTTTTGAGACAGGGCCTCACTAAGTTGCTGAGGCTGGCCCTGAACTTGTGATCCACCAATCTCTGCCTCCCAAGCCACTGGGATCTCAGACATGCAGCACTATATCCAGCAACAATTATCTTCTAAAAAGGCTTAAATAATAGAAAAATAGTGATCGATTTTTTACATGCAGTTGTCACATCTGGTGTCCTTCAGTCCTTTGGGTTGATCTAGGTTCCCCTTGTATCATTTTACTGCTCAGACAATCCCCTGTAGCATGTTTTTTTTTGTTGTTGTTTTTTTTTTTTGTTTTTTTTTTTAAGAGAGAGAGAGAGAGAGAGAGAGAGAGAGAGAGAAAGAATTTTTTTAATATTTATTTTTTAGTTTTTGGTGGACACAACATCTTTATTTTTATTTATGTGTTGCTGAGATTAGTGAACTTGAAGGCACAGCCACAGAACAGTCCAAAGTGAAACAGGCACAGTGAGCCCGAAAAGAAATCAATAGTGGCAGAGAAGCAGAGAAGCGTGAGCAATTTCAGAGATCTTGGAGTAGGAGCCTCTGAGAGAGAAGGAGAGACAGAATACCATGGGAGAAATAATAAGGCTTTGGTTTAGAAAGGCAAGAGCGTTACCACTTGAGCCACATCCCCAGCCCTGTGAGCTTCTTTTTCTTTCTGGTTGCTGTTTTAAGTTTCTCGCTGATTTTAAGGGCTCCATTAAGTAGCTGAGTGTACTTTCCCTCAAGTCTCTTGTGCTGGGGTTCACTGAGGTCAGGTCTATGGGTTCAGAGTTTAGCAAACCTAAACACAAACAGCAGTTTGTTTGAGTCAGGTTTGTGCTGCTGTGACCGAGACACATGACGACAGGAAGAACACAGAGAAGGCAAAGTTGGGTTGGACTTTCAGCTTTGAGGTTCGGTCCATAGCAGGCCGACCCTGCAGCTCTGGGCCCAAGGTGATACAGAACATCATGGTGGGAGGGCCTTGCCAGGGAATCAGCTCAGGACAAGGCCACCAGGACACAGAGAGCTCCAGTCTCAGTGGCCTTTTTCCTCTGGCCACACCCTGCCTGCCTCAGATATAGCTCAGCTAATCTACCAGTGGAGTAATCCACAGATTGGATTATAAATCTCACAACCTAATATCTCACCTCTGAAAATCCTTGTGTTGTCTCATACATGATCTTTTGGGGCATGCCTCACATCTAAACCAAAGCTCACTGTGCCTGTTTCACTTTGGACTGTTCTGTGGCTGTGCCTTCAAGTTCACTAATCTTTTCTCCTACAGTATCTAACCTACCCATAATCCCATCCTACCTATCCTCCCACCTCACGGTCTGACTTACGTTTTGAAAGTCTCTGGCTCCTGCTGGAGAATAAACTCCGGGAGGATTAGTCAGGAGCCATCAGCAGCTACTGCCAGGTAGCAGAGTTTCCCAGTATTCATGCCCTCAAGGCAGCAGTAAGCATTTACATCTCCTCCAGTTCCCATAGGTGGGTCAGGAGCATGTATGTGGCTTGGCTGTATGGATCTGGCTGGGGCCTCTTGTGAGTTTGCAGGGGCCGTGGCTGGCCCCACAGTCCTCTCAGGGTCTGCCAGGTGGGAGGCTTTGCTTCTAATCCAGCCCTCTCCTGGACAGCCAGGTGGTGCCTGCTGCTAGCCACATGCCTCAGATTCTTACTGTGGATCCCCTGCAGGGCTGCAGGAGGGGCACACACGTGGCAGCTGGCATCCCCAGAGCAAGCCATAGAAGAGGCTTTGCCACACATCATCACCTCTGTGTTCTAGGTGTGGGGCTGGGACCAGGCATGGGAGGAGACCATGCAGGAGCCTGAACACTTGGACATGAGGACCTTTGTGGGCAGACTTGCAGGCAAGGTCGACAGCCAATGGCTGACTCACGGCCACTGGAATACAGAGGTAGAGTACAAGGGAGAAAAAGGAATTTGGGAGGCAAGAATAACTCCAGGGTTTCTAGTCTGAACAACTGGAAGGGCAAAAGTGCATTGGCTGAGGTGACAGGGACCATGGGAAGGGACATTGTGGAAACCAAGGATTCAGCCTTGACTACATTCAGGAGCAATGTCAGGTGAACCGTTGGACATGGAAGCCCTGAGTCTAGGAGACAAGCAACGGATCCTGCTGAAGCTCTGAAGTGGCACCTGGATGGTGAGCGCAATTCCAACAGAGTAAAGGGTAGGTAGATGGAGGGTGGGTGTCACCAGACAGAGAGGGACAGTCGGGGACGGGGCAGACGTCATGGGGCTGAGCACGCTGAGGTTCTGGGTGCTCACGACAGGAGCTGTGCTGGTGTTGTGTGAGGACAAGAGCTGGCTGCAACGGCTCCCAGCGGGGGGGGGGGGGCTTGAACTCTGTTCTGTTCAGGATCCAAGAAATGGGACAGACGCCCCCGGGGAACGAGAGGTCAAGAGTCGTTCACTGTAGGATGGAAGGAAAACATCATCCGGGATCTTCCACGAGCCCATGGGAATTGTCCATGTCTCTGCTTGAAGTCACCAGGCTCGTGACCTCCCTGCTCCAGGCCTGTGCTGGGACCTCTTCCCTTCCTTCTCCACCTTCCCTGCAGAATCCCTGGACTCCAACCTATGGCTTCGTCCACTGTCCCTTGCTGTCCCTCTCTGCCTTCCCAGATTTGGTTTGGGGTAGTGGCATTTGTGTGTATTTTATGGGTGGATCACCCTCACGACCTAATGATCTGATGCCACTTCTCTTCCACGTGAATCGGGCTGTCAAGACCTCGCCTTCTCAGCTTTTGCTTTCCCTCTTTCTCTTCCTCCTCCTCTTCCTCCTTTGATTTGCTCTATCTGGTCCCAGGTAGAGTCCAACTGATTAAAAACACGACCTGTACGTCAACAAAATCACGTCCCTGTTATTCATGTCAGGCCACGTTGGGTGTTCAGTGAGGTCCCCGTCCCTTAAAGCCTTCAATCCAGCTATTGGCTCATTTTTATGCTTCCACAGTTATTGACTGGGTGCCTGCCTCGGGCCAGGTTCTGTTCTGGTCACTAGAGAGGACGGAGACTCTGAAATCTGGCCCCGGGAGCTGATGTGCCAGTGGGGACTCCACAGGGAACACAGGGACATCGTCCCAGTAGGGCAAGGGGGGACCGCTCGGTCAGGGCTGCTGGGCAGCTGCTGCTGGGCCCAACGGACACCACAGCCGGGCTCCAGGAGGAAATGGCCACGGCCACCCTGGCTCTCGATTTTCTTTTCCTACCTTCACCTTTCTTCATGGCCAAGATAAGGCAACCGGATCCCTGACCCTCCTCCAGCTCAGCGGTGTGGCCCCCGGGCCCCTCGAGGGGATGGCGCACTGCTGGTGGCAGGACACCATACAGCTTGGACGCTAAGAAGCTTGGTTGGCACTCACTGGACTTGATAAAGAGGCCTTGAAGCGGTAATGGTGACACCATCTCATATTTATCAACTAGTTTTCTGTTGTGACCAAAAAATAGAGGTTGAGGGGAGGGTTCCTCTCCTCAGCACTGGAGAGACAGGACGCTGTCTCCTTTGACAACAAGAGCTGGGGATGCTAGCCCTCTACGGGACCCCTCTTCATTGCCTTGGCAAGTTTAACTTCCCTCTGACTGGGATCACGTCCTGGTCACAGCAGCACCCGCAAGAGCAGAGACCTGGTGGGCGGGTCCCTCCCTGGTGGGCGGGGGCGGGGGCGGGTCCCTCCCCCTCCCCTCCCCTCCCCTCCCTTCCCTCCCTGGCTCAAGAATGGAGCCTGGGCCATCACTGTTGAGCAGGCCAGAGGTGTCATGCTAGGAGGTGGACAGGATGGTGAAGGGCACAGAGGGCATCTGACTCACCTGCACTCCAACCTGGTTACAGAGCCGTGACCTTAAGAGAGGGAGCCCACCTTCAATCTCCATTTCAACAAGTCAGTGATTGCAGACACTCACTGTGTTCAAGGGTTTCATCGTGACAGGGAGACTTGGGGAGTGGGGTGGGGAGAGCTTTCACTTCCCATTGAATACACTTCAAATCATTCAAACATTTTAAAAATGATTCTGTCTACCATTAGTCATTTAAAAAAAACTTTTAAGCTAGTTTAGCTTTTATTGTGAAAGCAAGTTCTAAAATCAGAAAGCTCTGTCTTTCTTGAGATAAAATTCCATGAGAACTTTTGCTAGCCTGGAACTTGTCTCCCTCAGGACCGCAAACGATCATTGTACTTTGAAAATGCTTTTAAATGGTAAAAAAAAAAAAAAAAAAAAAAAAAAAAAAAAACAGATTACAATAAGAAGTAGTTAAAGGGTCAGGCAGTGGCCTGGTGTGTCCTCGAGCTATTTGTGGGCACACAAGCTCTTGTTGCCTCTGCACGACCCAGCGATAAACAATAACCCAGATGGCCTTCAGAAGAAAACATTCACAGGCAGAGACTTGTGCTTGTGGTCACAATGGTGTAGCAGGGACAGACTGATCCTCCTGCCCCAGGCAGCTTCAGAACCAGCAAAATGCATGAAACAACGGTTCTCAGCCTGCTCCTGCTGCCTAACACCGTATCTTGGCCTGCATAACCTATAAACAGTATGGATTTGCCTTGTAGTTCTAGAGGCTGGGAAGTGCCACGTGGGGGTGGGATTGGCACCCCAGGCAGACCTGCCGTCTGGTACAGGTTCGTTGGATGATGCCTTAGTGCATCCTCACTTGGCACAGGGGACACATGCCTGTCCTCACACAGTAGAGAAGGGGGCCAAGCGGGCTCCCTCCAGCAAAATTTTGCTACATATATGTCAGATAGAGCATTTCTCTCCAGGATATCTAAAGAACTCAAAAAACTTAACACCAAAAAAACAAACAACCCAATCAATAAATGGGCCAAGGAAATGGACAGATACTTCTGAGTAGAAGATACACATTCGATCAACAAATGCATGAAAAAAAAATGTTCAACATCTTTTAGCATTTAGAGAAATGTAAATCAAAACTACTCTAAGATTTTATCTTATGCCAGTCAGAATGGCAGCTATCAAGAATACAGCAACAATAAGTGTTGGCGAGGATGTGGGGGAAAGGGCACATTCATACCCTGCTGGTGGGTCTGCAAATTGGTGCAATCAATCTGGAAAGCAGTATGGAGATTCCTTGGAAAACTGGGAATGGAACCACCATTTGACCCAGCAAATTTGACTATACCCAAAGGACTTAAAAACAGCATATTATAGGGACACAGCTACATCAATGTTCATAGCAGCACAATTCACAATAGCTAAAGTGTGGAACCAACCTAGATGCCCTTCAGTAGATGAATGGGTAAAGACAATGTGGTACATATACACAATGGAATATTACTCAGCATTAAAATAAAATAAAATCATGCCATTTGCAGGTAAATGGATGGAGTTGGAGAATATCATGCTAATCGAAGTAAGCCAATCCCCAAAACCCAAAGACTGAATGTTCTCTCTGAAAAGTGGATGCTGATCCATAATGGGGGAGGCATGGGAAAAATGGAGGAACTTTGATTGGGCAAAGGGGACGAGGGGGGGAGGTGAGGGGGCGAAGGGGCAGGAAAGAAGTGGAATGAGATGGACATCATTACCCGAGGTACATGCACATATGGGGTGACACTACATCATGTACAACCAGAGAAATGAAAAGTTGTGCTACAATTGAGTACAATGAATCAAAATGCATTCTGCTGTCATATAGACCTAATTGAACATTTAAAAAAAATCTAGTAACAAAAAAAAAGGGGAGCTCCTTCCAGCTCACCTCTAAGGGCTCCGGTGCCACCCACAAGTGTGGAGCCCTTGAGACCCAGTCACTCCTAAAAACCTCGCCTCTTAATATAATTGTACCAGGGATTAAGTTCCACAGTGAATTTTGGAGGAGCACAAATATTCAGACTGTAGCAGATCCCAAAAGACAGGGACCCTGTCAAGACGGGAAGCACATGAGGTGAACCCCATGAACCTCCTAGCTGGTGACCCCAAGAGCGTTCCCCAGATAGGGCATGGTGAGGGGCACCAGGAGGAGCCCAGAGCAGTCCCCAAGCCCAGGGGGGTGGAGGGAATCGACTTTGTGGGGCGCAGTACAACCCCAGAGAGGGGAAGGCTGCACAGAGAAGTCCAGAGGTCTGCGGGGTCTCCCTGGGTGTCCAGCAACGGCACAAGGCTGGGGAAAGACCACCACTGGGATCAGAGGTACCAGTGTCCGTCACAACCAACTGCTGCCGGAACGTGTCACATGCCCAGGGCTTTGGTGCGAGCACCCGGAGCTGCCTGACCTGAAGGGTAGAGCAGTGAGCCTGGGCAAAATACTGCCCCGGGGGGCTAGCGGGCACCTTGAAGGGTCAAATGAGTCCAGATAACCTCACCCCAGAAGATGGGTCAAAATATCTATAAAAATATTAAAATATCTAACAACCATGAAGGTGAAATTCTGAACATCTGGCATCCACTAAAACATTACCAGGTTACAAAGGATAAGGAAGATATGACCCAGGGGGAGCAGAAGAGTCAACTGAAACCGGCCTAGAAATGACCCAAAGGGTAGAACAAGACAAATACGTATCAACAAGCATTGTGACTGTATCATAAATACTGAAACACTAAGTGAAACAGAGAACGTGAAGTTGGAAGTATGAGAAAGACAAGTCAAACATGCAGAGACAAAACCGCAGCGCCCGAGACAAAACAGAGACTGCGAGTGATTAACGGCAGGTCAGACCCTGCCCCAAAGAAGGGTGTGTCTGAAGGTAGAGCAACAGAAACCAGGCCAAAGGCACCCAGGGAAAGACTCCCCAAACCAAACAGGGTTTCTTCTTTCCGACAACTTACAGCCACCTGACACATGGGTCATGGGAACTTCCAGGGAAGGGAACAAAGACAGAACGAGACACCTGAGGAAGTGATGGTAAAGCCACAGGTCTAACACACACACACACACACACACACACACACACACACACACACGCACACGCACATGCACACATACACGCACATGCACACATACACGCACATGCACACATACACGCACACGCACACACACACATGCACACACACGCACACCAAAAACCAAGCACAAGAAAGATCAAGGTTCGTCATCACCAAGAAGCTAAAATTAATGATAAACATAAAATCTTAAAAGCAGACATAGGGAAAAGGGCATATTACATACAGAGGAACAAAGACGAGTGACAGCGCATTTCTTACCAGAAATAACACAAGCTAGAACACAGGGAAGAGCACCTTTCACACACTGAGGGGAAAATTGCCTACCTAAAATGCTTTCCCTATTGTCTTTCAAACATTAAGCAGAAATAAAGACATAAGCTGAAAATATTTATCACTGGAAGAGCTGCACCACAATAAATGTTAAAGGAACCTTTTCAGGAAGAAGTAAAATGATACCAAATGAAAATAGGCATCTTGGGGCTGGAGATGTGGCTCAAGTGGTAGTGCGCTCGCCTGGCATGTGTGCAGCCCGAGTTCGATCCTCAGCACCACATACAAAGAAAGATGTTGTGACTGCCGAGAACTAAAAAATAAATATTAAAATTCTCTCTCTCTCTCTCTCTCTCAAAAAAAAAAAAAAGAAGAAAGAAAGAAAATAGGCATCTACACCAAAAAGTAAAAAAAAAAAAAAAAACACTGAAAATGGTAAGTATGGGGGTAAATCTGAGTTTCCGTGGGTGGGTTTATGATACACATCCTAGTAGAAAACACTGAGGACAGGAGCACCAGGGTCAGAGAGGAGAGGGGACCACACCAGGCGAGACTGCACTGCCCACCAAGGGACGCGACCCTGCAAGGGGGTGGAGTCTGAGCACACAGCACTTCAATAGCCACTGAAAATCAAAATCTTAGGGCTGATACCCAAAGGAGACCAAATGGATATTAAAAATCACTCAAAAGCACTCAGAAAAAGAGAGGGACAGAACAAAGGGCACTCAAGAGACAAGGAGAAGAGCATCCAGGGGGTGGGATTCGACCTGCCCGAGTCGATAAGCACCCTAGATACAACTGTCTCCAACGAAAGGCAGGAACTGTCAGATGGTGTTTAAGAAAAATAAATAAACAAAACCAAGATTCAACCATATGCTGCCCCAAAGAAACCCAGTTTAAATAGAAAGATAAAACTAAGTCGAAAGTACCGCTCTCCCAGCTCTGTTTTGACATCTTTATTGGCTTCAGCAGGTGTAACTTGAACAACCGTCAACCAACTTGACCCAATAGACATTGAGAGGACCCTCAATCCAACCAAAGGAGAATGCTCGTTCTTTTCAAGGACATACTGAAGATCGACCAAGACAAACCATATTTTTGGCCATGAACCGAATCTATGAAATTTAAAAGAATTTGAATCACACACCAAGTATATTATCTGATTAAATTAGAAATAAATCACAAGAAGAAAAGCAAATGATCCTCTAGTAGATAAAACCCATGAGTCACAGAATGAACTAAAGGGGAAATTAGAAAGTATTTTGAACTGAATGAAAAGAGAACACACCCACCTCTCTAGAATGCAGCTAAAACGGAACTTAAAGGGAACTTTCTTCACCAAATGCTTGAGAAGAAATGTCTCCAATTAATAGCCTCAACTCCCATCTTAAGAAAATATAAAGTTAAAAAAAGAGCAAACGGAATTCAAAGTTATAGGAAGGAAGAAACTAATGAAGATTGACATCTAAAAGCTAAAGTGGAGAATAGGAAAAAAAATGGAATAAAATAAATGCAACCAAAATGTTCCTTCATTTTTTGAGAAGATTAAAAAATAACAGGGCTGGGGGTGTGGCTCAGTGGTAGAGCGCTTGCCTAGCATGTGCAAGGCCCTAGGTTCGATCCTCAGCACCACATAAACATAAATAAATAAAGGTATGTGTCCAACTACAAAAAAAAAAAATTCAATGGCAGAGCAATTGCCTGGCACATCCAAGACCCTGGGTGCCATCCCCAGCATCGTCACCATCCTCTAACTAGACTCATCAGGAAAAGGAGGAAGACCTAGGTTAAGAGTGAGAATGAGAGACGGGCTCACACGTCGCAGCTACAACAAAAGAAGGGGGGAGTGGGGAGCACCAAGAAAATGGGATGGAGATCAGTGGGATGGAGGAGGGCACAGGAAGGGGGAGGAGCAGCAGAATGAGGTTGATGAGGTCGACCAAATGACACCGTGTGCACGTGCAAATGTACCCTGGTGATTCTCACCTTTATGTTTACCTATGAAGCACCAATTTATAAAAACAATAAACAGATGGGGGGAGACCATTGGAGTAGAGGAGGGGGAAACAGTGGAGGGAGGGAAGGAGGGAGGGAGGGAGGGAGGAGGTCCTGGGGACTGAAATGGAACAGATTCTATTCCCTGAATGTGTGAGATGTTAAAATGAACCACATTATTATGTATAGCTATAATACACTAATAAAAACTTTTTTTAAAAAGAATGAGAGATGTGGAATTGCTACAGATTCTGCATATACTTAAAAGACAATAGAAGAATATTTTGAACAACTCCATGTCAATATTTTTGTCAACTTAAAGGAAATGGGCAAATTCATCAAAAATTATAAACTACTAAAACTCACTTAAGAAACAGTGGATACCCTGAATGGCCATATATCTAATTTTAAAACTTTGAGATTTAGAACTTTCTACAAAAGCAATATTAAACTGAATATTTTAAGGAAGAAATAATATAAAAAGGAGGGAGTACTTCTCCACTTGTTATATGAAGTCAGACTTAATCTAATACCAAAAACAGACAGGGACATCACAATCAAGAAAACTAGAAACAAATATCTCAGATCAACACAAATGAAATAACACTCCACCAAAATATTAGTAAAGTGAATCTAATATTATGTACAAACAGAATCAATGTAATTCACCATTGGTTTTTTTTTTGTTGTTGTTGTTGTTGTTTATTTGTTTTTGCTGCTGTGACCAAAAGACCTGACAAGAACAACGCAGAGGGGGAAAAGTTAAATTGAGGTTCACAGTTTCAGAGGACTTACTTCATAGAAGCCAGCTCCATTCCTCTGGGCTCAAGGTGAGGTAGAACTTCCTGGCAGAAGGGTGGAGGAGGAAAGCAGATTAGAACTTGAGAACCAGGAGTGAGACAGAGCTCCACTCAACACGAACAAAATGTATACCCCAAAGTCATAACCTAGGCACCCACCTCCTCCAGACACACCTACCACCTACAGTTACCACCCAGTTAGTACCTATCAGGGGATTAATGCACTGGTAAAGTTAAAACTCCCCTGACACCATCATTTTACCTCTAAACTCTCTTGAATTGTCTCATACACAGACTTTTGGGGGACACCTCAAATCTAAACCATAACAACCTTATTATCAAAATAAAGAAAATCCACGTGATAATCAAAAAAGGGGCATTTTTAAAAATCTAATATCTCTTTAAGAAAAACCTCTAGGTAAACAAAGAATAGAAGAACTTTCTCAACTTGAATATGAGCATCTATGAAAATCCTATAGGTGATATTAAGCTTGGTGAAAGATTGAATGAATGTATTTTCTTTAAGATAAGGAATAGCCGGGTGTGGTGGCACACGCCTGTAATCCCAGCAGCTTGGGAGGCTGAGGCAGGAGGATCAAGATTTCAAGGCCAGCCTCAGCAATGGAGAGGTGCTAAGCAACTCAGTGAGACCCTGTCTCTAACTAAAATACAAAATAGGGCTGGGGATGTGGCTCAGTGGTTGAGGGCCCCTGAGTTCGATTCTAGAAATTTTAAAAAAAAAAAGATAAGGAACAAATGAAGAAAGTTCACTCTCTTCATTTCTATTTAACAGAAATATTTAACTAGGGGTTCTAGCCAGTAAAATAGGGTAAGAAAAAGAAAAAAAAAAGATGTCTATATCAAAAACAAAGAAGTAAAACCTGCTTTATTTGCAGACATTCAGAGAATCTGATGTAATCTGCCCAAAAAAGTTGTTAGAATTTATAGCTGAGTTTAGCCAGGGTGCAGATACAAGATTAATATCCAAAAATTGATTATATTTCAATATACTAATAATGAACTATCAGCAATTAAAATTTTAAAATACCACTTGTAATAGCATAAAATATTAAACATTTGCAGCTAAATTTAACAAAAGATGTACAAGACCCTTATATTGAGAATCACAAAACACTGAAGGAAAAGTTACAATATATTCATGAGTCAGAAGACACAGTACTGTTGAGGTATTGATTTTTCCCACATTGTTTTATAAATTCATTATAATCCCATATAAAATATTCTTTCTTATGAATATTAACAGTCTGATTCTAAAAATTGATATTGAAATATGAATGATCTATAGTAGCCATAGAAGACTGAAGAAGAAGAAGAAATGTGGAGTATCAACACAACTCAAGTTCAAGATGTATCGTAAAGCTAGTTTATTCCATACAGAGTGGCATTGCCCTAAAAGTCTACAAGCACATGGTTAGGACACATCCCAGAGAAGACGCCCTTAGCTATGGACAACTGATTTTTGACAGAAAAGCAAACACAGTTGAGTAGATAAGTCTTTGTGACCTTGGGTTAGGCAGACTTCTTAGATAAACCTCAAAAATACGATCTATAAAATAAAAAACTAATCTTCTTTATAATCTGAACCTCTTGCCCTTCGTGAGACACTCCTCAAAAACATTAAAAATCAAGGAGCTTGATATTAAATCAGAGACTCTGAGTCTGATAGAAGAAAAAGTTGGCTCCGATCTACATATTGTGGGGTCGGGCTCCAAATTCCTTAATAGGACACCCATAGCACAAGAGTTAATAACAAGAATCAACAAATGGGACTTACTTAAACTAAAAAGTTTTTTCTCAGCAAGAGAAACAATAAGAGAGGTAAATAGGGAGCCTACATCCTGGGAACAAATTTTTACTCCTCACACTTCAGATAGAGCCCTAATATCCAGAGTATACAAAGAACTCAAAAAATTAGACAATAAGATAACAAATAATCCAATCAACAAATGGGCCAAGGATCTGAACAGACACTTCTCAGAGGAGGACATACAATCAATCAACAAGTACATGAAAAATGCTCACCATCGCTAGCAGTCAGAGAAATGCAAATCAAAACCACCCTAAGATACCATCTCACTCCAGTAAGATTGGCAGCCACTATGAAGTCAAACAACAACAAGTGCTGGCGAGGATGCGGAGAAAAGGGTACTCTTGTACATTGCTGGTGGGACTGCAAATTGGTGCGGCCAATTTGGAAAGCAGTTTGGAGATTCCTGGGAAAGCTGGGAATGGAACCACCATTTGACCCTGCTATTGCCCTTCTCGGACTATTCCCTGAAGACCTTAAAAGAGCATGCTACAGGGATGCTGCCATATCGATGTTCATAGCAGCACAATTCACAATAGCTAGACTGTGGAACCAACCCAGATGCCCTTCAATAGATGAATGGATAAAAAAAATGTGGCATCTATACACAATGGAGTACTATGCAGCAATAAAAAATGACAAAATCATAGAATTTGCAGGGAAATGGATGGCACTAGAGCAGATTATGCTTAGTGAAGCTAGTCAATCCCTAAAAAACAAATACCAAATGTCTTCTTTGATATAATGAGAGCAACTATGAACAGAGCAAGGAGGAAGAGCAGGAAGAAAAGACTAACATTTAACAGAGTCATGAGATGGGAGGGAAAGGGAGAGAAAAGGGAAATTGCATGGAAATGAAGGGAGACCCTCATTGCTATACAAAATTACATATAAGAGGTTGTGAGGGGAATGGGAAAATAAACAAGGAGAGTAATGAATTACAGTAGTTGGGGTAGAGAGAGAAGATGGGAGGAGAGGGGAGGGGGGATAGTAGGGGATAGGAAAGGTAGCAGAATACAACAATTACTGATTGGGCATTATGTAAAATTGTGGATGTGTAACCGACGTGATTCTGCAATCTGCATTTGGGGTAAAATTGGGAGTTCATAACCCACTTCAATCTAATGTATGAAATATGATATGTCAAGAGCTTTGTAATGTTGTGAACAACCAATAAAAAAAATAAAAAATAAAAAAAAAAGTGGCCTGAGGACGCGGTTCAGTGGCAGAGGGCTTACCTAGCACACGCAGGCCCCGTGTCCAGCCTCCAGTACTAGGATGAAAGAGGGGAAGAGGGAGGGGTCAGAGAATGAAATGGTAAGTCACAGATGGGGAGAAAAGTCACTGCAAATCATCCATCTAATAAAAGGTCTGCATCCAAAACATGGAAACAATACTCAAAACCCCCAAATAAGAAAAAACTCAATTTTAAAAAAAATGTGAAAAGATTTGAACAGATGCTTGTCAAAGAAGCCATACAGGTGGCCCCTCGTCACACGAAAAGACCAACATCGCCGCTGATCACGGGCACACAGACTAAACCACAGTGAGACACTACCACCCACGTGCTAGAGTGGCTGAAACTTAAAAGTCGGACCGTCCCAAGAGTTGCCAAGGATACAGGGCACTGCTGCATGCTACATGCTGCCCCTGGAATGCAGAACGGTCACACTGTCAAGAACAGTCTGCCAGTTCTGAAAAAGTCAGCTGTACCCTGAGCATATGACCCAGAGGATCCGCTCCTAGGCACTACCCCAGGAAAAATGAAGCTCACTCTCATGCAATGACCGTGCACCAACACCAAGGCAGCCCTGTTTGTCACAGCCGACAGTGGCCAACCACAGAGAAGTCCAGCAAGCAAATGACTGAAGAGTGGCAGCGTCCCCATGCAGCCGAGAAGGGCTGCGCCTCTGCTACCTGCAGCAGAGCCGATTCTCTCCATCATTATGGGGAGTGACAGAAATCAGACAAAATGGCACATATGTAGGATTCCACTTAGACAAAACTCTAGGAAACACAAATTGATCAAACAGAAGCAAATCAGTGATTGCGTGGAGTAGGGGGAGGCAGACGTGAAGTGGCAGGAGAAGTGCTAGGGTGGAATTCCAGGGGCTCCAGATGCTGGGGTGCAGCAGAGGGTGGAGCAAGCTCCGAGTGACCCAGGCCCTGGGTTCAAGTCCCAGCACATGCTCACACATTCTCTCTCTCTCCCTCTCTCTCTCACACACACACACACACACACACACACACACACACACACACCCGAGGGCATGAGTAACTTTGAGAAGCAGTGGGTATTTCATGATCTTGGTTTGGTGATACACATTTTCCAAAGCTTATCAAATTATAGATTTTAAGTCTGTACAGTTTACTAATAAGTAAGCCGACTAATGCTGAAAAAAACTGTTGAAAATCACAATTCCTATAATACATCTTTTCTTTCTTTCTTCAAAAGCGTTTTAGCTCTTTAAATGCAACTCTATGCAATTACCCACACAAGGTGGCTCTGGCTCCAAGTGACATGGTCCTAATCCTGACACATGGACATGTACCCTAGAGACCCTCATCCTCACATCGTTGTGTTTTGAGGTCGTATGACAGCAGTACTGCCCATATCCATTTCTGACACCAAAGTATTTGAAGACTTCATTCAAGGTGATGGTGGGTGTGTGCGTTGGCGGAGAGGCTTCGGAACCACAGTGAACTCGTCCGAGAGCAGCTCTTGTCTAGGAATATGTGTCTTCTTAATCTCAAAGCAGGAACACATTTGCAAAACGACAGCGCACGCAGTGTTTTCTTGATCCGTTCCCTCTCATCCTCATCCTTCTCTCTGTTTAGGCCAATAGGTCGCAAGCATTCTTGGTACCTCAGGAGCACTAACCAGCAGCGGAGAGATTCTTATTATGTTATGACTTTCAAGGGAAATTCAGAGCCTTCAAGTAAAAAAAAAATGCCACAGGAAAGATTCAGGACACAAACAGCAGATTTAGAAAAATGTGTCATGATGGGATCAAATGGCAGGGCAAGACTTCTGGTTCCAAGATTGGTTCCACGTGACCCACATGCACTGGGGCCAAAGGACTGAGAAAGAGGAGGACGGGGATGGACGATGAGGTGACTGTGTGGGGAGAGGACTGCCTCCCGCCAAGGGGAACTTGGGGGACATGGGAGAGAGGCCAAGGCTCAGATCACAGTCATCCCACTCCCACCGCGTTGCTTAGAGCCTGGTCACGTGACCCTGGCTGAGTGTAAAAGAACCTGGGAAATGTAGTCTAGGAGCCCAGCACCAGGGGAGTCTAGCTCCACTCCGTTCCCTAACTGGACCTGCCCAACACCAGCCACTCTCCTCCCCTCTGCCACGGATGTCCTTCCCCGTCCCCTCCTTCTGTGAGTTGGCTTGTGTGCACCCAGCTCTGTCCCCACTTGACGTATCATATAGTTCCCTGACTACACGTCCTCTCAACATGGAATTGATGTGAGAAATCGTGACCACCTGGGGTGCTGGGTCCTCCATTCAGCAGAGAATTGAAGAGCGGGACCCAGAGAGATCCAGCAAGCAGCGGGTTTACAGCAAGAGACAGATTCTCCAGAGAGAAGGGGCCCAGAGCTGGGAATCGGGTGGGGGAGTTGTGGCCTGTCCTCTTTACGGTCCTCTTCTCCCCTGTCCACACTCTCCTCTCTATTATCGATTGGCGCCCCCTCCGTCTGTTTGAGTTTTTATATTGGGTCCTTCTCTTAGGAGCACAGAGTACACGGTGTCTGTCTGATTGGGTCCCCGCTTATGTCCACGAGCACTTTCGTCCAGCAGGAAGCTGACCTCATCAGAAGACCCTCTCCATGCTCCCTGGTTCTGGCCCGGCCCCGACTCCCCACGGCCTCCCGCCCTGGCCGCCTCCGCCCTTCTGTGTATTCTCAGAACTACCGAATGTGCTCTCTACGGCCAACCCAAGGTCCTTCGATACTCACCCATCTGGTGACAGCCCAGGCTGGATTCTCCTGCACTGGAGGAGGGCAAGTCCTGTCCTCCACTGGTAGTGCCCGGAGCAGGTGCCTTGGGCACCTCAGAGACGCCAAGGCTCACTGAATGGCTATGTGACGTTCCCGCGGCCTTAGACTCTTCCCTGATGTTGGGAATCAGAATCCTCCCTGGCGACTCCTTGTCTGCCGACTGCTTCCCAGGACCCGGGGACACTCCTGCCCCCAGCCTCGCCTCCTCCTAGTCGATTAGCTTCCACTTATTTTCCACTCTGGACAAACTGAAGAATCCTCACACATTGGAAGGTCTTTATTTCATTCCTGCGTTTTGGTGTCGCTCGACTATGTGGAACTGGACCAGAAGGGGCTCCTGCGTCTGCCTGACCTTCAGTCTCCACGCTGTGTCACCTCTGGCTGTCAGCGTAGAGCCCACCACCACTGAGATCTGGGCCACCTTGAACCGAGCTGGAAGACCCTTTGTCTGGGCTCCGGCTTCCTCCTCAGGAGACATGGTCCTGCCCCTGACTCCCCAGTCCCCATCAACTTCATAGAGTGGCCACAGAAAACCTTTCCTTCGTTCATTTAATGGACATTGGGGGGTGGCCTCCCGCACGCTGTGCATTGACCTTGATCCTGGAAACGCAGGTCAGAAACAGAGCTGCTGAGCTTCAGAGCCTACGATGGAGGGAGACATCACAAACACACCAACCAAGGAGTATGGAGTGACACAGAGCAAAGGAGAAGAAGGTCATGGAAGGAAGGAGAACAAGTATTTTAAATAAGGTGATCCAGAAAGGGGACATTGGGACCAACTCCGGAAGGGGGTGAGCCATGCAAAGGCCCTGTGGTGACAGTGTGCTTGGTGTTTAGGAGGAGCTGCAGGCAGGTGGTGCGCTGGGGCAGAGTGGCTGGGGAGGGGCCAACAGTGGGGTCGAAGGCGACAGGGGCGGGTCCATCAGGGCTCCCCAGGCCTTGGTGGGGACACCGGCTTTTACTCTGATGAGGATAGAAAACCATTCTATCTTGTACCCTCTTTAGCATAGAGGTGGTGTGAAGTTCAAGAGAGAGTTCAAGCTACTGTGTGGAAATGGTCTGCACAGGAGCCGGATGGAAGCCAGGGGCCAGGCAGGAGGCCACTGCAAGAAAGACGAGGGGCAGCAGCCGAGGCGAAGGGTGGGGAGGGTCATGGGGCAAGTCCATAGTCAATAGGAGCCAGCCTCGAGAAGGCAGAGGACAGAGGAGTCCAGGCGACATCACGGTCTGGGCCCAGCGAGAGAAAACCCATGTTACCCGGGCAACTGGAGACTTCAGAAAGGAGGCCCTGGACTCCCATGGACCTCAGTGTGGGAAACGTGGCCTCCAGTCGCCTGTGACATCCCGGGGAGGATGCGTGGCCTGGGCTGGAGGCCTCTGCAGCTGGAAGAGGTCCCGGGTGGAGCTGCACACCCTGGGGGACCCGAGGCCGCCCTCGAAAGGACTAAGAGTGGACAGTGGCTGAGGGGCAGGTGGACAGGAGCAGGTTGAGGACCAGAGCCAGGGACAGAGGGAGGCCTCGCCAAGGGAAGCTGAGCCAGGAGGAAGCACCTGATGAGCACCTGTGGGAGGCAGAGGGACTAGCCTAGTGGCCAGAACAGGACCCGAGACAGCCCAGGCATGTCTGCAGCCGCGTGAGATCCAGGTGGACCAAGCGCATCAATTAAAAGTTACAGCCTTCAAACTAAAACCAGGATCCACTCATGAGCTGATTACTGGAGACACAACTTAAACATTCAACGTGGAGCTGTTAAAAAGTAAGAGATGTTTTTTTAAAATGGACCTTTCAAAAACCATGCAAAAGAAAGTTGTTAGGGCTGTGCTCACAGCAAGGTAGACTCCAGCCAAGGAGCTCAATTAGGATAAAATGAAATATTCGTGATGATGGAAGGATCAATCCTCCAAGAAGATAAACAATTCTCTAAGTACATAAAACACAGCTTGTTATATATTCAAGACATATGAGACAAAAGTTCACAGAACTATAAGAAGATATAGGTGAACCTAACTACTACATACATAAAGCTCTAATTAAAAAAGAAAAGAAAATATAGGCAAATCCATAGTCATAATGGAAGACTTTAACATATTTCTCTCAACAATATAGATAGGAAACATCTACACAGCCCAATTAACAATTTTTTTTGGTAATAATTTTTAGCTGTAGATAGACTTAAAATGACTTTATTTTATTTATTTATTTTTATGTGGTGCTGAGGACCAAACCCAGTGCCTCACACGTGCTAGGTGAGCGCTCTACCCCTGAGCCCCAACCTCAGCCCGTGACCCACAACCCCTGCCCATTAACAAATTTGAATCAGCAACATTACCCAAACACTGTATCAAAAGAGCATACATTATTTTCAAGTGTATGTGAACATTTATTCTGGCCATAAAAAAAGTCTCAAGAAAATTCAAAGGATTGAAATTACTTGGGATAGGTTCTCTGACCACAGATGAATTAAGCTGGAAATAATAACAAAATAAGTAGAAATTCCCCAAATATTTGGAAATTAAGTAATATACTTTTAAATAGGCCAAAGAAAAAATTCAGAGGACATTGAAAAATATCTTTTACTAAATGATAGCAAAAACATAACACATCAAAATATGGGGAATGTTGTCAAACCTCTACTTAGAGAAAAATCATAGCCTTCCTTGCATGTCTTTCAAAAGAGCAAAGGCCAAAAAGAAGAAAAACAGCAGCAAACTGTGCCTACAGAAACTAGAAGGAGGCAGATAAGAAAAACTAAGAGCAGAAATTAATGAAATATAAAACATGCTTTAGGCCAGGCACGGTGACCCATGCCTATAATCCCAGCAGCTCAGGAGGCTGAGGCAGGAGCATCAAGAGTTCAAAGCCAGCCTCAGCAACAGCGAGGCCCTAAGCAATTCAGTGAGAACCTGTCTCTAAATAAAATACAAACTAGGGCTGGGATGTGGCTCAGTGGTTGAGTGCCCCTGAGTTCGATCCCCAGTACCGCCTCCCCAAAAAACAACAACAACAAAAAAAAAAACAAAAGAAAAAGTACTTTAAGGAAAATCAATATGCCTAAAAGTTGGCTCCTATAAATGAATAATAAAAATGCTAGATTTCTGGGAAGTCTGATAAGAAAAATAAGGGAGAGGGGACAAATTGTCAACTTGAATGACAAAACCTAATCCCACATATGTTCAAAGGATGATTATGGTATATTATGAACAATTGAATGTCAACAAATGCAAAATTTTTGATAAAATGGTAAAATCTTTAGAAAAACCAAACAAAATCTGACATTAGAAATAGAAAATCTGGAACCGTCTTCACCTGCTAGAGATGGGAGCTGTACTTAACAACATCTATGCAACACAGTCTCCAGGCAAAGAGTGCTCTCCTCAAGTGGATTCCAAGTGAATTCCCCAAATATTCACGAACAAAATGACACAATGTCATCTACCCCTGTACAGACTAAGAAAAGGAAGTTCCTCCTGGTTTATCCAATGAGGTCATTGTCACCTTGACACCAAACACTGAGCAGGGCATGAAGGATAAGTACAGATGAGTCCTGAGTCCGTCTGTGAGTAGAGATGCAGAAACACAAACTAGCCAACGGATTTGGCTGAAGGCCAGAGGGATGATGAATCCTGAGCAGGCGGACTTATTCCAGGTGAGAGGCTGGTTTGCTCATCAGAAAGTCCCCCTGACTTCCGCGTTACCAGCGTGGAGAGGGAAGTCACCTGATCCCTCAGGTAGATGCGACATAGCTTCTGATGAAATTCCTCGCACGCTCATGACGTTTAAAAAAAAAAAGAGCTCTCTGTACACAGGGGAAAATGGACCCTCCTTTATCTGATACAGAGTATTTTAAAAAATAACTAGCATTCTACTTATTGGTAAAATAGTGAAAGCTTGATAAGAATGAGTAAGAATACCTGTTTTTACCACTTCCACTAAATATTGAACAAGAGGTTTTACCTGGTGCAAAAAAAGTCATAGAAGACACCCCAGCTGGGGCTGGGGTGGTGGCTCAGCAGCAGAGCACTTGCCTCGAACACGTGAGGCACTGGGTTCAGTCCTCAGCACCACACAACAACAAAAAAAAGATATTGTGTTCACCTACAACTAATATATATATATATATATATATATGTATATATATAAGAAGGCATCCCAGCTAACAGAAGAAAGCTACAAGATTTTCAAAGAAAAATAAAATTATTAGTACTTACAAAACAGTTGACTATGTTCCCAGTAAACAGGAGAATCCATACGCAAGCTATTGTTTATAAGTGAATTTCAGAAGGTCATTCAACAGAGGTCAGTTGCATGCAAAAATCAACCGTAGTTCCACATGACAGCTAATCTGTGTCACTTTACATAAGGGACGTGAGCATCCTCAGAGGTGACTGTCCTCTGGTGTACGGATACCAATCCCATGGACACCAAGAGGAGTGACAATAGTTTTAAAAGTCTTGGTAGCCACGAAGAAGAAGGAGGAGGAGGAGGAGGAGGAGGAGGAGGAAGAAGAGCTGGCCTGCACTTTGCTAATCTTTTACCTGACCCCATACATGCGCAGGTGGTCAATTCAGCACACGGCTGTGTGAAGTCAGTGGTGAGCTGCTCTCGCTCCTCTGTGAAGACTAGTCTAGACTCTGAGGTGTGTTGTGTGCTTCTGGCCTCTCAGTCAGCCACATCTCAGCCGTCACCTGGGGCCACGGCACAACAGAGCAGCCCAGAGCATCCTGCATCGTTCTGCTCCCCAGGGACTCCCCAGGTGACCTTGGCTTAAAGGGGACTCCAGGCAGAAGCTCCCTCCAGAGCACAGGCAAGGACCCAGAGAGCCTGCAACACAAGGCACACAAGGTGGCATCCCAGAGACCCAAGGTGTCTGGGGAGGATCTCAGCCTGGAGGGAAGTGGGCAGGCTTGAGGAAGAAGTGTGTGTGAGTGCCCCAGGTGTGTGTGAGTGTGCCCCAGGTGTGTGATTGCCCCAGGTGTGTGTGTTCTCAGGTAGTGTGAGTGTGCCCCAGGTGTGTAAGTGTGTCCCCAGGTGTTTGTGAGTGTGCTCCAGGTATGTGTGTGTGCCCCAGGTTTATGTGAGTGTAATTCAGGTGTGTGTGTGTTCCAGATGTGTGAGTGTGCCCCAAGTGTGTGAAGGTTCCAGGTGTGTGTGAGTGTGCTCCAAGTGTATGAGTGTGCCCCAGGTGTGTGTGAGTGTGCTCCAGGTGTATGTGAGTGTGCTCCAAGTGTATGAGTTTGCTCTAGGTGTATGAGAGTGCTCACTTGGTGTGTGTGATCCAGGTGTGTGTGTGATCCAGGTGTGTGTGTGAGTGTGCTTCAAGCCTTCACCCAACAACAGAATTGGCACAGCGGATCCCAAGGGTGAGCAGCGGGTGCCATGGCCACCTCCCGTGCCTGGACTCGCTGATGACTACTTGGAACTGTTCTGCGTAGGAGACATGTCTCTTGTCCTGTTCACCAACTTACCACCTTTTGCTCAAGGTGTGTGTGTGTGTGTGTGTGTGTGTGTGTGTGTGTTTTCTGTGCCCTGAACCCTGATGTGTGGTCACTGTTGCCTGTGCCCTTTGCTGCAGCTCGGGCCACAGAGAGCCCTTTCATTTCCTCGGCGGCATTTTGAGGGAGAGAAGGGTGAAAAGCAGTCCCCTGAGAGATGGGACAGGCTCAGGACGTGGCAGCCGGTGTCGGCTTCTGAAGCCCCTCTGCACCCCACTCAGCCCACATGGGGCCGTTTGCTGTACCCAGGTAAGTCCCTGAGGACTGGCTGAGACCCCACGCCACTCCTCCAGGAGGTCGGGCACGGCACGCTGGTGGTGGGAGGTCCTGGCGCGTGTGGCCTCTCTGTGTTCTGAAAGCTCGTAGCCAAAGGGAGGGTAATTACATACCCCGACAGACACCCAGAAAAACATCTGAAGAGCACTGGCTCGTAATGAAGGGGTTCGGGGCTCCATAAATAGTGCTCCCTGCCCCCAACCATCTTGGAAGCAAATTAGAGCTTGCCTGCACTGCCGGGCATGAACTGGCTGCCCTGCCCACCCCAGTGCCCAGGAGCTGCAGCAGGAGCCCTGCGACCAAGAGCCAGGAATGCTTGCCCAGCCCCAGGGTGCAGGAGCTGGGTGCAGTGTCACTCCTGTGACACAGAGCACCAGCCTCGCGCTGACTGCAGACCTCTGGGAATGGGAGGACTACACAATGCCTCTCCTTTGACTGGGGGTCAGGGGCAGGATCTGGAGAAAGAAACCGGCTCTGGAGAAAATCAGTTAAAAATACCACACCAGGGAGGGGAGGGAGCATGGGGGGTGGGAAGAGACGGACATCGTTACCCTGCTCATGTGTGATTGCACGAATGCTGTGGCCTACTTCGTGTACAACCAGAGAAGTGAAAAGTCGTGCTCCATTTGTGTGCAACGAATCAAAGGGCATTCTGCTGTCACATACAGCTGATTAGAACAAAGAAAAAATAAATTTAAAAAATACCACCCTGAAGCAGAATCTTGGTGTGAAGAAACCTCTTCAGACAGAGTCGGCGGCTGCCAGGGTCTTCACTGTGCTCACGGGTGAAGCATGTGGGTCCCTTCAGGGAAAAAGCAGTTTCAACCTCCATGTCAAGACCCCCTCCGATGGTCCTCTAGCTCTGGGGCACCGTCAATGCCCACTTTGCCATTTGCACAGGGCGGTTCTTCATGGAACACTTCCTTGACAGAAAATTATTCTTTTTTCTTCTTTTTAAATCCAATATCTCTCTTTCCAAGTATTTGCTCAAAAGAAGGCTTTATTATGAGATATTCTAAACATGCAAGTGAGTTCTCCCGGATGGCTTCTAACCTTCCGGTCTTATTATGGCATAGGTGACACGTATATGTTCTACCAACCATCCCAGGATCCCTGCAGCCTGCGCACACCCCCATGTCCGGGCACACCACCTCCTTGTCACCTGGCTCCAGTCGGCTTGTGTAAGTCCCCGTTGGACCCTTCGTCCCTCCTACCCAACCTGCCTGTGCCTCGTTGGTCAGGAAAGTGTGGGCCCCGGACCACCCCCCCCCAGGGAGCAGACCCACACAGGAGTGAGTGGGCCTGGGGGAGAAAGCAGGGCAAGCAGCGTGGACACCCCGAGCTCTGTCCTGAAGACAGATCCCTCCTTCCAGAGGCAGAAGAGGCTGCCTGAGACCACGTGTGAATTTTGCCTTAACTTTTCTCATCTTTCCCAAGCCGCAGACTCGGATGAAAATAAGTCCATGTTTTGAAGATGGAGTGCTCTTCCTCCCCGGGGACCCGGAGGCGGAGAAGGGGCGGGTTGGGCTAGCGACTGGCACGGCCTGGGCCTCCGGGACCGCCGCGTGGGTGAGGCCAGCGGGTCTGGCTCTGAAGTCCCCTGATGTCTGAAGTGATGTATGAAGTGCTATCAGGCTCCTAGAGAAGCCCTGTGAGTTCGGGAGTGTCGTGGCAGGCGAGCGGCTGGCTGGGATTCTTACTTAATGCTCTGTGGACAAGCTCTTTTGGGGGACATCAACTGAATCAAGTCATAAGCAAAATGGGGATGGAACCACACCCGTTGACTAAATTTCCATCCCCAACTAAACTTGGATTGTCTTATGAAACCCCAAACTGAGCCCTACCAAAGGGGTTTCAAAATATTACTTGTGCCAGGCTGGGTGACCCATGCCTGGGGCTCAGGAGGCTGAGGCAGGAGGATTCCCAAGTTCAAAGCCAGCCTCAGCAACTTAGGGAGGCCCTAAGCAACTTAGGGAGGCCCTGTCTCAAAGCATAAAAAGGGCTGGGGGTGTGGCTCAGGGGTTAAGTACCCCTGGGTTCAATCCCCAATACAAACAAACAGACAGTCCCTCGACTGGTTCAAACTGGAAACAGGTGCCTCATTTCAACACTTTAAATCCAGACCCAGGTTCTCGGAACTCTGTGTGCACTTGGGAAGGACACATTGAGGTGGACACATCTTGTTCTGTAGCTCGTTCATCCCTCACAGAGCCTGACAGACAGCATCAGCTCCATGTGACAGAGGAGGACAGCGGCCCTCGGAGACACCAGGCAGCCCCACACGCCACAGGCAGCCCCGGTAGAGCCTGAAGCTCAAGCCCCTCTCTTTCTAGGGTGGTCTCCCCTGGGACACCTGGGATCCTCCTGTGGCTGCTGCAGTGGTTCAAATAATGTCCATCTTTCCACCGTTCAGGGTGCTAGAAGGGGCAACCAAGGCATCTCTGCAGAGGACTCGGACCTGGTCCCCGCCAGCTCTGCAGCCCTCCAGTCCCTGCCTGGTCCCCTCCCCACGCCCCTCTCCCTGTGTCCTCTCCTCTTACTATGAAGACCCTGGTCATTGGACTTAAGGTGTGCTCTAATTCCAGGGTGACCTCCTCCTGAGACCTTAACTAGGCACATCTGCCCAGAGGGTCACAGCCTGAGGCTGGGGGGGGGCAGTATTTAGGAGGATCGTTGCAGTTGCTCACCAGGCAGTTTATTGGAGAGACCAGGGGTCACAGCTTCATTCCCAGAGCCATTGCTCCCATGGACCCCCTCAGTGTGGTCCAGAGAAGAGACGATGCTGGGCCAGCCCGCTGCTGCCCAATTGCAGCAGGCGCCCACCGAGCGCCTGTGGCTGCAAACGTTCAACTGTCTCGGGACCCAGGCCAACCCCAGCTGGGCCTAGTGGCTGCGCCCTCGCTGTGCCCATGGGCTTTCTCAGCCTCCCACCCTGCAGCAGGAGAGGGGGCACCTCTGCAGAGCCGGCCGGCTCTGCCTTCCCCACCTGCCAGGGGTCCTCTTCTGGGTCCCTCTGGGTCCTTCAGGAGATAGAAGGTCCCCATCCAGTTCCACCGTGTTCCCTGAGTGGTCGCTGGTGGGTGGGAAACAAACCCAACCCAACCCCAGAGCTCTGGTTCGGTTCTCAGTGATATTAAAAAATATTTGGATTTGGTTCGAGGTTGAGCAAACTGGTGCAGTCTGTTCTGGTTTTTTGGTTCAAGGTTTAGGCCAAGTCCCCACGCCAGACAGAAAGAATGTCCTGGAATGCCTCTTCCAACCAGGACTCCCAGGCGGAAGGAAGGGCCGGGTGTGCAGACCAGGCCGCCCACTCTGCAGACGCCCAGGGACTCCCCTGCAGCCCGAGGCTCAGGGACAGAGCTGGGCGGCACATGTAGCCCAGTCGTCCTGGGCCATGCCACCTCCGTGGGTGAGGGCAGAACGCCATCGCCCAGATTAGCGGCAGAGTGTGCTTAGCCCAAGGCTGGGGAGGGGGTCCCTAGATCTGCTGCCACCTCCACACTCCACACTGATACCAGTGGCCTCTAGGTGGAGGTCCAAAGTGGAACAGTAGCTCAGTAGCCCAGCAGGAGGCACAGAGGCCCTGCTGGAATTCAAGCCATGGCTGCAGCTGCTGGGGAAGGGGCTTCCTCTGCCCTCCAACTCCAGAGCATGGTTTCTGGGGCCCACACTCTTTCCCTCCCCAGCCAGGGACCAGGCCTCAGAGGGCTCATCCCCAGGGAGCGACCACGTGAGGCGGAGCAGCTGGGGCGCTGGGGCACCTGGCTGTGAGTCATCGGGGAGGAATTCTGAAAGGAGGACCCCTCTCTCTGCAGCCTCCTCCCATCAGAGGGGGCTCAGATGTCCCGCAGGGCTCGCCCTGAGCACCAGAGCACTGGACCAAAGGACACATCCTGGCATGTCCCAGTTCCAGGGTGTGGGGACAGATGCACCCCCAGCCCCCACGCAGGAAGCCGAGAAGCCCAGGCCTGGGGAGTGCAGTGAAAGCCCCTGAGGAGGGTCCTCGCCAACCCCCTCTGTTTCTCGGGGTCACCGTTGTGTCCCTGGCCTTTCAGCAACCAACAACAGGACCGCTTATCAAGGGCAGCTGGGGTGCCTGGCAGACCCCGAGGCTTCTGCCCAAGAACAGGGCCCTTCTTATTCTGCCTTGGCCACGTGGCTAGGAAGGGCCGCCAGAGACACAATCCAGAAATATTTCCCTGTGCTGCTGCCCCGAGGGGCTGAGACCAGTGACACATGTGATTTCAGCTGGGTGTGCTTGGCGCGGCGCGGCTCGCCGTGTGCTGGATTCAATTAGAGGTTTTCTTACACTTATATCTTCATCAGCTCTCCAAGGGAGGAATGTGCTGTCCACTCAAAAAAAAAAAAAAAAAAAAGGTGTTGATTTTTTCTTCAAGGATTCAACACTGTCCAGTCCTGTTAAAAAAGAAAAGGAGAGGAAAAAAAATACATCTTGGCTCAAGCCTGCATTGCTAATGGGTATGGAATTGATTCACAAGTCCCCAACTCTAGTTATATAAAAGTAATGACTGCAACCTGGAGTAATTGGTCCCATACCAACGTCCGCAGGCTGCGTGTAAGAGAGAGGCAGAGGCAGAGACGGAGGGAAAGATCCCAAATCCAAGAATATCAACATTTCCCATACGCATACCACTGAAGCAGATCTCAGCTGTGATAAAATTCCTGAAGCAAATAATAATAATAAATAATAATAATAATAAAAAAGCTTACACAGAGCAGAACCCTGAAGATGTGGGCATTCCAAGGCTGGGGACAGGCCACCCAGCCACAGGAAGCCATGAAGCTGTGGTCCACAGGAACCTGAAAGGCCCGTCCCAGGGTCAGCGACCTGCATAATGCAGTGGCCACGTCCTGCTTAGGGCAGAGCCTGGCCCAGAGCCCCTGTGTGACCTCTGCTGGGCCTCAGTCCAGGGAGTCTCATCTCTTGTGAGTGGCTCTGGAGACCACAGTCCCGGCTCTGTTTCCCCAAGTGGGTCTAAGAGGGCCAGAGGCATTGTCCTAAGAGGACACAGCCCGGCCTGGCACAGAACATCGCCTCCAGTTGCAGACATGACGCCAGGAAGGAAAGCGATCCTGGGAGAGATCCGCAAACCCGGAGGAGTCTTCCTGGGGCGAGAGGAAGGTGCTGAGTTCAATACAGGAGGAAGCCGGAGTCAGGACCCCCAGTGAGGCGGGGGAGGGACATGCATCGCTGCACACTGACTCTGCAGTCTGCAGGTGGGACCCACCTTGATCTCCATGAGGTCTCGCCTGGGTAGAGCCCAGATCTTCTGCACCCTTCTTTCTGGACCACGTTTCCACACCACAAGCCCAGAGCCTGCCTTGCACATCCCACGCCCTTCATGAGAATGCCAATCCCCTGCCCGCGGGCAAGTCCCCGCCGTTCATCAGGAGAGGTGCCCAACCAGAGGCATGTCTGCCCTCTGCCCTGCAGCCCCTTGCCCAGCTCCCACTCGCTCAGAATATCACCTGACGTGCCCATCAAAGAAGCCCCTGGAGATCTGCTTGCTGACAGTGTCCTCTCTTTGCTCAGGTTCATAAAAAGTTAGAAATGTGCTCAACTGACTTAGTGGAGCCTGCATGTGACACGGTGGCCCCTGGCCCAGGCTACTCTTGTGCATTCCACACCCACACTGCAGGGACGCCAGGGATGCTGGCTTTCCCTTGTGGTATCTCTGGCCGGTCTCCATGGGTTCTCGCCCTGGCAGCTCCCTGGGGTCTGTCACACAGGACTTGATGGACGCTCAGGCCACTTTTGGTTCAATTCATCGAAACCCATCTTGGGAAGTTTGCCCAGGCCTGACAGAGCCCTTGGGGCTCTTTCCTGAATGTGCAATCCATACGCAGAGAAAAAAGAGAAACAGGATCGTCTGTCAGCCAGCTCAGCCCACAGACATGAGGCATTTTTAAGTAAGAGGACCCCAAAAATTAAATATTTGAAATAAGTAACTGGAAATTCACTAGCTTATCTGCAAAGAGATGAGGTGGGCTCTGGGCCGGATGCTCCATAGGCACAAAAGGTCGGAGTTCAGAACAGTTGGGCTCGGCAGGAACCATCTGGGTTCTGAGACCCGAGGCAGGTGGGGGCCGCTCCAGGCTGCCCCCTGTGGGGTGCAGAGCTGTGGCTGTCCAGTGGAGCGGTTGGCGGGCACGCGTTCCCTTTGCACAAACGACAGAGTTATGGTTTGAAAGGGTTTTGCTGCCAACTTGGGAACACATCGAGCAGCAGGACTGGGGATGAATTCCAGCTCCCAGTCCGGCTGGGGTGGGGGGGGTGGACTGTGCATTTGGAAAGCAAGCAGAAGGTACAGGCTGGGAAACTCAGGGAGAAGCGCATCCACCACGGTCTGTCATGAGGAAGTGAAAGGGCGGTCTAAAGAGACGCTTCAGGGTTCTGGCCTCAGTTCCCTTTTAAAATGCTGGAGGCCTTTGTTTTGCGAAGCTTTAGCTAGACAGTGATGTAAGGGTATGCACTTTTTGGAGAAAGAGGAAGAGGGGGGAAGGAGAGAGAGGGAGAGAAAGTGAAGGAGAAAGAAAAAGAGGTAGAGATCTAGATAGAATGATGGATACGTAGGTAGACAGACAGCTAGGTAAAGACAACACCTCATCAGTCCTGCTCTGCATTGCCTGAGACCACACCAATCCACAGAGAAGGCAGAGTGGAAATAACTGTGTTCATTAAAAAAACATTTATTTATTTATACAAACTATTCAAATATCTGGATACTAGATTCTGTTCTAGATCTTCAGTTACTTCAGTGAATAAGGAGGATGAACATTCCTGCCTCCATGGAGAACTATGCAAAAGCTTGATCAAACTGTACCTGAAGGCTTACCATCTCTAGGCATTTAGGTTACACGAACCAATAAATTCCCGTAACACGTAAGCTATTTTGAGTTGTTTTTGTTTGGTGTTTTTCGTTTTTGTTTTGTTTGTTTCTTTGTTACTTGCAAAGTATCCTTACTGCTACTGCCATCTTCTAGACATGGTGGCACTTGAGCCAAACCCTGGGTCTGACCACATTTCACTCCACCTTCAAGCTAAGGAGGCATGGAAAACAAAACACTCCTGACTTTGTCTGAAGAACACAGCCACCTCTGGGTGGCACCCAGCTCTTATAAATAACCAGGAAGCAGATTCAGGCTGAAAAAGTAATTTAAAGATTTCAAAAAAGATAAAAGGAAAAGAAAAATAGAAAGAATGCCACAGGAAATTGAGGAGGGAATTTGAGAGAGAGATTGGAGCGAGCGTCCCTGGACCGTGGCCAGAACCACTGGCCAGAACAAGCCTCCCTTATTAAAAGCACCAGGCGGCCCTGGCGTCCAGGAACACAGGGGCCTTCCCTGGGCTCTCGCTCGAGGGATTCGATGGATGGAGTTTCTGGTATCCTCTCTGCATGAGCATTCTTTGTTCATTTGGTTCCCTCAAAGTCACTTGGGAAAGATGATGCTCGGAACTGTAAGAATCCCCAAATGCATTTATTTTTTAACAATTTTCCCCTTTATAGGGTTCACCAAGGAGACCCTCAGTCACGTTGAAGTTGAAGGGAACACATTCCGCAACCAGAGGAAGTCTTCTTTCGGGGGTGGGGGCAGGTATCGGGGGCCACTGAGCCACGTCCCCAACCCTATTTCGTATGTGATTCAGAGACGGATCTCACTGATTTACTTAGTGCCTCGCTTTCTCTGAGGCTGGCTTTGAACTCACAATCCTCCTGCCTCAGCCTCCTGAGCGCTGGGATCACAGGCGGGCGCCCTTCTACCAGGAAGCAGCCTAGCAACTAAATTGTGGCTTTTCAGTCGACCCTTCACATTTCTGTTCCCTGGACATTCTGGGATGCCCGTGTATCACCAGTGTCTCCTCTTCCATCTCCTATTTGTGGGATTCGGTTTCTCCTGGGGAGCCCAATTTCTCCAAGGTCTAGCTTAATCAGACTCACCCCCATGCCTTGGCCGCAGGGGTGGACACGGGAGCCATATCCGGCTAATCGGAGCAGATGCCCACCCAGCCACTTGGCACCTGGTTTAAGGAGGCTGCATGGCCCAAACCAAGCCAATGAGAATCAGTCTCTGCCAGTCATCTGTCCCTGTGACCAAAAACACCTGATGAGAAGAATATGAAGAAGGAGAATTTTATTTGGTCTCACGGCTTCAGGGGTCTCAGTACATGGCTGGCCATTGCCATTGCTCTGGGCCATGATAAGGTGGGATTTCATGGTGGAAGGACATAGAGAAGAAACACTACCCAGCTCATGGCAACTGGGCAGCAGAGAGAGAGGAAGGAGACAGGGCAACAAAACACGATCCCAGGGCCACCTCTCCCAGCCAGGCCCCACCTGCTCACAGTCACCACCCCACACCGTGGTCCTTTAAATTTATTAGTTCACCAAGTAGTGTGATTCGCAGATTAGGTTTTGGCTCTCATCCCCCGATCATTTCACTTCTGAGTATTCCTGCATTGTCTCCAATGAGCTCTGGGGGATGCCTCCTATCCAAACCATAAAATTCTGCCCTCGGCCCCACAGCTCATGTCTATCTCACAAGACAAAATTCATTTGGTCCATCTTGAAGGTTCACCGTGGCCTTCACAGTTCCAGGGTTGCCCAAAAGCCCAACTCCAAAGTCTCCTCTAAGTTATAAGTCCCTGGAAAAACCCCAAACAAGTTGGGTACATCCAATACCCAATGGCACGGAATGAACATTTCCATTCCAAAAAGGAGAAATGGGGCCCAGAAGGAAGGGATGGGACCACATGAAGACTAAACTCCAGCTAAGCAAACAGGTCCTGTAGCTCGTCTCCAGAATCTGGGGCACTCAGCAGCAGGATGTTCTCTCCAAGGAGTTCGGGCAGCCCCACCCACGTGGCCTTGCTGGTCACAGCTCACGTGGCCTCTCTCTCAGCCTGATCTGTCGGGAAGCTTGGCTGGGCAGATGTCCATCATTACTGGAAGCTCTTCATCTGGGGACACCCCCCCCCACCTCCAGCTCCACCTTCCTTCTCAAAGCTCCATCATTACCCTCTCAGGGGCTTCCCACGGGAATCCCAAAGCTGCTACAAGTTGCCTGGAATCCCAGGTCTTTCTTTGAAATCTGGATAAAAGCCTCCGTGACACCCTTTACTCCAGCGCTCTGCAGAACCAGAACCACACTGATGACGCCAAACTCTGCTCCATCAGAAGCCGGAACATGGCTGCAGGAGCCTCTGAGTGTCTGAGAATCAGAGCATGGTGAACTGAATTTTGGAGAAACAACTTCCTAGATAACTTCTGTGTAAGCAGAGTGTCCATGGTCTTTTCTCAAAGAGTTTCCCTTTTACATCCTCAAGTCTGTAATGGGTGTGGTCCTGAGATGACCTCAAGACACCTTTCCTAGTATCTGTGCAAAGTACTTAGCTTCCTGTTAGTGGCAGTGATCTCTTCAACAACCACACCTTCTTTAGTCCCAATTTTACATACACTTTTCTGTCTAAATCATAAGCTTTCCAAATCTTTCCTACCTGATTTTGCCCCTGATACTCATCATGAAGATTGTTAAACTGCCAGCAGTACCCATGGCACTGCCTAAATGCTGTGCTGTCTTGAAATTTCTTCACCAGATTAATCAGTCTGTTACTTTTAAATCCAGCCTCACACAAAATCTCATGACATGGTTACAATGTAGACAAGTTATTTGCCAGAATGTAACATAAATGAGCTCTAGTCCAGCTTCCAGTAGAGTCCCCATTCTCTTATGAAATCTCATGAGCACAGTCTTTACAGTCTGCTGCCTTCCTCTTGGCATTCTGATCTTCAGCGTTTCCACCAGAATAGCCCATTAAATTCCATCTACAACATTCTAAGAGTTCTCCATCCTGCATCTCCAAGCTTTTCCAAACTCCTCCTACAAGCCAGCTCCAGAAAATTTCCAAACCACATAGTCAGGTGAGTCACAGCAACAGCTCCACTCTGGGCATCAATCTCTGTTAGTGAGTTTTTTGTTTTGTTTTGTTTTGTTGGTGGGGAGGCTCATGGGCTCAGAGGTGCAGTCAATGAGTGGCCAACTTCATTACTCTGGGTCCGAGGTGAGGTAGGTCATCATGGAGGAAAGGAATGAAGGAGGGTAACTGCTCAGCTCATGGGAGTGGGAAATAGAGAGAGAGCAAGGGAGGAGTGGGGGGAACATGATAGAATCCCCAGGCACACCCTCAGCAACCCGCCTCCTGCAGCCTGCCCACCTGCCTACGCTGCCACCCAACGCAGTATACATTCAAATTATTAATCCATCAAGTGGATTAATTCCCTAATTAGGCCACAGCTCTCATAATTTAATCAGATAACCTCTGAACCTTCTTGCCTTGTCTCACCTGAGCTTTGGGGGTAACAGTCAGAGCTAAACCATAACATAGTCCAACAGCTTTCAGTGACTGTAAGCAAGCCTCTAGAGTCCCTTCTGTCCCAGAGAAGGCCCGCCAGGGAGACTTGGAGAAGCACTGTCCTCTGGCTCCCTGCAGGGGACCTGAGTTAAATGCTGTAAATACTGACGTTCTCCTTTAGTAATTAGCAAACACTGAAATTCTTAGGTGAATACTAAGTCACCCCCAGGCGCCTCCCCACCTCCCCCGGGCTGCCGGGTTTGTGCTACGAGGCTGCAGCCACAGCCCTATGTTGCAAAGGTGCAGCCAGTTCTACCTGCAGCTGCCCACAGGAGAACCCTCTTCCTTCCTCTCTGTCCCCCAGTCACCCACATTTCTTAGCTCCTGGCCTCATCTTCACATGGCCATCACTTCTCGCTTCTGCCATTTTGTCTCCTATCCACCCCGCCCCTGTATCCCTCTTACAAACTGCGTTGATCCCATCCGCCCTCAGGCTCCAGGGCTGGACTAGGCCCTGTTTGGGAGGCCACCTTCCAGCCTGCCATATCCACCCCCCTGCACCCTCCTCTGCTCTGCTCTGGGCCCTTGGAGGCCAGCCTCTGTGGATCGCATCACCTGCCCCTTTCCTGGGCCTCCAGGTGGGTTTGGCCCATGGTAGGGGTCGCAGTCCCCCTCCCCACTGCCTCACTGTGGATCTGGTCCCATGCCACAGCCTCTGGACAGGTCAGCATCTCTGCCCAGTCCCAGTAGCAGGCACCCTTCTCTCATCCTCTCAGGTCTAGGGTAGCCATGGCTCCTGCAGACGCCGGTGCCTGGTGCCTCATGGTCCTCGTCGGCCCCCGTCAGCCTGGCCCGTTGCCTGGCTCAGCCCTCCTCTGTTGGGCCTGACGTGTCCAAATGCATTCCACCGTCACGTGTGACTATCGAGGACAAATGGTAAAAAATTAGATTTATTTTAGAGAAAAGAAAGTGCTGCATGAGAAGCATATATGAGAGGGCCACCATGCTCACGTCTAGCTGCGGCGTCCATGACTGCTGTGCCCGCGGCCAGCCTCGGGGATCACCTTACCCCTGAGACTGCGCAGGGATGCCGAGTGAGGCGAAGGCCCAGGTGATAAGCCAAGGTTAAAAGAGCATATTCTCCATATTTTCATTTATACCACATTCTCAAAACAAAATTAGAGGGATGGAAAACATTTATAATTTCTTGGGGTTTGGGATACGGACCCATGTACCAAGGGGAGCACCTAAGAAAGTTTTGGAGTGACACTATGACTCTGGGTCCGGATGGTAGTTACACACATCCACAGGTGTGCAAGTGACAGACCTACAGACGGTCCCTAACTAACTGTTGGAAGCCGTGGATAAATCCTGGGTCTGTCTGAGCCATTAAGACAGCAAGCAGCTTTTCTGGGGACTCCTAGGTGAAGTTTCCCGGTTGGAGAAAGCCCAGGTCACACTGGTGCCCTGCCGTGGCTCCCACCCAGGGACAAACGCAGCCTCCTGGAGATGGGCATCCCTGCCAAGCCCCAGATACCAGGTTTACCCATGATCCCCGAAACAAGGAAGCCTTCCATGTATCCCCTTAACTCAGGGGTTGGGCCCTGTTCAGAGACCCATTGCCATCAGGGCTGGGGCCACCAGGCCCCCTTCTAACCTAACTTGTCTGCGGGTCAGACCTGATTGATTATTTTCAGTTTTTTACTTTCCCAGGTGGCTCACACCTCCAAGCAGGTGCAGGTAACCCTGGTGACTAATGACGGTGCCCCTTGCAATTTTTGACTTTATGATTTTTGACTTTATGATTTCCTCCTGAAGGTTTAGAAGCTCTACTTTGGATTTTGAGTGTGGGTCTTCCCAGGCCAGCAGTGTGGTCCCATGCTCCTGTGAGACTCGGGCAGCTCCCTGATGGCCCATAGTTACAAGGAGACGACGGCGGGGACCGTGTGTGAGTCGCTAAGCTGGGGGTGGGGGTCCTGTGTGCGTGGGTTGGGGAGGTCCCACACATGTTTTTTACTAACAATTTCTTCAACTTACAAAGAGTTTGGGGAACTGTAACTCTCACGTAAGTTGAGGAGCACTGTCCACTCTTCCGTGGTGGTGGGGTCAGCTGCTGGGGTTTTGCATGATGATGTCATTATGGAAGACGTAACCCCTGAAGAAACTGGGCGAAGGACGAGAGGACCTCTGTGATGCTCATCTTCCTGTGGATCTGTAATTATTAAAATAAAGATCTTTAAAGCAAACATTAGGAAGAACTGAACTTGGAGGGGCCGAGGTTGAATCTGAAGCAAGTCCCTGGACTCCCTGAGCCCCCTGCGATGGAACCAAGGCAGAATAGGAGCCCGCCCAAAGCACAGTGTGGGCTGACTGGTGACCAGCCTGCAGCCATGTCCCCCCATCACACCAGCCCAGTGCTGGACACACAGTCACTCCGGCCCTCCAGGTAAGGCCCTGGGCCCTGTGTTAGTCAGCTTTTCATGACTGTGACAAAACACCTGAGATGGTCAACCTTTATGGAGGAAATTTTCTTTGGCTTCCAGTTTTGGAGGCTTCAGTGCATGGTGGCTTGGCCCCGGGCTTCAGGCCTGTGGTCAGGTAGCACAGGATGAGGCCCTGGGGGCGCAGAGCTGCTCACCTGAGGGGGCCTGGAGCAGAGAGGGAGGGAGGAGGGGCAGCTCCCCACTCCCCTTCAAAGGCACGCTGCCCCCCACTCCACCCCCATGGCCAACTTCCTCTCACAGGGTCACCTCCTACAAGTACCTCCTGCTATGATCAGGCCTTTAACATGGGAGACTCTGGGGGACACTCCAGGCCACAGGACAGCCCCAGGCCAGTGCTGGGCATGGTGATGCACACCTCTTAATCAGCTCAGGAGGCTGAGGTAGGAGGATTGCAGGTTCAAAGCCAGCCTCAGCAAGGTAGCATGGCTGTTAACATGCCACCAAAATACACTCTCTGAAAGATGTGCTCAGATGAAAACGCCAGCTCAAGCCACCATGCACTGAAGCCCCCGAAACTGGAAGCCAAAGAAAATGTCCATTTGATTCTCAAGAAAGGCAGTGCACACCTCTGTGATTTCCCTGAGGACTGAAGGGCCACCGAGTTGAGTACGTCCATATCTGGATCCTACTTATTGGCCTGTTCAGTAGCCAATGTTCATCAAGTGTGGTTGTCAAGGCACCTGGGAGTGGGTCTGACCCACAGACAGACAGGGACAAGACACACAGACAGGGACAAGACACAGAGACAAGGATAAGATGCACAGACAGGTTAAGAGGGGTCTCGACTCCCAGTTCTCCAGGAGCAGGAGTCAGGGCGCAGCAGCCCCGTGGACCACCTGGGGCAGTCAGAGGTGGGATGAAGGGGACATGGAGGGGTTATATTGTGTTCCTACACAGAAGCACAGGGGAGGCCAGGGGCAGGATGAGGAGCTGTCTGGTTTGGAGGACTTTAGCCGACCTGGGTACAGGATTGCCGAGTGGCCGGGTGTGCCCTGGGTGACAATGGCCATAGTGTAAGAGCCGGTGCAGAGGGCAGCTGAGCACTGGCTCTGGACGGGATGGTTTGCCTGGGGCCGGCGCTTGCTTCCCCATCTCTAGGAAATGACCAGCCATGAGAGGGCGGTCCTCCAGGGCCAGCAAGACCCCATGAATCAGAGCATCAGGGGTGGAAACTAGAAAGCGCGTTTATTCCAAAAATCAGGGGGATCCCTGTGAGCTCCACCAAGACCACCAAGGAGAAGGGCCCTCTCAGTGGGACGCCCTCATGGAGGAAGCCGGGCTGGTTTCTCCTGCCCATTTCTGTCCTTTGTTCTATTGTCACCTTGGCAAAAATTCTGGCCACCTCCAGGCGAGGCAGTGTGCTCACGTGCCGTCCCCCAGCGCACCCTGGCGAAGCCCTGGCAAACCCAGCCATGTGCTGGCACCTGGAGCCGGGTGGGAGAGCGGCCCTGCTGCCGAGCCCCATGGGCTGCCGCTGGTCCCCGCTGGCGCCGGCCCAACCCAGCAAGCTGCCAAGTGCTCGGAGCGGCCGTCCACTCCCACAGTCTTGACTGATGACCAACAGAACAGAATGTTCCCTGTCCCTGCACACCAAATAAAGGCACAGGAAAATGGTGGCCCTAGGGCATGGCTGTTAATGTGCCACCAAATACACCCTCTGAAAGATGTCCTCAGACAACAACTCCAGCTGGAGCCCCAGACAGCGCTAATCCTCTGCCTGAATCAGAATGAGCCAGGAAGGACCCGCCTCACAGCAGCACCACGGCTGGGCCACGACCACTGAGCATGCTGCATGAGCTGTCCCTCACTGTTCCTTCCGGGGACCTTCAGGCCAGGTGCTGGGTTTATTTCCATCACCCAGATGAGAAAACCAAGGCCTAAGAGATGAAGTCATCCGCCAAGTCCCTTCCCTCAGTTCAACGTATGTCTTCTTGTTCTTTCCAACAACTGCAGTCCACACCTAGACCTAAGGTGGTCCTGTGGTCTGTAATGGAGCTGGAGGGCACTGCTGCTTAGCAACTGGAAGGGTGTTGTTTCCTAGCAACTGGAAGGGTGCTGTTTCCTAGCAATTGGAAGGGCACTGTTGCCTAGCAATTGGAAGGGCGCCGCTGCCTAGCAACTGGAAGGATGCTGTTTCCTAGCAAATGGAAGGGCGCTACTGCCTAGTAACTGGAAGGGTGCTGCTGCCTAGCAACACTGCAGCCTGGAGGCCCTGCTCACAGGTTGAGGTGATAAATTCCAGACACATACAAGAGTAGGCATAACACTTGACAATGACAATGAATTAGTGTCCATGTGTACAGTTGTCCAGTACATACCTACCTAGAATACAACGTTGACTGTGAGTCAGGGGCCACGGGACCCAGGAGCAGCCTCATTCGCCCTGTGTTGACTGTGTCTCTTGGTCACGTGGAGGGATCACATGGAGTGCTGGGCCTAGGCCCCTGGTTCTGTAAGTCACAGGCAGTAATGTTCACACAGCAGCAAAACTGCTCCACGACCGTCTCTCAGGACCCGTCCACGTGCCTGGTGGGCTACTTCCTCCAAGATACTCTCCACGGAGGTTTTGCTGCTGGGTCCATTTGCACCTCTATGTCTGTTACCCTTGGGGACGGCCCTTCCTCTGCAGCAGCCAGGGTGTTCCGTATTCTCTACCCCAACCCTGCAGGTCTTCCGGGGCTTGGAGACCAGCAAAGGGCCCAGCTGCGAGGACAGCAGGGCACAGCCAGGAGGAGCCCCGTAGGCAGAGCCTGGTCCCAGCCCTGCCTTCCAGGTCCAGGCCCCCACCTCAGGAGAGGGGAGAGACAGGAGGCCAGCAAGGGAGAAGGGAGGGCCACACCTGCCCCTGAATGTGGCCCAAAGATGAGGAAAAGATGGTGGCAGCCCCGTGCGGCTCTCCAGCTCCCTGAGAGACCAGTGCTGTGTGCTACGGCTGTCACTTTTCACCTGGAGCCCTTTTTTTGAAACCAACTTTTGTACTCACAAAGATAGACACGCATCGATAAACATCTTCCACACACCTGCCGTGGCCTCCTCGAGGCCCCGCTGGGGAAGGGCCTGCTCCTGCCCCATCTCCCGGGCAACGTGACTCACTCTGGGATCCGAGGCCAGGCAACAGGGTGCACAGCTAGAGGGGGTCGGAGGCCCTTGGCAGCCAGGAGGAAGTTGTGGGTCAGCGTGGGGCGTGTGCCCAGATACCAAGGAGACAAAACCTGACAGGAATAATGCAAGGGACCAAAGACAAGGACCCCAGATAGAGCCCTAGCCCTCAGCAAAACACCCCACCTGTAAAACCTCTGGTGAGGTGCTGGGAAAGCGGCGCCTTCAGAGCATTCCTGTGCGCCTCGTGGGTTGACCTTCCCAGAACACCCTGACCTTCAACCTCATAGATAGAAAGTGACCCAGCTGTGGCTCCCTTTGGGACAGGACAGCAAGGCACCCCCTGGGCTACTTGGCATGCCCATGGGAGCCAGGCAAACTCCGAAGGAGGCAATCCTGGTGTCCGAACGCCACAGTGCAAACCTGATGGGACCTGACAGGAGGGAAGGCAAAGGGACACAGAGCCCACGAGGCCTAACACCAGACAATTGCTTCGTGCCCAAAGAGGGACCCGCTTTGGCCAGATGCTGATTTTATTAAGGTAAGCTGGGAGACATAGTGTGATGTGCATGTCCTGATTTTAAAGTGTTGATGATCCAAGTGGAAAATAAAAGCCAAAAAACCTCTCTAAAGAGAACCCCATGCCTGACGTGGACCAAATTTGGTCCAGAGGTTTCCATTTGTCACCTCTGCTTGGTCCTTGGGCCACAGCTTGCTTTTCTCTGGAGATGGAACTTTGTGCGTCCTACCCCACAACCCCAACGTAAGGCCTGCTGGTCCCCACGCTGCAGATACAGCAAGAGCCTGCAGCTAGGAAACCCCAGAATCTGAGCACCCTGGTCCCTCAGCCATGTGACCTTGAGAGGTTATTTCATTCTCTGTGCCTTGGTTTCCTCACCTATAAAACAAGAGTAGGAACAATGGCAGGGTGTTGAAAGGGGGAGTCAAACGTGTGTGCGGATGACCCTCATTGCGTAAATACATAGCATTGAAAAAAGACTGGACATCGTAAGGGGCTTTCTTAAAGTCACATAGCTCACCCGCAACACAGCCTACGTCTGCAGACTGGGAACAGCTCTCCTCCCAGCAGACAGAGCGCTTCCTATCACACACACCACAAATTATGCCCTCTGCACATTCACCCACCAGCTTAACACCATGCCCAAATCACCTCTCCAAGAAAGTAATTCCAGCACACACTGAGTGACATGAGACCTCAGGGACAGAGGACAGTTCGGTGGGGACACAAGACGAGTTCAGTGTGTGAAGCCACCCGGGCCTCAGCCCAGACTCAAGCTGCATGACCTCCCTTCTCTAAGCCTCAGTGCCCAGACCTGTGAAGTGGGTACAATACTTATATCAATTACGCACTGAGCTGAGGACCCAGCGAAATCATTAGCAGGCAAGCTCTGCAGACCCCACGCTTCCCCCACTGTTAGTGTGGGAGCCAAGGCTACGACTGTGGAGCTACGTGAGATAACAGCCAGTGCTGCTGGGTGTAGCTGGACAAGGCCAGGCTGGGAGCAGCTGGGGGCCTCCCACCATGTCTGGAAGGAGCTGGGGAGCGGGTGGCACCCGCTGCCAGGAAGCTAAGAGGCCCGATGGCTGGCGCAGGGGTGACAAGTGCTTCTCCTCACTGAGGGATAAAGGAGCGCAGGCCTCTCCGGCTTCCAGATGGGACTACAGAGTGGGCACTTGGCTATAATTGCTCAATTAGCTAACTCTTAGTGATACTGCCAGTTATCAGTGACGAGTCCTGCTTCCCTGCATGTTGAAGTCTGAACATTAGAGAAGCAGCCCAGGCAAGCATATGAAGCAGGGTTTAGTAAAAAAGGGGTAACCTAGACTTCTCCCTCTCAGAGGGAGAAGGGGGCTATAGCTAGTATCCTGGTATCCCCAGAAGCAAGGTGTTCTGCCCTTTTTATATGTCCTAGGCTTCCTCTGTTCTCCTGCTCTCTTCCCCTTATCTTTCTCCTTCCTGCTTAAGTGACTAGGCCCAGGAATGCTGGATGGGAGGGCCAAAGGTGGGACACAGGTGGGCTGAAGGGGGAAGGGCAGGATGGAGCAGCCCAGGACACATTAACAACCGGGAGGGAGGGGCAATTCCTGGGACAGGTTACCTTGGCAACAGGTTGGAGCCGAGGCAGGTTCTCTGAAAGGGTGGAGGAAGGGCTCTGAAGAAATTAACATTTCAATCCCTCAGTGGGCAGTCTCCCACTTCCCAGACCCACTCAAAATTGGCCTCCTTCATCTGACCTGACTCGGTTTACCTATCTATGCTGACTGCCTGTCTGATTCTGGCTTCGTTAGGTGAGACAGTACGGAGACTCAGGACCCAAATGGAAATGAGAGAGTCTTAGAAATCTGTGCATGTAAGTAATATACTTAAGACCCGTGCATTTTAGTATCTGTTCAAAACAAGTACAAGCAAATGGTGAACCCCAGCCTAGAGCACCCACCAGGAAGCATGCAGGAGGGGGTGGTCTGACGTGTACTCCGAAGTGCACATGGAGGGCCTTTGAGGACCCCAGGAGTGCAGTGGACGTGTGAAGTCTCCCTGTAGAAGTCATCAGAAAAACTAATGCCTGCAAAAGTCATTTTAATGACACCAAAAAGTTGCATTTTTACATCTCATCATCCCATATAGAACACCTATAAAAATATAAATTGAGCGATATGTAGGTGTCTTTAAAAAGTGTTATAGGTTTTGTTGTTGTTGTTGTTTGGTACTGCGGAATGAACCCAGGGGTGCTTAACCACTGGGCCACATCCCCAAACCTTTTTAGATTTTATTTAGAGACAGGGTCTCACTGAGTCACTAGGTGCCTCACTGAATTTCTGAGGCTGCCTTTGAACTTGTGATCCTCCTGCCTCAGCCTCCCGAGGCAATTGTAGCCGGTGGCATTATAGGTGTGCACCACTGAAGCCTGGCTGTTATAGGTTTTTATACCTGTCCTTTACACAGCATGTGGGACATTTGATGGGTTAATTTCAGAATAAAAGACAACCATATGGCCTTATCTGTGTGACATCTCCTCCACTGCCATGGCAGATTTCAGGCATTTTGGAAAAGACTCCGCTTTCAAAAAAAATAAATAAATAAAAGAAGTCCCCACTGAAATACCTTCATTGAAGTCTCACTGATCTGCACCCAGCAGACTTCTGGTGCTCAGGAGCCCCTTTCCTGCGCAGGGGGTCTCTAGAGGAAAACACTCCTACTGCATCCTCGAGAGACAGACACTGGTAAGACGCTGAGCATGAAATGGGTTTGGGGAGAGGCAAGAGGAAAGAGGTACCCACTAAGGAGCTGGGAGGGTAGGGTTGAGGAACATTGTCACACCATGTCAAGTAGGGACACTGAGGCCCAGAGCTGTGACATGTCGGGTCACAGAATGCTCTACAGACATCACCATTAGGAGCAAGGCATCCGTGCCCACCCTGCCATGGGTCTGCTCCACCCAGCCGTACCAGGAGAGGGGTTGGGGATGCCACGGGAGCTGGGTCCCGGGGTGTCCATCCCACTTCTTCCAAGTAAGCAAACGCCTCTTGGGCTCTCTGTCACTGCTGTCCAGGGAGGACATCCTAGTGTGGGAGTTGGAGGAGTGGGGAAGCAAGACCAAAGCAACTCATGCTCCACACATAGGTCCTTCCACCTCCGTGCCTAAGGCAAAACATCTGCCACCTGTTCCCTGTGACGCTGGCTGCTGGTGCAGACATCTGCAGGGGGTGGGGGCATGGGGAGGGGGGATTCGGGTAGTGGTGGGAGGGCAGAGGAGGGATGACCAGTCAGTACTGCTGCCAGGATCCCCTGTAGCCATAAAGAACTCCAATAACTAATCTGCTTGGAGCTGGGGATTCTTAAAGTGCTAGTGGAACCCCCTCTCCTAGTTGGCATGTCACTCAGTGTGGAATGACTCAGAGACTTTTTGCTCTTTAAACTGCTCCCCCGCCCCATTTACTTTCTTTCAATAGTCCGAAACGTTCTGAGTGGACATTTGTTAAACTTCTTGAGCACACAGAACAGGGGGACTTCAGCCTCCACTCCCCTAGCCTCCCCTGCTCCACATGCACGGTGGCGTGAGGGTCCCGAGTCAGACAGATGCTGATCAGGAAGCTAGAGTTTCAGAAATGGCTCCTGAGGGCAAAGAGACCTAGCAAGCTTGTCCCCCACCTCTGACCAAGGCCAGTGACCACCCAACACTGGATCTAAGCCCGGGAAATAAGCACTGAGGCAGGAGAGGTGGGACAGCTGGAGCCCAATCAGGACAGGCCAGGCGGGAGCGCCAGACGTCCAGGGGCCACCTCGGGCTCCCACGCTGCAGGCGAAATGCCCAGCGGTCAGGGAGCACACCCCTCACTCCCCTACCAACGTCCGAAGACTGACTAGTCCGAGCTGCCCAGGTTCGTTCTTTCTTTGTGAAAGAAAGTAAGATTTATTGAATTTTCTTTGGCACATTGTAGTTATACATAAGAGTAGGGTCATTCTGACACGATCATAATGCCCATAGCACATGTTAACTCCCAGGGCTGACCTCTTCCCTCCCCGCCCTTTCTCCCCTGATCCAAACCTTCTACCCTACTGGTCTTCCTTCCATTCACTCATCTGTTTTAATTGGTACTGTGCAGTCACAGGTGAACTGGAACACAAGGCGATGTATTCCCACAGGCACTGGCAGGACTTGGTCACTCTTATTCCCTGCTCCTCCCCTTTCCCTTCCTCCTTCCTCACCCTTGGTCCCCAGATTCTACTCTACAGTTTTCCTTTCTGTTTTGGGGGGATATTCCCCCCCACCACACACACTTTTTAAAAATTTCTTTTTCCTCTGTAGCTCCTACACGTGAGAGAAAATATTCCACCCTTGACTTTCTACGTCGGGCTTATTTCACTTAGCATGTTCTCAAGTTCTACCTATTTACCAGAAAATAACATAATTTTATTCTTTTTTTTTTTTGTGTGTGTGTGGCTGAGTGGAATTCAGTATATACTGAATGGTGCATTCATACCACATTTTGTTTTTCCACTAGTGTATTTCCGGGCACCCTGGCTGGTTCCATAACTTGGCTATTGTGTGTTGTGTTACTGTAAACATTCTCAGGATGGATCACTCTAGGATGCTGATTTTAGCTCTTTTGAATAAATACCCAGGAGCTGGATACCTGGGACATCTGGTGGATTCACTCCTTGTCTTTTGAGAAATCTGCTTTCTCAAGTGGTTGTGCTAATTTAGAGTTCTGCAAACAGTATTCGAGTGTATCTTTCCCACCACATCCTTACCAGAAATGATCATTACTTGTATTCTTCATGATCGCCATTCTGGCTGAGATGAACTCTTGGTATAGTTTTGATTTGCATTTCCTTGATTGCTAACAATGTTGATTTTTTTTTCTTCTGTTAGTCATTTGTATTTCTTCTTTGGAGAAACATCTCTTTAGGTCTCTTGCCCATTTATTGATTGGGTTATTAGTATTTTAGTGGCAAGCTTTTTGAGTTCCTTGTATACTCTAGTTAATTAATCCCCCAACAGAGGAGTAATTGGCAAAGATTTTTCTCCCTTCTCTGGGCTCTGTCTCCACACTCTTGTTTCTTTGCTGTGCAGAGCTTTTTAACTTGATGACATCCCACTTATTGATTTGGTTTTATTTCTTAAGCTTTAGGAATATTATTAAGGAAGGAAGTGCCTGCACCACTGTGTTGAGTGTTGCCTCTATGTTTTCTTCTAGAAATCTCACTGTTTCTGACCTACCTCTGGTCTTTGGTCCACTTTGGGTTGAATTTTTGTGCAGGGTTGAAGGTAGAGATCTCGTTTCCTTGCACATAGGACTATTCAGCTCTCCTAACACCATTTGTTAAACAGGCTGTCTTCTCTCCAGCTTACCCTTGGGCACCTCAGTCAGGGATCAGATGACTGTTTGTGGATTAGACTCTGTGAGTTCTGGTCTGTTCACTTGATCTTTGTTGCTGTCTCTATGCCAAGACCATGCTGTTTTTGTGACTAGCTTTGGGGAATACGGCCATGTTGATGATGTTAATTCTCCCTATCCATGAATATGGTAGGTCTTTCCATCTTCTATTCAATTTCTTTCTTCGGTGTTAAATAATTTTCATTGTAGAAGTTTTTCAACTCCTTAGTTAGATTTATTCCCAAGGAACTTTTTTTTTTTCATGGAACGGCTTTCTTGATTTCCTCCTCAGAAGATTCATTATTGAAATATGTAAAAGCTATTGATTTCCACATGTTGATCTTGTATCCTGCGGCGTCACCTCGGTTGTTTATCAGCCCTAGAAGTCTTCTGGGGGCATATTTTGGGTCTCCTTAGTGTCATGTCATCAACAAATAGACATCGTTTGACTTCTTCTTTTCCTTTGTGTATCTCTTTAATTTCCTTCTCCTGCCCGATTGCTCTAATGCTTCAGAACTAGGGTGAATAGAAGTGGTGAGAGTGAACAACCTTGTCTTGTTCCTGATTTAAGAGGAAATGCTTTCAGTTTTTCTCTGTTCATCATGAAGTTGGCTATGGGTTTCCAAATATGGCCTCTGTGGTGTTCAGGTACATTCCTTCTATACCTGATTTCTGTAGGATTTTTAACATGAATGGGTGCTGAATTTTGTCAAAGACTTTTTCTGCAACTATTGAGGTGATCAGGTGATTTTTGCTCTTGATTCTCTTTTTGCAATGAATTACAGTTATTGATTTACATATATTGGACCCACCTTGCATCCCTGGGTGAATCACACTTGATCATGGTGTCTAATCTTTTTTGGAGGTGGTTTGCTAATATTTTCCTAAGGATTTTTCCATCTGTGTTTGCCCTGTAGGTTTTGAATGGATTCACATACAAACGAGGGGTCCTCCGTCATAGAACACGCACGCATAACAAAAGCCTCGCTGGTTGGCAGAGGCTAAGACACATGGGAGGCTAAGGCTCCCTGCGGGGGCTGGAAGAGTTGGGGCAGGCTGCAGAAAGGAGGTCAACTTGGCCTCCAGTTGATGGCCAAGACAAATCCATGTGCAGTCCTGTTCACGCACTTCCTTTTAGGTGTTGGAAATTCCAAAGTGGCTACAGGATAACTTTCAAAAAAGAGATGGATGTAGGGTGCTGATGGCTTGGGCAGCTGGGGGGATTTGGAGCAAAGTCAGAGGCCCTGGGGCCTCTCATTTCTGCTTCCCTGAGGATATCTCCTCCTGAGATGCCTTCTGTCCCAACCCTTCCAAGACACTAGGCATCTACACACTGAGAGCTGTCTGGACACTGTGGGATCCTGCTGGGAAAAAAATGTCCCCAGATATCTTGAGTATGAGGCTAGGTGCCAGACTGGCCCGGAGCAGGAAGGAGGCCAGTTGCAATGGTAGTTCTGTTTGGCCCTACTTCTCAACCACCTGAGATGGGAGCTGGATCCTCCGGAGTTGGGGAAGGTTGTACTTGGGCTTCTTGGACTTCATAAGGAGCAAGGAGTTTTGCTTTGATCTCTGCCCCAGCCATGGACGGTCATATTACTCTGGCTCGGTTCTTACGTAGGTAGCTCCATTTTTAGGCAAAATTGCACAGGGCGACTTAACGCGAGTTGGCACCTCCCAGGTGTAGCTCCCGTGGCCGCCCATGCCAAGCCTTGTAAGTCTGTGCCTTGGCTCGCCAGCCCCGAGCAGGATGTGAAAGACTTATTGAGTTCCATCTTTAATAATATTTTTAAATGTTTAAGAACCACCATAAAAACCCCATTGGATGGCATTTTTTTTTCCACTTTGGCAAAACTAGAGTCATAGTCTCTGTTATTATAGACCCAACCACAAGAGATGAAAGCCGGCCAGTCACCATGTAGAAAATCACAATCCAATAGCCCTGGAAGGGCACATTAGCCGAGCAGAGCTGTGTCCAGTCATCTGTCTTTTTCCACAGACGCTGTTCCCCCAGGCCACTCTTGAGCAACCCGGCTCCTTTTTCCAAGCAGCCTCCGCCTGCTGGAGATGGACTTGAAGGGTTTGCTTCTCACATGCACACACCAGGAGGCCTTGCCTTGGAGAGAGGTGGAGGAGCTCAGAAAGTCCTTGAGCCCCAGCCCATTCTGACCAACCAGGGATTAACTGGAGGGACCGTTCGCTCTGAAAGGCTTTCATAAATGTGAGGTGCTCCTCCAAGGGATAATGTGTTAGACCAACAGCCATTCACACCCTGGCATGAAATAGTCTGATCATAGCAACTATTTACGGACATCTACTCCTGGGCAGGGATTCAAGGGGGCACTTCAGACAGTCACTTAATCAGACCTAAAAGAAATTAAACACCGTGAATTTTCAATGGGGTAAAGATAGGACAGGACCTAAAGAGCAAGATAAAGGATGTAAGACTGAGACCAGAAAGAGGGAGGAGGCCTGCGCAGCCATCCCAGAGACGACAGGTTAGGAGAATTTTGAAGAATATGGCAGACCAGAAGGGAGCCAACCGTGGAGGGGGATTTCGGTAGAAGAAACACGGGAATGGATACAGGTGTGGATACAGGTGTGGAGACAGCGGCGTGGATCCCCATCCAAGCTCCGGCCACACTCTCAGAGAACTCAAGCTGGGTTTGGCAAGGACCAGTAACACAGGTGCTGGCAAGTGACAGGGAACCCACCACTAGCAGTGCAGCCCCAGGAGGGAGGGTGCTACACCACCCTGGGCAAAGGACATTACCTGAGTGTGGAAGAAGCCCTTGCTGGGAGGGCCACTTGGAGAGGACCTGAGGATCCCCAGGCACAGGTGGGGGATCGGAGCATCCTCCTGATGGGACAGAGAAGAGCCCAGAGTGGGTCTGGAAGGGAGAAACACTCCCACAGGGGGCAGGGTGGGGCCAGAGCATGGAGCATGGGTTGGTGGGACACAGAGGCACACAGAGCAGAGCTGGGCCTGCAAGGCCCTGTCTGTGAGGCTGAGAGTGACAGAACCTTTGACCTGGGTGGACCTGGGGACGCTGGCCACTGGCTTCCTCGGTGGCCCCAGGGACAAGCACCCACCTGAGGACCGCTGTACAAGAGTTTGCGGTACTGCCTCTGGAAGGCCGCCCCAGGGCCCTGCCCCGGCACAGCCCGCAGGACCCTGTGGAGGCAGAGCGAGCTGTGCCAGTGGCCACCAAAGGGAAGGCAGGGGAAACATCTTGAACCAGTTAAAACCAGCCCGCCTCCTTATTTCCACTCATTCCACCTTTCCCACCCAGGAGGAAGAGCGCCCTGGGACGTCAAGTCCTGCAGGAGGGGGTCTCCCAGAGAGACAGGAAATGTCCTCTGCGTCCCCCAGGGCCAGCCCCAGGCTGCCGGCTGGAAGCCAGCTCAGTCCTGACCCCCACTGGGTGATCTCTGAAGAGGTTCATTAAATGTCCTGGAGGCAGAGGACCCTCACCCAGATGTGAAAATAAACCAAGAGGGAAATGCCACCTCCCCAGGGGCGGGTCACATCTTTAAAAAAAGGCACAGCTATTTTAGGGAGGAGAAGAGGCTTTGGCCTGGCTGTCCAAGCCCTCGGAATCCCAGCAGGGCTCTCCATAAAGCAGGCAAATTCCCACCACACCAGGATCAGAAAAATGTGAAGACGTCCACTGGTCTCCAAGGCCCAGGGACTCTCGAGCCCTTCCCACTTGCTTTTCTTGGTGGCACTGCCCAGCGCACGCCCCCCACACCCCCCACACCTTTCTACCATGTTAGCAATTAAAGCAGAAGCAAAGGTTCATTCTGCTTAGGGAAAAAATAATGGCACAGAAAATAAATGGAACATGAACCCAAATCAAGCAAAACCAAGAGTGTGTCTGCCCCAATAAAACGTAGAGAAATAGGAGGAAATGCCAGTAGTTGAGCACAGATCACATACTTCATGTCCAGCGTCTGCCAGGTGAAAGGTTCACAGTCGGCCTTTGATAAATAGGAGATGAAGGAAAGGGGGGCAGGGAGGCCATGAGCTCAGAGGTCACCCAGGAGATGCTACAGTACCCACTGCAGGTGGTGGGGGGTGTCCCGGCAGAGCCAAGCCAGCCCTCCTGAGCTAAATTCAGGCCCTTCCCATCAGATGTCAAAATGCACCTGCGCAAGCATTTCTCCCTCCCTCCCTCTCTCCACACAGAGCCTTTCCAAGGACACAGCTCAAGGGCATTCAGCCCCCGTGAAACAATGGCCACCACCTCACACTCACATAAATGCTCTCTCACAAAACTCAAACTCTGTCCTGTTAGCCCTTGGCTCCTGTCCCCACCCCAGACTCCTGTCTCTGTGAGTGTGTCTCCTCTCAGTACCTTTCACAGCCCTTTGGGGTCTGGATCGTCTCACATAGCGTGATGCCTCCAGGTGGATTCGTGGGTCAGCATCTCCTTCCTTCCAAGCCTGGACACTATATCATAGTACGCATTTGCACCATGTTGGTTTTCCATCCAGCCACAGTGGACACTCAACAGTTTCCACCTCTAGCTACTTCATGATGCTTCCATAAATATGGATTACACATTTCTCCTAGAGTCCTGCTTCCAATCCTTTGGGGTATATACCATTGGGATTTTTTTTCAGCAATGAAATTCCTCTGAGTGAGCAAGGCATCCAGCTGTCCATGACTCAGGATGTAGTGATCATGAACTTGCTCATGTTTAGAGCACACAGATAGCGTGCACACAGATAGCGTGATGGCAAGAAACTGTGAGAGCCGTGTGAGCCACGGCCAGGTCACCACCCCAGGGAAGGACCGTGCAAGGCAAAGAGCAATGAATCCCAGGGGCCCAGGTTCAAATCCCAGAGGAGACTTATAAATGCCCCAGCTTGTGCCAGTCAGAACCAGAACAGGTGCTCCTCATATAGAATGGGACCACGTCCAGATAAGTCCATCCTGAGCTGTAAACACACTGAGTGCACACGACCTTGACCACCACCACCTGGCAATATTTGCCCTTGAATCCCCCTGGCCAACAGACAGACAGGGTGCTGCCACAGGCTGCCCTGCCCAGCAGCTGGAATGCATCCCACAACCATCTTGGTGGAGCAAGAGGCTGTGTTTGCAAAGCAAATGTCCTCACCTGCTATCAGACACAACATGCTCCCCCCTCCACCTCCCCTCCCGCCCCCACCCTGCCCTCCTCCACCTCCCCTCCCGCCCCCACCCTGCCCTCCTCCACCTCCCCTCCCGCCCCCACCCTGCCCCCCTCCACCTCCTCTCCCGCCCCCACCCTGCCCCCCTCCACCTCCCCTCCCGCCCCCACCCTGCCCTCCTCCTCCTCAGGGCAGTGATCGTCTTCTGAACGCACAACAGGTGGACTTGTTCTGTGTTTCCTCAACAAGCTGGTAAGGTCCATGAGGGCAGGAAGTGCCCCTGGATGCCACTACATCCTGGAACCTTGTAGGTGGCCGTGTGGTTGGCTCTGCGTGAGCGCATGCATCCACGCAGATGTGAAAGCCTGACCTCTTGCCTTCCTCTCCCCAGGCCCCTCCTCTTTCAAGGTCATCTTGCTTCACAGGCCCTTCTGGTTGTTCCCGTGGCCTCAGATCTCTCGCTAGCCCTCTGCCCTGCACCTGTGTCCCGTTTCCTCCCGAGGCAGTCCACCTTCTCAGCTGTCTGGTAATCCTCTAAGCTCATTCGTGCAAAGGCACTGATAAATAATAACAGGTAACAGGAGCGATTTTTAAAGGGGCCCTTCTAGTAACAACATTGTGACACCCTAACACTGCTCACTGGGGGAGTCCCAAGCACCCTGCAGACTTGGTACACCTCGTACACACAGGAAATGGCCTGCAGATGCTTTCTGCTGGCCGGGCCAGTCCCCCACGCTGAGGTCATGCTGCTCCATTTAAAGAGGAGGCGGGGCAGTAGCAGACCCCGAGGGGACCCTGAGTCTCACCCTCACTGTGAAAACACAGGTGACCGCAGTAACAGAAACCCGCACAGGGACCAAGGTAGCTACAGAAGTAGTCACAAGGCTGGCTGGGAGCCTGCAGCCTCTGCTAGCCATGACAGCTGGCACGTGGGTCCCCGTCACGCAGGGAGCCAGTCGAGGGGTTGCTGGTGTTCCAGTATCTGCCATGGCACAAGCTAGGCCAGCTCCGAGTCCTCCTGCTCCCTGAGACCCTGCACAGTGGCCGAATCTCAGTACAGCCCAGGGGAAAGAGCACCAGGACAGTGACCTGGGGACTGATCAGATGCGGTACTTCTTCCCTCCTCTGGGATGTCCTCCGTGGAGTCTGCGTTCCTAGAGTTCTCATTTCCTCGTTAATAACACTAAAGGCAAATCAGCTGTCAGTGCCGGCGATTCGCAGCATGGCCTGACCCGCGTGTCTAAGCAGCTGTTTGAATGTTCGGCAGCCCGTCCCCACGTGTATCGAAGGAAGCCTAGGCCATCAGCAATCTCAGCGACCACCACAACAGAGCAGTCCTCTGGCCTGCTGACTAAGGTCAGTCACTTCTTGCAGAGACATCCAAGACTTCATTCCAATTCAACAGGAGCCCACGTTGCCCTCCCAGCCCCTCGGAAGGAATCTCCTCTCCCTCCTCTCTGGCTTCCCTGCATCCTCTGCTCCGCCAGCTCCCAGCCACCGGCAGAAAAGAAGGCTCGTGCCATCGGTGGTGGACACAAGCCTGTGAAGTCGTCCAGACACAGCAAGGCCCTGTGCTCACCGCGGAGAGACACATGCCTTTCCGTGGACGTGGGCCCTCCTGAGTCACCGTGCAGAGGGGGCGTGGTGGGCAGGGCTGGGGACGGGAGGAATTCCACATTGCCCAGTTTGGGTTGTGCTGGAACTACGTCTCCCTCCAGAGATGAAGTCAGCCAGCCTGGGCCAACCTGTGGTTGCCGGACCCAAAGACCACGGGCCACGTGTTCACTGAGCTGGCTTTTACTAATGCAGGTTGTGTCTCAGCTGCAGAGAGAAGGAAAGTGAGTGCTTTGACCAGGGACCGAGCAGACCTGCCCCACCCAGAAGGTCCTAGACCCCAGGAAGGACCGCTTCAGGGATCCCCACCAAGGGCCTGCACCACCACACCTGCCCGTGGCTCCCCGTGAGGACGGCTGTGGCAGGCAGGTGGCTGGGCAGGGCTCTGTTTCTAGACGACTGTGTGGGCAGGACTGTACCCCACACACCCCTTTTGCACCCCTGAGTTTCCTCCTCATGTCCCTAAGGTGCAACCAGATCTTTCAGTTTTATCTAAAGAGGGAGAAACTGGACTCGGAGAGGTGACATAACGCAGCTGTGTCACTAAGAGGTCTGCGTGGCTGGGCTTTGGACTCAGGCCTGAGGGACACAGGAAGTGGTCCCTGATTCGACTGTGGGGCAGGAGATTTGGCAGTGGAGTGGCATTTCTTGCTGGAGGGTGTTACCTCCTCATCCCAAGATAAGGGGCGGCTTGAGGGTCCAGTTGCCTGCACTGCAGGTCCTGAGCGTCCCTCCCCCGCCGGCCCTTCTGCCTGTCTCTACGAGTTCTCGTCACGTGATGCAGTGCAGAGGCAGCTTCTCAGACGACCATCTCCCCCACCAAATCCTGAGTCCCCCAGCGGAGGGGCTTTGTCGTATCCTGCGCATCTGCCACACCCTCCTGGGGGACAGCAGGAAGGGACGAAGCCATCGCCAGTTCTGCACCCAGCAATCCCAATGAGTTCTGACTGCTGAGTTCAAGTCCAAGGTTGGCCTCTGGTGGCGGTGACGTCACGTCCCCGGGCCTCACTGTCTCACCTGTGCCCTTAAGAAGTCGGTCACAACTATGTCCCCCAGCGTGAGGCAGCACCACGGGCCCAGCGGGCGGCCAAACTCCAGACGTCTTCATTCTCACTTCTTCCTATCTTGTTTTAAATTGATGGTTTTATTTTCTGCTTATAAAAATACAAATAGCACATCACACTTCAGAACTTTTTAAAATATAAGGTTAAGGAATTTAAGTTTTTGAAAAGGTGATTTTTAAGAGTCTTTGCGATAACGTCCACTAGTACTCAAAATGACGAAGACTCTGAAAGTGACACACCTGAGTGACCATGAAGAACCATGGTCACTGATCTCGAACGTGGATGACAGGGTCTACATTCTGGGTCTCACTAGAGGACCAGGGAAGGACTCAGAGCCTCGGGAAGAAGTGAGGCGATAGATAATGGGTGGGACTTTCTGAAACAGCATTGTCCTCCCCGTTTAGGGTCATACCTACTAGGTGCCCACTGGGTGCCTGCCGCTGAGCTACAAGCCATGGTGACATCCAGGTGACACAGCCAGGACAGATGGGCAGGGTTGGGGGGCAGGGAAACGGGGACTTGGCTTTGTCTTCTTGGAGTTTCAAGCCTCCTCTGGGCTTTCCTGAATTTTAAAAATGGGCCTCAGAAGCTCCTGAAGACAGAGACGCGTGTGCTTGTCCCTCTGTTGGAGGGCAGCACGGGGCAGCTTGGATCCAGCCATCTCTACCTGTCCATCCCACTCGGCCACTACTTGACCTTCTCAGTGAGCCTGGAGGGGTCTCAACACCTACCACTCTGATGGAGAAGCCCTTTGGTGAAGTAACCTGGCCACTATGCATGTCACCTGAGAGCTGGCATGTTTCACACAGGGCACTGGGGTTGCACTTGTTGCTACAGGTCAGATCTGAAGTTGTCTCCAAATGTCCCATATGCTAAGGGCTTGATCCTCAGCGTGACTGTGTCGGGAGGCCCAGGGAGAGGCCTCTGGTCTCTGGGGACACACCCTGAGGGGCATGCCGGGACCCCAGCCCCTTCCTCAGTCTCTTCTGCACCTGGGCATCGCTGAAAGACTCCTCCACCATCTACCTCGCACCGTGACGCACTGTGCCACCCAGGCCCGAAGCAGCAGGGCCGTCGGCCACGGCAAACCCTCCAGAACTCTGAGCCCAAATCGGTCTTTCCTCTTTCCAACTTTATTGTCTCGGGTATTTTTTACAGTAATGGAAAGTTGACCAACCAACATGGAGAAGTGTCCGGGAGTGGACCCTTGGAGTGACTCCACCGAGCCCTCAGCCGTCCTCTGGCTAGGGCCCTCCCCTACGCGGGGAAACGCTCTCGGCTCCCTCGTCCGAGTCCCCACTCAGAAGTGTCGAGGGCGTGCGGTGGCAGCGTAAGGGCTGAGGGTGGGACTCGGCAGCACAGCTCGTCAGCGTCTCTGTTTTCTCGTCCTTTGCTGAGCACAGAGAGGGTGGGGCATGAAGGGAACATCCAAGCCCAGAGCCCCCCAGCCTGATTCTCCCCATTTCTTAGGCGTCAAGGCTAGAATGTGCCATCATCACTGGTTGGAGACATTCCGCAGGCCACATCGACAAGACAGTAGGCACGGAGATCTCCGTCACCCGTGGAATGCGCTTCCCAGGAGAACAAGAGAGACAGGGTTCTCTCTGCAGGTCTGTGCCAAGCACAGTGCTGGGGGCTGTGCCTGGTACCTCACAATGTCCACTTGGGGCTTCCCTGGGTAGGTGTCAGGGTTTCCATTCCCCAAAGACTCCGAGGCTGCAGTGGGGGTGGGCGCAGTGACCTGTGGAGACCCCAGCCAGTCAGTGGCAGGCCGGGCCACGAGCCCAGGTCTGTGACTCCCATGCCCACTCATCTCCCTGACCCTCACATGTCCATCCCAGATGTCCTGGCACCAGCCCGACTCGGCTTCTGGAAGGTCCTTGCAGTCCACACCCGGGATGCCTGAGCCGTTCCACTCCGCTCCTCTTCAGCCTGGCCCGTGTGCCCCCCCACAGGTGACTTCTGGAAAGTCCTTCAAGAACCCTCCCCAGCCCACTCCACACCCCACCCTTTCTCTGACCTCCGTGACACACCAGCCAGGCTCAGGAGCCCTAGCCACCGTCTGTCCGGGTGTCAAGACCCACTCCTGTCCCAGGGGCTACCCAAGTATGGGGTGCCTTGAGAGAGCCGGGTGTCCCCACAGGGCAGGAAGGATGGGGCTTGGCAGAGTCTCCAGGCTCAGGTAAGTGCCATGTGATGGTGACCCACAGGTGACCATCATGAGGCCACCTGCTGCAGTGGCCAGAGTGAGGGCCCTGGGGCTCCCCCTTGGCCAGGGGACAGCCCTGCAGTGTCCACAGGGCCCGTGGCCGTTGGCTTGTCCCCTGGGGGCCTCTGGATGCTGATCTTCTGCCCTTCATCTGGACGCCCAGGCAGATCTGGCCCATCCTCAGCCCACGGCCCTCCCAGTCAGGGGGCTCCTGTGGTCTGGGTGGGCACAGGACTGCAGAGCTCTTTCCTAACCTTCATTCAGACCCTGTCACGGAGGAAACCTCGTCCCCCACCCCCAGGTCCCCTCAGGGGCTTTGGTGCCATGGACACAGACTCGGGCAGGAAAGTGAGAAGATGAACTGGGGGACTGGAAGCGGTCCATCCTACGCTGACCTCGTCTCCTCAGAGCAGGTGCCTCCGCTCGGTTCCTCGACCTCTGTGCCTGAGCCCTGGGCTGTGCCCTGGTCCAGCGACCAGCCGGTGTAGGAACGGGAGTTTAAAAGGATACCTGTGGCCAGCACGTGCCTACTCTCCAACTGCTCCTAAGAGTGCAGGTCAACGGTGCAGTGGCACTTCAGGTGGGTAAGAGTCCCACTCTGCCACCACTGAGTCACAGTCACTCCAGGCACGGGGACTTCGTCTTTGGGGCACAAGTTCCCTCTTCCATCCACGAGGAGGGGAGACAAAGGCCTCGCCAGGGAGTTTGCACGTGACCAGAGTCACCCTCCGTAAGGACCAGCCAGCCACGTCACTAGAGTCAGAGAGACTAGCGCACGTGTCATTGCACCCGGAGCAAAAGCTGAACTGGGCCCAGAGTCCAGGATTCCTCTGGTCCTCGGCCCCCAAGTGCTCTTGGCCAGGGACACAATTTCAGGTTGTTAAAAGTGTCCTTCTCCTAAGTCACATAACAGGAATGGGGACTGGGTACACATGAGCCCTGCCCCTAGGGCAGAACTTAGGCAGCTTTGGGGGTGGCTCTGCAAGAGGCCAGAAGAATCTTCAAGCCTCCATCTACAGCTTTGGACTAAGAAAGGGGCAAATGTGCCCAGTTCAAGAGCTAAAGAGGACCCGGGAGGCTCCTGGCTCCGGGAACTAACTCCACATGAAGGACGGAGTGGCTCTGGCCTAATGGCTCTCCAAATTCACGGGGCATCAGCCTTCCCTTTCCCAAGTCTGGGTGTCCTTATGGTCACAGAATGGCTGCCAGCAGTCATTGACAACCATCGAGAGAGACTTCAAGGACACACTGGCTCTCCCTGCCCATCCCTATCGCAAACCGGGTCCCAAACCAAACCCGAGCCTGGCATTTGGGGATTGGTCATTTGATGTGGGAATTAAACAGCTGCTTCTGCTCATTCACTAAGGATCCCCTGTCCCACCTGAGTCTTTCTGGACACAATAACAGCCCAGAAAACATGGCCTGAGCTTCTCCTTCCCTTCACCCAACTCCCTGGGCAGGGAATCCAGGGCTAAGCTTCTGAGCCAAGTTCCCTCTTCGTTTCACTGAAATAACACCAATATATCCCAAGCTCGCTGCTCCCTCCCGTCTTTGTTTAGCAAAATCCACTTACACCGTGAAACCGCCTCGACACCCCACAGCCATGTCACAAGCCAAACTGAAGGTGGCATTTGGTGGGACAGCAGGATGTACACAGCTAGGAGTGGCCAAGGACTGTGCTCCAGGACCCTGAGAGACCAGGCCAAGGAGGGAATGCTGAATATTCTGGAAGCTCAGAAAGACGAGTTTAGGAACAGCAGAAGCAGCGAGGGCCTCCCATGGGTGGGGAGGGGATGGAAGCCGGGGATGATTTTTAAATTGCTTGAATGAACTCAGGGGTGTCGGACCCAGCGAGGACTGTGAAAGGACCTGGACAGGCAGCACGTCTATAAAGTGAGCGGAATGATTCGAGTGGTTGTCTTCCCTCCTTCCTCCCAGAAAAGCATCGCCATGGCAAAACCAGGAAGCACTCCTGACCCTGAACTTGGCAATGATCAAATCACGAATATGACTCTCAATCCATCAGAAATGCAAAGATATCACAGCCTTCAGCCTGGGTGATAATCTGTGCCCAGAGCTGACGTGTGTGTCTGATAGAAGGGACGGTCCCCTCGCCAGTCACATTCACTGTATGAAAGTCCCATTTTCCTACAAAGTGACCCCGGAACACAGAAAGCGTTTCATCACAGCGAATCCTAGAGCTCACTCACTAGCGGTCGTTCACCTTAAATGAGCACCGGGTGGCAGGCCTTCTTGAAACGTGGGAGGTTTTGAAGAAATAATTTCAATAATTACGGGTCTCTTTTGAGGATGGTGCGAGTAGAGCTAAACCCCTACCAAACCTCCCCTTGTCTCCTCCATAGTCGTCCTGCAGCCCAGAGGGACCCTCAGGACAGGCCTGTCCCCACGTTGACGCGGTCCGCGAGTCCCCCCTTTGCTGGTGGGGTGGATACCAGCAGCAGGGTCTCTCTTTTCTCTCAGAAGCTCCCGAAATTGCCGCCTTAGCTGGGAGGCTTCAAATGCTGGAGCGTCACCACCAGGCGGCTCCTGCCATCCAGGGGGAATCCGTTCTCCTGCCTCCGATTCTGCTTTCTTATGACAAAGAAACCAGTCTTTTTGTAGACCAGTTCACACAAGTCAAAATGCCTTTATCAGCCGGTACAAAGAGAGTCAAACAGTCAGGACACGTGTGGACTAGTCTACGGGGGTCTCGAGGCCACGTGAGCCCCCAGCTGGGGACTGGCCTAATGGCTCTCCAAACTCCCGGGGCATCAGCCTTCCCTTTCCCAAGTCTGGGTGTCCTGATGGTCACAGAATGGCTGCCAGCAGTCAGTGAGGCTGCCTCCCTTCTTGCTCACTCTGAGGCAGAGACAGCAGAGGACCAACCAGGACCTATCCCAGCTGAAGGACCAAATGAAAAATGTCACTGCTGCTACCCCTGCGAGAGGGGGAAGGTAGGTGTTGGGAGGACGACCCCCGTCCACTCCCTGGCCCTCCCCTCTGCCAGAGCCTTCTCCCTGCACCCCCACAGGCAGGCTGCGGGGCCTCTCCTGGCCTGGCTGTCCTTCCCAGCACTGAGCACGTCAGGGTGGAAATCCCCAGGACAGAGGCCCCTGCTTCAGTATCCCCTCAACAGTTCGCAATGGTGACAAAGTGTTTGCTTGTGGGTCTTGTGTCCCGTCCCCTGGTTCTGGTCCCCAGGCTGGCCTCTGGGAGCCACCGCATCCTCACCGTCAGCCCCTGTGGCTTAGGAAGGCTCTCCCTGTCCTCGGCCTCAAGGGATGGACTTGCGCTCCTGACCTGGCCATCCAGCGTGTCCATGGCCCTGGCCACAGAGGGTGATTCAGGGATGGGGACCTGACCTGGGCTAGGCTCAAGAGCCCACTATGGACTGTCCCAAGAAGACTCTGGAGCTCTGTTGCTGGTGAGGTGCAGGGCTGGGGTTTCTGAGGCCACCACAAGCAGACAGACGGCCCAACGGTGAGATCCACAGAGTTAAGCCAGGACTGAAGGTGGAGAGAGGAGGATGCTGAAGACCTTGGTACGTTCCTGGATCCAGCCGTGCCTGAAGTCAGACAGTATTCTGTACTTCAGAAATGAGCCCACAGAGTCCTTTTTGTTTCTTCAGCCAGTTGAGTGCTTCTACAGTTTGGTTATAGCTTGTCCCCAGCAAAACTCACGCTGAGGTTTAGTCCCCAGTGTGACAGCATTGAGATGGGGGTGGGGCTTTAAGAGGCGGTTGGATCATTAAGAGGATGGGTGCCTTTCTCCCAGGAATGGGCTCTCTCCCTCACAGTTCTGGGTTAATCTCTGAGACAGTGGGTTGGTGTCCTCTGCTACCTCTCTCGCTTCTCATCCTTCCGCATGTCTTCCACACATATCTGTGTCCCTGTCCACGCATGGAGCAGTACAAGGCCCTCAACAGGCCCCAGGACCATGCTCTGGGACCTTCAGAACTGTGAACTGAATAAATCTCTTTACTTCATAAATTACACAGACTCAGGTGTTTTGTTACAGCAACAGCAAATGGACTAAGACAGGTAGGTGTTTAACTCCCCCCTGCCTCTTGATAATGACACTCCCTCTGTTAAAGTGTGAAGCTGCTTTTCCCCTTCTTTCCACCTTCGTGGCTGAAAGTCAACATCAAGAAAGGGCATAGAATCTTCATGCCCCTCCATTGGGACCTCTATCGCTGGCCTCCACCATTTTGTTGGGCCAATGATTCCAAACATTTTGGATGGCAAACCCCATCCCTGTGGGCCAGGGCTATTGCCCAGCCTGTCTGTATTCCCACATGACCTACTGTGTTGTCAGCAAGGGGTCCACTTTTCATTTTTCTCTTTCCCACCTCTCTCAGGATCCGGGAATTCGACCACATTGAATGGAGCCTGTCTGGACTGTAGGGAGTTAAACCCAGATCAACACGTGTCCCTTCAAAGAAAGCAAATGGTCCTGTCACGGAGGGTCCTCTTCCTCCAGTGCATTCCAGCGCCATGGAGCGGACGCCTGCAGCAGGCCCCAGATGGTCCCCCTCTTCTGGCCACCCCCACTCCAGCTGTCGGGCTCCCTGCCTGGTGTCCTCTTGTTTCCGACACGGTATGTGCAGGGCAGATGTCACAGGGCTCCCATAAGCCACCAGGGCCACATTGACCCCTGAGCGTACCCTGCTCAGCTGCAACAGCTGATTGAGCCTCAGGCCCAGGCAGGGCCACCGAGACCAGGCCGCTGTCCCGGAGCAAGGCTCCCAGCCCTGGTGGCACTGATCCCAGGGAAGTCACTGCAGTCACAGGTACCGTTTCCTTCTCTCTCCTTTCTGGAACCAGAGTCCAGGACCCATCATGTCAAGCTGAGCGCAGCGGCCACGCTCCAGTGCACAGCTCAGTGCACCAAGAACATTCCCACAGTGCGCCACCCTCCCCCGCCGTCCCTGAGCCCTTTCCACCTGCAGAGCAGAAACCTCCACCCGCCAAGCGGTCCCACCTTCCCACCCCGCCACCCAGGCGTGGCAGCCAGCATTCTGTGTCACAAACTTGGCTGCTCAGGGGACCTCACGTTCTGCTAACGTCACTGAGCAGTGTCCTCAAGGTTGGCTCACAGGTGTGCATGTCCGAGGCTCCTTCCTCCTCAGGGCTGAATAGTATTCCACTGTGGAAGCCACAGGGCACTTTCCACGCTGTCCCTGGACACTCGCATTGTCCCCTTGGCTCCTGTGCCTAGTGTTGCTGGGAACACGGGCGCACGGACGTCTGCTTGAGACCCTGCTTTCCACTACTGGGGGGACGTGGAGGAGATGTGAGTGGAGCACCTGCTGATCTTGCTTTTCAGTCTTTGAGGAGACAGCGCACGGGGGTCGGTGCTCACACCCTCCCGGCTTCTTACCTGCTGCTCTGTGTTGCTGTTGTGTTGGCACGCAGACATGACATGCTGTCTCACTGTCGTCTGGATCCCTGTCCCTCTTGTGGCGGTCACTACCACAACTTTCTCACCGTGCCCCGTTGGTTTTCAGGGTGTTAACAGCTGCACTTAGTTCACTTTGAAGATCCAATGCCGGTGCCTCCCAACTTGCTACAAATGGCCCGTCTTTCTTCAAGAGAGAGGTGCTGGTGCAGCATGAGAGGGGCCTGGAGATCCTGAGTGGTCAGTGTCATCCTCTCCCTCTCAGAAAAGGAGACCGAGGTCCCCAGAGGCAGCATGCAGAGGTTAAGAAACCTGAACTGAGCAGATCTAAATTGGAAACCTGTATCGGCCACTCACTGGCCACAAGACGATGGCGAGAGGTCCTGGCCGCGCCGAGCCTGGCAGAGTAGAGACAGGGATAGTGCTTCTCTGACGGGGTCATCCTGAGGATCTGAATGCCCAGCACATGCCAAATGCAGTTCCTGGCACAGAGTAAGTGCTCAATAAATGCTAGCAGCTGCCACGGCCGCTGTTTTCTTATTAAATAACTCGCCTGAGTCCCATGACTAGTGAATCGAGTTTCCTGATCCGCAAGGCATGCTCTTGACCTGAAGGCCCTTGATCCCGCTCTCTCCAACACCTGTGCCCGTGTCAGAAAGCCCTGGATCAGCCACTTGACTGTGACCAATTGCCTGGCTTCTGAGATGGGCATGCGCTCCTTCCCTCAGGGGCACTCGGTCCACGGCCATGCCAGAGGACAGAGGACAGGCCAGCTGGGGGAAGTGCTGCAGGGAGCTACTGCTAAGTCCCAGGGGTCCACTGTGGCAGGAGTCAAGGGACAGATGGCAGGCAGGGAGGGGAGGTGCTCACAGCGCTCTCGAAAGTCCTTTGGCCTCAGGAAGGCCACGGGTACTGTCCACTGCCGTTCTGTTCCATGCCCCGCTTTGTCTGTGGGTCTCAGACATTTGCTGCTCTTAGATCCACACCAACCCTGCCATCCTGAAGACTCAGGCATCCGGTGAGCTCAGGAGATGACTGAATTATACAACCTGTCCGTTTATAAGAGAGCAGTTAAATAAAGTACACTTCCCCAGCCGTAGCATGCTGTCCGAATTTCCCCTTTTTATAAGGACACCAGTCAATTGGAACATAACTGCGTAGGCCACTATGAAAAGATCACCACAATAAATTAGATAGGGGGAAAAACCCTCGTGTGGCAAAGTATTATTAAATGATCCTTTTATGTAATAAAGAGTTATATACACATACGGGGTATATGCAGACTTTGGGGTAACGAAGGACACATGAGAAACTACTCACATTGGTTTTCTAGGTGTGTTGGTCAGCTTTTTGTTACTGCAACAAAATGCCTGGGAGAATCAATGGAGGAGGAGGAAAGGTTTATCTGGGCTCAGAGTTTTGGCAGTTTCAGCCCACGGACAGTTAACCTACTGCTTTGGGGCCGGTGACAAGGCAACATGATGGAAGGAACACTCGGCAGAGGAAGCTGCTCACCTCATGGTGACAAAGAGAGGAAATGGCTGAGGTCCCAGTTTCTTTTTAAAGGGACACTCCCCAGTAACGTCACTTCCTCCCATTGGACCTTGGCTTTTAAGGTCTCCACACCCCGCAACAGCACCACAGGACAAGGACCACATCTTGAGCTTATGGATCCTTAGGGGACATTCAGGATTCAAACTGAAGCACAAGGATCCGCATCATAAAGTACCACACGTGGGTCACCATGAGTTAGATGGCGGGAAAACAGAACCGACTCCTGGTGCCTGAGACAGACATCTGTAGGTGGCCCTCCCCTCCAGTGGTCGGGCTGCTATCGCTGTGTGGCTATCCACCCCTCCCTCAGCTTCCCTTCCAGTGATCTCAGTTACCTGAAGTCAACTGTAGACCCAAAGTATTCAATAGAACATTCCAGAAATAACGTAGAAGTTTTCAGTAACAGGTGTTAGAGTGCAGAGTGGGGAACTATGACTGTTGTCCCTGTTCTAGCTCACTACTCCTTATTGTGGCCAAAGTCTTCCAGTGCCCAATCTATAAACTGAAATCCATCAGAACGACGTCTAGAAAGCCCCTTACGCCTGGGGTGGCAGCGCCCACGGCGTCAGACCCCCTCTGGGGGGTGGAAGGCCCTCCTGTGGGGATTCTGCTGGGGAGCCCCCGGGGCGGGAACCCAGGAAGCCAGGGGCGGTGGTCCTTGCTGGGGTCTCCAGCTCGCTGCTCCTGAAGGTCAGCTGCCCTGGGCTTGCTGGGCACTCGGCAGGCAGAGCAGCTACGGTGGCCTCTCGCGCGCGGCGTCGGGATCCCAGCACCGTGAACCGGGGCCTTCTCCCGGGGAATCTGGGTGGTCTGGACGCACCACCCCAACGTCACTGCTGCACCATGTGGGTTACCAGCGACTCTCGGCTTAAACTCCCGAGGACAGGAGGAAGGCCAGGGACTGTCAGACAAGGACTCAGACGCCGTGTCAAGCCTGGGACGCCACCTCAAAATGCCCCACGCAGAGTGGCTTGCACAGGAGGATCGTCTCTCTCACACCTGGAAGGTGGGAAATCCAAGATCCAGGGGACAAGAGCTTCCGTGCCTGGCTTCCAAAGACTGCGAAGCGGGGGCTGTAGTGTCTCTTCCTCTTCCCAAAAGACGCTGACCTCTCCCTGGGTGCTGAGGGCCATTACCAAGTAGGAATGACGCATCGAAATTTCCTTGCCAAGCGTACCCCATGCTGCTTAGAGGACATTCGATGGGACATTGCATGCATGCTTTAATAAGGTGACCTTGCTCAAGGACCAAGGCGGATCCCAGTTTAGAGCTGATCAGGTTTGAGGAAGTAACCCGCTCCTTGAGTTTAAGGCGTTGCCAGTTTAAGACAATGGGTTTTAGGGAAATTAGAGGTTGAAGATTATTGCTGGGATTAGGGTGTTCCTGCTGCTTGTTCCCGTTGAGATTAAAATGGGATTTGGAGATAGCCTCATGGAGTAGGTGAATTGTGCGGGAGACGGCAGAACGGATTTGCCCCTGGACGTGTGTGGAGGCAGTGTGAAACCGGGAATAAAGAATTACTGTTTGAACCTACAAAGGTGTGTGGTGGCTCGTGATTCTGGTGCCAAGCCGAGACCTTGGCACCTGGGCTCACCCTCATCCAAATCCAGGCACTCTGTGCGCACATCACACGGAGGGCCAGGGCACCCCCAGGAGCCTAGGGAGGACACGCAGACTCAGGCGTAACTCTCGGCCCTGGCCCTCTGCCACCCGTGACCTTTTCACATGCACAGCACGTCCACGCCACCCCAGGGTCTGAAAAGATTTTATCAGCATCAGCTCTGAATCCTGAGGCCCGACGTCTCGCCTGCATCCACGTCAGTCCATGTCCAGAGCACACAAGCACAGTCGTCCCTCAGTGTCTGCAGGGGATGGCTCCAGGACCCCAAGGACATCAGAACCCCACGGAGCACTCGCATGCAGCCTCCACACTGCCTCCAGAGGACAGAGCCCGCCTACCAGGCTGAGTTGGGGACTCTGTGAACGTGGGTGTTTCCTGGGATCGAAAGGAATAGGACAAGTCTAGAGCAAAGGTTGGACGTGTTCAGATCAAACTTTTAAAATACCTTTCATCCACGGTTAGCCGAATCCACAAACGTGGGCCACTGGGATAGCCAGCAGTGACTTGGGGATACCTGCCGCAGTCTGGCTGATCACAAAATCACGAGCCATTCACAGCCTTGTAGATTCAAACAGCAATTCTTTATTCCCAACTCACACCCGCACTCTACACACGTTCTGGGCAAAATCCACGCTTCCACTGGGCTCTGCATCCCAAATACTCTCTGAATCCCACAAGAACTCAACGGGAACTCAAGGAGCGGGTGCCTGGAGGCAGCAGGATACGCCCTATTGCCAGCAGAATACACCTTAAACCTGGAACCACCCTAAACCCAAGGAGCGCCCTAAACCCTGATCCACCCTAAAACCGGATCCGCCCTGGTCCTTGAGCAAGGTCACTTTACATGCAATGTCACTGCAAATGACCTGGGTCATGCCATGCGTCATTCCTACTTGGCAATGGCTCTCAGCATCTCCCCGATTCTGATTAATTAAACAACAAGCAGTGTGGCTTAAGGACTGTGCCTAGTAGGTTGTCCAATTCAACATATGGTTCTTACCCGTCATGGGAAAAACTGACCTCTAGGCGTCAGCCTCCTGTCTTAGGTTGATACCACTGCAATTGGATCATACCTGTCACTGACTACCGGTCCAGCATACAGCCATACTTGTGGATAGGCCTATGCACCAGTGGGGGGGTGAGGTTCTTGCCTCACCTCTGTTGGCCCCCAAATTTAGCCTTGGTGCCAGTGGGGGGGTGAGGTTCTTTGCCTCACTTCTGTTGGCCCCCAAATTTTAGACCATCACTAGCAGAAGGGAGGAGGATACAGAAATGCCACGACACCAAGCCAATTGACGGCTCCTTTGGAAAAATTGCATCACTGGTGACACTATCAGCAAAGATATGCCAGCACTACCACAATTTGCTGCACCAAACGATAGTTCACAATGTATACAAATGATACATAGTCCAGGCAAGTTCTGCAAGCAGTTCAAATCGGAGGAGTCTATCAATATGTCCATTTCCTCCCAAAGTAAATCAAGTCCTTGATTGAGCATTACTTGTTGAGTTATATTCATTGATGCATCAGTTTATACAGTTTACTGTGATAGCTACCATAGAAGCTGTAGTTTGGTTTTATTTTTGTCTTCACCGGCACTGGGATGAAGATAGGAATTCTGGCAATGATGCTAAAGAGACATTATCCTGAACAGAATTATTAAATATAATGAGAAGGAAAGGTGAAAGTAAACAAACAGATCTGTTAACCACCTTTAAAAACAATCTTTGACAGCTGTTTACCTAATTTAAATTAAACCATTTAAATCACGTGAATAAAAAAAAATAATTTGGATCCATTTTTTCATGAGCGCTCCTCATATATGATATATGGACATACGCACACACAGACATACAACACAAAACACAAGAGTGCACACAAACGTGCAACACATAAGACAATAATAAAGGCCTTGTAGCTTTACCTAGGTGAAATCTCCATTGCAATGTTTAAAAACTCCACAGTCAAAAAATAAAACTGATCAGAAAAACATTAACCTAGGTTTGTATGAGCTCAAAAAATAAAATAGAACTTTATGATGTAGGAAAATGCAATAATAAAATAGATATTGAAAAAAGCACCCTGGTTAATCACTGTCACAGATGTAAGAATAGCCAAGCTGGAGCTCTGGATATCAGCTGTTATGGATTTGAGTCAAATCATCTTCTTTTTGTCTGTAGAAATTGCTTTCGTTAATCTCTCTGGAATTTAAATAATCGGTTGCTGTTCTCCCTGTGGAAAAACACAAACAGAACCCCGACTCCAGACAATCACTGGGTCAGAACCTTTCCATTGTCCTGTTACAATATCTTTCCAAAGTACCTTAGACTATGTACATTTTTTGGATACATATGTCTTTCTGCAGCACTACGTCCTGATGAATCCAAATTTTAAAAGTTTAGAGTAAAAAGCGTTACTTTAAGTTTATCTTTGGAGGCTATATACCCTTTTCCAATTCCCTCTTTGTGCTTTAATAAGTACATTTTAATAGTTTGATGAGCTCTTTCAACTATGCCTTGTCCCTGTGGATTGTATGGGATTCCTGTTATATGAGTAATACCAAATGATGAGCAAAATTGTTTAAAAGAGGTAGAGGTATAGCCAGGACCATTATCTGTTTTTAACTGTTTAGGAACGCCCATAGTGGCAAAATTTTGTAAGCAATGAGCTATAACATCTTTAGTTTTTTCTCCGGCATGAAGGGAACCCATCAAAAATCCGGAAGAAGTGTCAACGGTAACATGCAAATATTTTAATTTTCCAAATTCTGGCAAGTGTGTGACATCCATCTGCCAAATATGGTTAGGTATCAGTCCTCTAGGATTGACTCCAAGATTAACTTGTGGTAAAAAGGTCACACAATTTTGACATTGTTTTATTATATGTCTGGCTTGTTCCTTAGTTATTTTAAAACGCTTTTGTAAAGTATTAGCATTAACATGAAACCCTTTATGAAAATTTGTAGCTTCTTCTAGTGTAGAGAAAATATGTATGTCATGTGTAGTTTTATCTGCTAAATCATTGCCCAAACTAAGGGCTCCAGGCAATCCTGTATGTGCCCTGATATGTCCTATAAAGAATGGATCTTTTCTGTCCCAGATTAGACTTTGTATAGTGGAAAACAAAGAGAAAACAGTAGAGGAAGAGGAAATCCTACCAGCATCTACAAGGGATACAATAGCATTAACTATATATTGACTATCAGAAAATAAATTAAATACAGAATCTTTAAACATCACAAAAGCTTGTAATACTACATTAAGCTCTACCTTTTGAGCTGATTGTTTGGGTACTAAAAATGTAAAAGTTTGATCAGGGGTAACTATTGCTGCTGTACCATTATTTGACCCATCAGTGAATATATTTGGAGCATTCATGATAGGTGTTTTTCTTGTCATTTTTGGAAAAACTACAGGATGCTTAGACCAAAAAGACAACAAAGGATTAGATGGTAAATGATTATCAAATAAAATATTAGATTTACACATGATTATTGCCCAAGTATTTAACTCATTAGCTAACTCATCAATTTGATCCATAGTATATGGAGTAATAATTTTATGGGGAGAAATTTCAAACACTCCCTTCGCTGCTTTTATTCCTTTGAGTGTTAATTGTCCTACAGCCTCAGGATACCTAGTAAGAATAGTGCTAGGAGAATAAGATAAATGTATCCATAATAATGGACCTTCTTGTCAAAATACTCCTGTAGGAATTTTTTGTTGGTAGTACAATAAATAATAAAGGCAAACTTATATCAATTCTATCTAGATGCATATTTTCCATATATGTTTCAATGATTTTTAATGCCTTTCTTGCTTCAGGCGTTAACATTCGGGGTGAATTTGGATCTGATGGACCTTTTAGGATATCAAATAAAGGTCCCAACTCTCCTGTTGGTATACCTAGATAAGGCTTTATCCAATTTATGTCTCCTAATAACTTTTGAAAGTCGTTAAGTGATTTCAGTTGATCTACTGGTATTTGAATTTTTGGTGGACAGACCATGGTTGAGGATAATAGAACTCCTAAATAATTAATTGGAAATTTAATTGTACTTTATCTATTGCTATCTCTAGATTATAATTTTTAATAAGTTTGTAAGTGTGGCATAACATTCCAGCAATGTGTTTTTATCTTTATGTGCTAATAATACATCATCCAAATAATAAAATATTTGTAGTTCAGGATTTTGATTTCTAAGTGCTGGATTGCTTTGTTAACATAGATTTGACACATAGTTGGACTGTTAGCCATCCCTTGAGGGGGTACTTTCCATTCATATCTCTGATCAGGACCTTCATGATTCAGTACAGGGATAGTAAATGCAAAATGTGGACTATCCTCGGGATGAATTGGAATCGAAAAAAAAAACAATCTTTAATATCTATAACTAAAACATACCAGGTTTTTGGCAAAGCAGACAATTGAGGAATCCCTGATTGAGCAGGTCCCATAATAACCATCTCATTATTAATGGCTCTTAAATCTTGCAATAATCTCCATTACCAGATTTCTTTTTAATGACAAAAATGGGAGTATTATGGGGAGATACCGAAGGTTGTATATGTCCTTCTGCTAGTTGTTGTTTGACCATATCATGGGCTACTTGTATCTTTTCTTTAGTCAGGGGCCACTGAGAAACCACACTGGTCTTTCTGATTTCCAAGTAATTTTTATTGTCTCAGTGGCCCTTTCTGAAAATCCAACCCGTGTCTGTCTGTTTCTTGATCTATTTGAATTGGTGCTGCTATACCTTGTTCTTGTTCTCCTAATCATTTTTTTTCCTAAAACCTTGTCTAGCCCTAGTAGTGGGCGCGTTAGGATTGATGTTATTTGTTAATGTCAAACCTAATTGATCTAGGACATCTCGTCCCCATAAATTTATAGGAAGATGATTCAATACATATGGCTGTATAGTTCCTTCACATACTTCAGGATCCTTCCAATCTAATATCATTGCACTTCTATGGGAATTAGTCGCCACTCCTAGGCCTAGAAGCGTTTGAGTGGCCTGTTGTAATGGCCAATGTTTCAGCCATTCTTGATGAGATATGATGCTAAGGTCTGCACCTGTGTCCAGTAGCCCATTAAACTCATGTCCTTGAATATTTAGTTTTAGCATTGGGTGAGAATTTAAATTTAAAGACAACATAGCCCAATCTACACCTGTGGAGCCTAATCTCCTGGAACCTCTTTCTACACTACGGCTGGAGAATTTATCATGCAGGCTGGGTATTATTAACAACTGTGCTATTCTATCTCCTGGTGAAATTACTGATATACCTCTTGGAGAACTAGCTGTAATTTTTATTTCACCTACATAATCAGGATAAATTACCTCAGGACTTATCATAAGTCCTTTTAATGTAGATGAACTACGTCCCAATAATAAGCCTACTGTTCCTTGGGGAAGAGGTCTTTTTACTCCTGTGGGAATGATTTGAACTCCCATCTCTGGAGTTAATACTGCTCTGGCAGAGGCACAGATGTCCAACCCTGCGCTCCGTCAGGTTTATCTGATGAGGGATTTAATGGACAGTGTGTCCTGGGCACCACCCTGATGGTGTTGCTGGGTTCCTCCACTGCCCCGTATATTTGTGGTTGTGGGCCCCAGAGCATTGGGCCCCCCAGTCCATTTTTTGGCAATGGAGCCTGATGCCTTTCTCCATGATACCATGGGTAAATACCTGGTCTTTGTCTGTTTTTTGATAAGGGAGTACCCTCTATGGTGGTTTGAGAATGGCATTCATCAGCCCAATGTCTCCCTCTATGGCATCGTGGGCAAATACCTGGTATTCTATTCCTTTGATACCTAGTTTGGTTAAACCATCCTCCTAATGGGCAACTCCTTTTAAAATGTCCTGTTTGTTCACAATTGTAGCATGTTTTTGGCCTGGCATTTAAAGCCTGTTGTACTGCTGCTAAGACTTGCCCTTGTTCAATAATGTCTCTACATAATTTAATATATGTGTTTAAATCTTCTAATGGCTTAATGGCCTCCTTGCACCATCAATTTGCTTGGTCATAAGCCAGTTGTTTTATTAATGGCATTGACTGTTCTGTATCCCCAAAAATTCTGGAAGCTGTTTGGATAAGCCTGTCTACAAATTCAGAGTAAGTTTCATTAGTTCTCTGTATTACCTTAGATAACTGACCTTGTAAATCTCCATGTCCTTGTAAAGTCTTCCATGCCCTAACTGCATCTGTAGCAATTTGTGCATATATAGCAGGATCATATTCAACTTGATGCCGTTGACCCTCATAAGGTCCTTTTCCTAACAACATATCTAGATTTCTTTGAGGGTAACCGGCTGCTGCATTTTGCCTAGCTGTCTCCGTGCAAAATTCCTCATTGACAACCTTCCATAACAAATATTGTCCTCCATTTAGCACAGATTTACACATGCTAGCCCAATCTGCTGGCATCATGTCCAAGTTAGTAATGGACTCGACCATGCTTACCGTGAAGGGTGCTTGGGGACCATAGGTTGTTACAGCCTCCTTTAACTGCTTCACTGTTTTGAAATCTAAAGCACGGTGAATTCGCTGCCCTCCTACCTGTTCAAGTACAGGGCATGCTAATCTTTGAGATCCTGTCTCAGGATCCCATTTATCAACTACAGGGTTTGAGGGCCACTCAGCTATCTCCATATGTGGAGCTGTTGGTTGAATTACGCCCTCTGGTGATAAAACGGAGTTAGTAACAAACTCCTGTTGTAGCCTTTTTCCTAATAACCCCCTTTCCTTTAAATTTTCTTCCTCTGACTAGCTCGAGAGACCTTCTCTTTTGCTTGATCTAAAATGTCTTTCTCCATGGTCTGAACCTCTAACAATTTACTTAACACCTTTTCGGTTTGTTTTTTACTAATTTCTAATCTTCTATAAAGATAACGCAACCAATAAGATAACACAAAACAAAACCGAAACTGAATGAAACAAAAAAATCGTTGTATCAATTTTCTCTTCCTCAGGGCCGACAAACTTCAAACCTTTAGCCAACCATTTTTCCCAGTTTGCCTGAGAAATTTCTAGGGATAGGCAGCTTGCAACAAAAACAAAATAAATCAATACAAGAACACATTGTTTTTTGAAATGGTCACCCATTCTCTCGCCTTCCCTCAGGGACGAGCAATTTGACTTACTTCCAAGTTTCAGACGTTCCGCGTACAGGCCACCAAATGCCGCAGTCTGGCTGGGCACAAAATCACGAGCCACTCACAGCCTTGTAGATTCAAACAGCAATTCTTTATTCCCAAACTCACACCAGCACTCTACACACGTTCTGGGCAAAATCCACGCTTCCACTGGGCTCTGCATCCCAAATACTCTCTGAATCCCACAAGAACTCAACGGGAACTCAAGGAGCGGGTGCCTGGAGGCAGCAGGATACGCCCTATTGCCAGCAGGATACACCTTAAACCTGGAACCACCCTAAACCCAAGGAGCGCCCTAAACCCTGATCCACCCTAAACCCAGATCTGCCCTGGTCCTTGAGCCAAGTCACTTTACATGCAATGTCACTGCAAATGACCTGGGTCATGCCATGCTTCATTCCTACTTGGCAATGGCTCTCAGCAGATACCAGGAAGCACAAAAGGGAGAAGTGAGTCTTGGGTGGAGGAGCCAGGGACGGTGGGCTGCAGCTGTGGGCCGCTGGAGTTCTGTCCTGAAGGCTCTTCAGAATCCACACACAACATGCCTCAGACCAGGCCTGCGGGAGCATGGGGAGGCAGGGGCCGTCCACCCCTGCTCATCTCCGGGTGGCCGAGGTGTCCCTGGCAGGTGCCAACACCCCAGAGAAAGTCCTAAGTAGCTGGGGTGGGAACATGCACTTAAGACCATCGGCCACAGCTGCAGGAGAGCTCGGGCAGCCGAGTGGACATGGAGCACAGCCATGGAATCTGAGACCGTGGTGTGCTTCCAAGACAAACGTTCTTATTGGTAAGGGAGAGGCCGTGTGAGAAGAGGTCACTGAGCTGAGGAAACAGGTTCTGGGGTAGCCACCAATGTGTACAGAAATATGCAGATGTGCTCAGACGATGGAGGACCCCGACTCCCTCAACAAATATGTCCCCAACCCCTACCACAAGCCAGAAGCCTCACTCGGCTCTGGGGACACAATAGTGCACAAAGCAGATGTGGCTTCTGACCTCACAGGGCTTACAGGCTAACAGATGAGAATGGCATAAGTAAATAATCACACAACAAAATAAATCCCCGAGTTGACAGCTGCGGTGAAGACGCGGATCTTCCACCTGCAGATTCCACAGGGAAGAGCGTGCTTCCTGCAGAGAGGGCCATCCCTGACAGGCCAGGAGCCACAGCCCCTGGCAAAGCCACAGAAGCCACCATGCACATCCAGGGGGATGAGAAAGACATGGGAGAGCAGATGGTTCTGAGCCCGTGTAGGAGAAGAGCTTCCAGAGAAACATCCCCGCCCTTCCAAGATGCCTCAGGGGAGGTGGGGGCCTTCCTGCTGGTCGACAGAGAAGGCATGACGCTGACACTGCAGGCTTAGCACAGAGGCCACCAATGGAATGCGATCAATGCCTCAAGGATTCTGGATGTCAAAGAGAGAGGCCTGGGTCCCAGCGACATGGTCAAGCCTTTGCTCCAGACTTAGCTACTTGGCCCATACTGTCTACGAGATGAGCTTATGCAAAGCCTTCATAGCTTGGTCATCTGTAGGTCAGGCTGGCTGCTACTTGCAGCTCAAAGCATCCCTAGCTGACTCACAAGACATTCTGGATTTTCTCATGCCCTTCATGAGAACTGCTATTATCCCTATGAGAGAGTTAAAGTGAAAGATATGCCCGAGGTTGTAATCGATGGAGCAGGAGGGGACTCAGGCCTTCAAGGGCCATACCTCCAGACTTCCATTTGGGGCCACACCTCCAGACTTCCAGGGCCACACCTCCAGACTTCCATCCAGGGCCACACCTCCAGACTTCCAGGGCCACACCTCCAGACTTCCATCCAGGGCCACACCTCCAGACTTCCGGGGCCACACCCCCAGATTTCTGGAGCAGAACTTTGTGCTAACATAGAACAAGCTCCTGCTTCTCCCATGGCCTTCGCCACATGTTGTCATCTTACAGAGATATTTCTAGTTCCCAGATGCCAAATGAGGACCTGGATTACCAACTGCCACCTTCTAGCTCAGTGCCATTGACAGGAGATGTCAGTGCAGTGGCCTTTAATGCCATCATTTGCATCCAGAGGTCCCATGGACGTCCTTGCCTTGAGTCTGTACTGATCTCTTGTCCTTCCTGGGACACCCCCGTCTGACCATTTCCCTGGGACCTCCCTCGTGTCACCACATACACACATTCTGGCAATATCTGAAACAGTGGTTGTGAGGACCACGTGATGACACAGAGACGTTACATGCTAAGTGGGGAAGAGGACACAGACTGCCGGCACAGGAACAGGGAAACACATCAAAATGAGGGCCCAAGCCCCGGGACGCCCGCTGGGCTGTGGTGACGATTGTGGGTCATTTTCTTCTATTTTGATTTTCCAGATTTTGATTTTCTGTTTTGATTTTCCAGATGTTCTGTTATGTGCACGTAGTGAGGACAAAGGTTTGTAACCGATGTCGTTGGTGACCTGGCCTCTCCGGGGCGGTGGAGGAGCCAAGCGTGCGAAGTAAGGGCAGCAGCCCTGGAGCCCAGCTGCCTGGGTTCAGGGCCTGGCCTGGGCACTGAAGGGGAGCGTGGTCCTTGGCAAGTTCTGGATCTCGGCTTGTCCATCTGTGAATAGGGCTGATAAAGCACCCCTCTCCTAAGGTGACCTGAGGGTCCAGTCGCTGTTTGGGAAATACTTAGAACGGTCATCTGAGCGATTGAGAACTAGGAGCCTTGACTGGGGAGGGGAGGGGCACTTCTTGGAAGGGGCCATCAGGCAAGGGGGACCACTCATAAAAGCTGCAAGGAGATGACTTGTGCTCAACAGAAAGGCCCTCCTCACCTAGTCAGCAGGCCGAGGGCACTCCCCACAGCCCAGCACCTGAGGGTCCTGCCGTGGACGTCACCTCACCTCTCATACAGCAGCCGCACCCAACCCCTGGACAAACCAAAGGAAGGGCAGATGAGCAAAGCTCCTGCCATGTAGTGAGACCCCTGGCATCCTCCCTGGCTGACATGGGACAAAGTCCTCTAGTGGCCAGGAGGTGACACTACAGCTCCTCGCCCCAGGCCCAGCAGGGGGTGCCCAGCTGTCCCAGGTCAGGAGGGAGTAAGGGCTTGTCCTGTGCCCTCCCCGGGGTGAAAGAGCAGTGCCTGTCCCTAGACCAGACCTGCAGTTGTCATGAAGCTGACCCCCCAGGAAGGAGACATTTGCCCACGTGACACTGCACAGATCTGATCCTTAGAGACAAGGGCTTTAAACTCGGGTGCCACAGGTAGGACCCAGGCCTAGCTCGCTGCTCTCCCAGATGGGGAGACCCTGACCTTTCCTTCAGTGCCCAGGACTGAGCAAGTGGACAGTAAGTCCTTTATGAGGACCAGAAGCCACTTTTACCCTTGCCAGACTCCAGAAATGACCATCAGAAGACGCCTGGGCTCCACTACCCGTTCCTCCTTTCTCCACCTCCCATGGCAAAACGCAGGGAGAGCAGAAGGTGACACTGTGCGGCATCCTCCCTGACGTCCATGGTGCATTCTGTGGTGCGGCTGGGAGGAAGAAGGGAGGGGCAGGATGGAGAGGAAGAGAGGAGAACACAGAATGTTCTAGCACAGGGATTGGCAAAGGACCAGTAGTGAGCCTTCAGACTTTGGGGTCCTGCTGGTCACCTCTCGCCATGGACAGTGCATGGATGAACGTGTGGCTGGCTTCCAAACAGGCAGGGGGCCGATCTGACCCGCCTGCTCCTCCCCTAATGCGAGAATAGTGGCCCTCTCCTCTCATATAGGACAGAAATGGTTCATGGATCGGGTGTCCACTGACTGCCTGATTCAATCCCATTCCAGGCCAGCTTTCTCATCTTCAAAGTGGGGACAGAAACCCCAGGTGCCTCAGAGGAGTGCAGTAGGCATCGAGTAAGAGCGCTGGCACAGGCACAGAACAGCCCCCGCTGTCATTTTTCCTCTGTCACCGCCACCTGCCTCAGTGGACCAACGGACTTGCGAGCCCTGAATGAGGCAGTCACAAGGAAGCACCCAGAGGAGACCTTCACTGTGCAGCAAGGCTGAGGTGTGACAGCACCCCTGGCTCACTCTCCATGGCTGAGGTGCCAGGGAGGCTGGAGACATCTTCTGTGCTCCTGGGTGTCAGGGAAACTGAGGCTCCGGGAAACTCTGGAGAATCGTCAGAGGTGGCGATGGGGCCTCACTGAGTCCAAGTCTCACCTCTCCTTCTCTTGTCATCATCTTTGGGTTCTAGTGACCCTCCTGGGTCCTGTTGGCTCTGGATTTCTAAATATCACCAGGAAATAAATAGTACTTCTTCAAATCTGCCCCCTCCCCGCCTCAGCACCTGTTGCTAATCTCCTAGGAAGCCTCTGAACTGGTCCCTTGGACTTGCGTCTTCCCCTAGAGCTTGCATTGTCCACCCTTCCCCAGGTGATGTCCGTGAAGCACAGGCCAGACGCTCTGGCTCAAGGCTTGCACATTCAAACTGGACCTGATCCCTTCCACTAGCGGGTCCTCATGCACCCGCCCACGCCACCCCGAGTCCTTCCAGGGGCCCTCGGACTCCGACTGCAAGGGCACATGCCTCACTCCGCTTCACAGGCTCCCCGCAGCAGGGCTCAATATGATGTCCACTCTCAGGAGCAGGGCCTCCCGAGTTCTGAACCCTCCTGGCCAGACAGACCTGGCCAGTGCACACCCCATAGCGCTCCTGCTTGAGGCCAGTTCCTGTGGCCAGGGCCACAGCCCACTGCCCCCATATCCCCGCAGTTGGGCTTTGGCCCCAGAGCTCTGTCCACACCTGCCTCACTCACGGGCAGCTCTCCCCTTCCCCAGAATCCCCCATGACTGGCCCAGAGAGGTGGGAGATGTCCCCTTGCCACATTCAAGTCTGCGTCCATCCCACCTCCCTGAAAAGCCACACGGACCTCGATGGCACTGGACCCCAGCTCCCAGCCACTCCTGACCTAAAGGAGCAGCTGCAAAAGGCTCAGTCCCGTGCCGTCATCTGCCCTAAGCACTGTGCTCGCATTGACTTGTCCAAACCTCACAAAGCCCCACGGGGTGGGCATGAGCACCATCCTCGTTTCCCAAGGGAGGAAGCCGAGACAGAGGTGAAGTCTTTCACCAAGGATCACCCAGGCCAGATTCACACCTGGGGGGGGGGGAGATGCACCCGCCCGCACTGGCGTGGCTCACAGTGGTGGAGATGGGGCAGGCCCAGGCATCCACGCACAGGACAGCCGGCAAGAACGCGCAGCACACACGCTGCAGAATCCAGTGCCGGCCCCGCCACCCTCCCGTCCAAGATGCCCGGCGGTTTGGATTCCATGGAGAGGACTCCCCCAACACTCCTCTCTCTCTTCCCTCTATCACCGCACCTCTGATGACCCTGTTCCTCACTCACACCCTTGATCAGATGCCTGTCGTGGGCCATAGCTGTGCCCTCCTAAAATTCATGGGCCAACTCTCCCCCCCCCCCAGTGTGATGCTGTTTGGAGGTGGGCCTCCGGAAGGCAGGTGGGGGGAGGTGAGGTCGTGAAAGGGTTGCCCACAAGGAGCTTCAGAGCTCATGTCCCCACTCCACCCCCCACACACAAATAAGAGGTCGGGTGGGCACTCGGCAGGATGGCCACCTACATGTCCAGGGGTGGCCTCGGGATAAAATCTATGCTGCTGACACCCTGACCTTGAGCTTCACAGTCTATGGTACCACAGTACACATGGTGGAGGCCAGAGCTGACCGCAGCACTGAGCGCTCACTCCCCAGCTTAGCCTTTATGAACGCAGCTCTGACCATCCTAAAGCCCACCAGGACTTGGAGTCATTGATGTGGTCTCCAAGAGGACCCCCCACCTTGCCGGGCAGCACCATGGCCCTGCTGGCTCTCCCACACCCTCGACGACGGCCACCTGCCTTCCTCACTCCCACCCCAACCCAGACACCCATGGCTCTGTCCACTAACTTGGCTTCCATGTCCAGAACCTTCTGTGTGTGTGTGTTTGTGTTCTCTTGTGAGAACGTGTCCCCTGGATAATGCAAAACAACCTCACATCAAGACCAGCAACAGCTACAGAACCCCTAGATCCAGAAAGCGGAACACGCACAGGTGCTGGGGGTCAGGACGTGGACGCACCCTTGCTGGGCCTCTGCTCAACTCACTGACCCTCCCCAGGGTATTCTCTGGCCATGGCCAGGGCCACCTTACACCTTTATATCCAATCACATGGTTCCCTGAACATCAGAGTGAAGCCCCAAGGCCCCCGGGACCTGGTCCCCTCCTCTGACCTGGTCTGCCCCACCCTGCCCCTCCCACTCCACAGCCCCCCCCATGTCCCACTTGCAGTCCCAGCTGAGCCACGAGCACCCTTTCCTTGCACTTCCTGGTCCCGCTTCGCCCGCCCCTCTGCACCTTCCTCGCCTCCTCCGTCCCTCCCTCTGTGTGATTTCTCCATACCATTGTTGACCACCTATTCCCTGTTTGCGCTTTACTCTCCGACTCCTTTCCTCGGTGCCCCTCATGGGCGCACGGCTTTGACACTGCTGAGCGCCACCAGGTCGGACAGAGCGGGGCGGAGAGTAGGTGCTGCACAAGTCCAGTGGTCAGAACCTCCCGGCCCCCGGGGCAGAGCTACCTCCCAATGTGGAGGCTCTTGGCTTCTGTTGGGGCCCTGACAGGGCAGCAAGGGCTGTGCTAGGCTCTGGAGTCACCTTACAAGCAGAGGTGTGTGCACCTCCAACACAGTACCACCCCATTGTGACCTGGGACCCACCTTTCTCCTCTGTGAGACCAGCAACTCTTCTGGGACCAATTCCAGGGTGGGGATTTCAAAGGCTTCTGAGGTCTTTGAGCCTCACCATCCATCCCAGAGCAGTGATTCTGTTGGTGGGTGTTTCCAGCACCCAAACAGACCTGCAAAGGATGGGGTGGGTGAAATTAAAGGAAAGCCCATTCTGATTTGCCTTTAAAGGAAATGGAGGTATAACAGACTTCAGGCAAGATCTGATCCAGCAGCTGAACAATCCCATTCAACAACCATTTGCTTTGATGCCCTAGTGAGCCCTCCCAGTGTCAGTTTCCATCCTGAGTGGCTCCTCTGTTTCAAGACAGCTAACGGGTTTATCTTCCTTATCCACATCTCAGGGGGAGAGACTTCTGCTCCTCCATAACCTTCAGAAACCTCCTAGGCTTCCTCTTGTTGAACCCATTCACAGCCAATTCACGGCAACAGGAGTTAGGCTAGGTGCCTTCAGACACTCTACTTCTGGATCTGGAGGTGGGTGGGGCCCCCAGACACATGCTGGGACACTGGGGTCCCCTTGGGAAGGAGGGAAGGACTTGGGTGCCAGGGAGATGACCTTTGCCTCTCTACCCTGGGCCTCCTAACCTCTGGCCCTCCCAGGTGACTGCTGCCCTGTCTCCACAGGATTGGCTCCGGGTGCCCACAGTCAAGTCCCGGCTTTCATGAGCTATGAGCAAACCTAACCAAGGCTTTGGAATGTCTCTTTTAGAATTAGTGGTGAGCCGGCCAAGCATACAATTAAGTATTGAATTTTCTATAAACACAAATACGCATGTAGGAGAAGCAGCCGTGGTATGAAGTCCTGGAGATGGATCCTTTTCCCACGAGCCCGTCCTGTGCTGGAAGACCTCTGGCTGCAGAACCTGCCAGGCGATGGGCTGCAATGTCCCTGGTAATTGAAGCCGGCTCCTGCAGCGGCTCTGAGGGGCACGGGGGGTCAGTGCATATCTTTGCCTGCGCAGCGGCGGCCCAGGGTGCCTCGAAGACCAGTGGGAACAAGGTGCTTCAGAAATCCCGGCTCTCTCTGGAGTTAGCTCCCGGCCCAAAGTGGGGTCCAGATCCTAGAGCTCCCTTGTTTCCCACTCCCTCCTCCAGGACCTGCCTGGTGGGCAGAGGCCACAGTGGGTCAAGCCTTGAGATCTGAGATCTCAGAAATATGAGACCTTGACCACGCGGTGTACTGGGAGTATGTGGGAGCGTGTGGCCTGCCCACTACACAGCGGAACCCCAACAGCCCATGAACCCCGCGCAGCACACACTTAGCGACCAGTAGCAAATAAACTTATGCGATGTTAGGTGTGTGGGCATGTGTGTGGTATAACACGCCCGAGTGCCACACTTGCTGTGCTGCCCATTAGGTAAGTCACTGGCAGGCAAGGATGGCCAAATCCTGAGCAGGTGGAGCCCTCGTTGTACAGTGTTCACGAGAAGGAAGGGAAGCTCCACCCAAGGCCAGATGGCGCTACACCAGGAGACCCAGACCTGGGTGAAGAGCTGGCTCCAGAAGGCAGAGGCCGGCTTCCAGCACCTCTGCACCCCAATGTGCAGATGCTGGGCTGTCGCTCTTCTTTTTTCTTTTTCTTTCTTTCTTTTTTTTGTTCCAATCAGTTCATGGCTCCAAGCCCAGAGCAGCTCTACCTGAGCTACATCCCTAGCTCATTTTTTGAAAAAGACATTTCACTGGTGAGTTATGATTATTTGTAGTTGTAGCCTCACAGGACACATTTGTACCTGCAGAGAGTGACTGGCTCTGTTTCCTCTGCAGCGCCCCCTCCCCTCGGCCCACCCTGGCCCCATCCTCTACGATAGTGCTGACCCTTCTATTTTCATGAGGTTTTTCCCGCCCCCGTCTTTTTTCTCTCTTGACCCTCTGAGTAGATGGGATTTTCTCCAGCTTCATCTACTTTCCAGCAAATGACATGATTCAGTTTTGCTTGTGGATGACCAAACTCCGTTATGTCCATAGCCCACGGTTTCTTTATGTGTTCATCTGCTGATGGGCACTGAGGCTGTCCACCCTGCACAGGGCTCAGCCAGGCAGCTGGACAGGAGGGAAGAAGCCGGCATGGCGCACAGGGCTGAGTGCGGTGGTGGTGGTGCGAAGAGTCCCCAGAGCTCTGCTCCTGGAGCTGAAGAGGCTGCGTCACTGGGAAGCTGGCTCCGGCTAGCAGATGTCAGGGCGGAATGCGTCTCCACAGCGAAGCCTCTGCAAACAGCATTACCAAAGTCAGTCAAAGACGTGTCCTTTCCCCATGGGGCCCTCTTCCTGGTGCACCTCCAAAGTCCCCTGAAGCTGAGGCTCAAACTCATGCAGAAACCACCAGCCCAGTTCCACAGCTTCAGCAGGAGAGAAGGAAGGAAGGCATCTAAGATGCTGGGCAGGGCCAGGGAGACCAGGGCCCCCGATCCCGTGCGGTCATTGGAACTCTTGTCCAAGGGCTGTCCCACTGAAGTTTTGCACTCCCAGATCACCAGGTCCATGGCGCATTGTCCTGACAGCGCGATGGACTAAGGCTGGGGGGCAGCAGAGCCCACCTCCCCGGGCGGCTGTACAAATGAGCCACGGAAGACAGAAGGCTTGGGACTGAGCCGGGCTCTGCTGTTGGCTTCACCACTACTACTGTTTCCATTACTGCTGTTACGGTGTCCCCCATATGCAGAGTGCATCCCGTCCTCCTGTCCTGTAGGGTGGCTGCTGGCCCTGAGACGGCTCGAGGAAAGAAGCCTGAGCCAAATCTGTGTTTGCTCTCCGAGCTGCCGAACTCAGAGATGGTCAGCGCAGACCCGGGGACGCGTCCTCAGGGAGCTGCAGGCGCACTGACGGAAAAGAGGACCTCTCGGTGCCCCGAGTCCTGCCTGCCCACGGCCCAGCATTCACTCCTCACCTAGAAGGCCGGGGGGTGGGGGGGGCGGGGGGCTGCGCCTCCCAATGGGGCAGAGCTTGCAGAGAAGCTTGGCCTCCAGCAGGGGCTCTGCCAGGGTCTGAGTATCCTGTGAGTGTGCTCCTCCGAGGCACCATCCAGAGGCCTTAAGAGGGTGCAAACTTAACCATCCAGAGGTGTTTAGAGGGTGCCTCTGGGAGGTGACCAGGATTAGGCACTCATCAGGGTGGGGCCCCATGATTGAATCCTGATGGTTTTATAAAAAGAGGGAGAAAGATCAAAAAAGACACATACACTCCCTGTCTCCTGACATGGGATGCCCTGTTCCACTTCAGAACTCTGCAAGCAAGAAGACGTCGCCAGACGTTGCCCCTCCAACCCCAGACTTCCGGAAGCAGGAGCCAAAATAAATCTCTTTTCTCTATAGGTGTCTCAACCTCAGGTAAGTCATTGTAGTAACAGAAAATAGACTATCATAGATCCCAGGTCTGGGTTCTGCCCAGGCATCAGTGACCCGTGGGAGGGGATTCACAGGCTGCAGGTCCAAAACCCTGACGGGCACTAGGGACAAATCACAGCCCAGGGAACACAGCTCAAGGGAGGCTGGCTGTCAATTCACTCAGGAGGCTAAAGCCCTCATGACCCTGGAAGCTGGAGGGACCTCAGGGCCAGGAATGGGAGCTGCCCCAAAGAAACGGAGCCCAGTGAGACGCAGGGCCAGCACCGCTGGGCTCCCAGCTAAGCCTGCGCAGGAGAACCGGGCAGCTGAGCAGGGCAGACAGAGCTAGTGCGGTTCCTCCTTGGCAATGGCTCCAGCTGGGCCTCGGGTTCACATGGTGCCCCTGACCTTGGTCAGCAGCCAGCTGATTAGAGAGAAGAACAGAGTCCAGCCCAGCTCCACATCCCTGAATGTCCCAGTGGGGAGGGGACACTGGACTAACTCGCATGCACCCTGTGTCTCTTGGGGCAGCCTGGACTTTGGCTGGAGCTGGGCTGGAAGGGTCTGGGATGGACAGTGGGAGGCGGAGGCTCATGGTGAATCCAAACCCTCAGGAGGCCTAATCGTGAGTCCGGGAAGCATCAGAGAAGAGGATGCAGAACAGAGGGTGCAGGCCCTCAGGAAGCAGAGGCCCCAGGCCACCTCAGACCCGGACGACACCTGGTCCCCACTGGGCTCCTCTAGGGTCTTCACCACCCACCCCTTCCTTGACGGGACCTGGTGGGTCACTCGGCCTGAGGTAGGGCCACGGGTCTGCGGCAGCACCAGGAACCCCTGGGCCCCACCCGCATCACACAGAGGGCCACCACCCACCGGAGGGGCCAGGGGCTTCTCCCCTCCTCAGGCACCTACACCCACTGGCCCACTTCTTATTGACGTCACAATTCAGACCCTTGAACTCAAAATCCACTGCCTCAGGGTCACCTTCTTGGAAATGCAAGTCCACCCTCTTCCTCAAAATAAAAGACCTCCTCAGAGGAAGAGAATCTCAGTAAAAACGTGAAGTTTAAATACGCTTAGTCATCAAGGATCTATGTGGACCCCCTCCCATAATCTCAGAAGAAACAACCACAGCAGCAAACCCCAGAACAGTTTCTTTCAGAAGGACTCAAGGAACCTTCTGGAAAAAATGGAAATGTCCTATGTCTCCATCCGGGTGGTGCATCCAGAGGGGTAAGCAAGTGGGCGGATGTGTGGATTCATGGAGTTGAACACTTAGAAGTGGTACAGTTCAGCCCAAATCCCACTGTTTAGGGTGGCTGCTGGCCCTGAGACAGAGGACTGAATCCGTGGACAAAAGAACTGAATCCGTGGTCGCAGACGCGGGCCAGCACACCCTGCTCCCAGCAGCACTCACAGTAGCCCAGGGTGGGGCAGCCACCCCATCCCCCCAGGGACAGGAACCTAGGGTGGTTCCTACAGACAATGGGACATTATGAGGCCACACAAGGGGACCAGAACGTGATCTCTGTGTAGTGCAGGCAGCCCCCGGGAAGCCTGGAAGAGAAACAACCAGAGGCACGAGGGCAGTGCTGGCTGTGTGCTCCCCACGAGGCCCCACAACAGGCACCTCAGCAGACCGGCTGCCCCGGGGCAGAGAGCAGGGAGTACTGGGGACAGAGTGGAGTCCGCGGGACGGGATGTAGGAGTTGGGGTGATGGCTGCACAGGCTCTGACGGTCTTTTTTTTTTTTTAATTTTTTGTTTTAATTAGTTACACATGACGGTACAATGACCTTGACATATCTTACATTTGAATCAGATGGGATATAATTTATCGTTTTTCTGAGTATGCCACTGACCTGTGTGCTCACCAAGGGCCCAGATGACCAATATTAGGTACATTTTATCACAAATAAAATCAGGCTTTACCTACGCACGTCCACCTCCACTAAGGATATGGGGGCATTGGGGGCATATAAAAAGCCCCATGGACACGCTGAACTTTAAGCAGCTTTTCCCCTTCAGAGCAACCACATCCGGGGTATTCTGTGAGGCCTCTGTGAGCCCAGGGACCAGGAATAAAGACCCTCCCACTAAGGGATCCCTTTCTCATAAGCTGACAACCCAGTTCTGCTCAGGCTGAGGAGGCGCTGCAGCCTGCTGGGCTGGGCGGGGCAGGGCAGGGCGTGGGCACGCTGCCCTCCTCTCTGGACCCAGCTGGCTCCATCCTGGGTGACTTGGAGCCCTGTCCTCCCTGTGTCTGGGCTGGCCCTAGGGCGTCTACAAAGCCACTCTGCCTGCAGAAAACACTCCAGTTCCCTTGTCTATAAAAAGAGCCCGGCTCAGAAGGTGTGGCTAAAACCAGAAATGACAAAACCTCCCAAATCAAATGAATTCAGTCCCACCTGGCATGGAAGCCCAGGCAGGGCCATCCACTCCACCCTGTCTACTCCGAGGAGAGCAAATACAGATGCTCATGACACCAGCTCTCCGCCCTCCTGCACTGACTTGTCCTGCTCCACCAGGAGGTGCAGAACAACATGTTTGTGACAAAGACCTTGGAGTGGAGGGAGAGGCGATTGGTTAAAGCGTCCTTTGAGGTCAACCCACCAAATCTCTGTTTCCCCAGAATAAGGGAAAAAAAAATAGGGAGGGAGTAGTGAGGGTCACTGATGTTTAGAGTTTGCTAGCCCAGGGTTTGAACCTGGCTTTGACACTTACCAGTTGATCTTAAACAAACTGAGCTGTTGCCTGTGGACCACAGTTTGCTCCTCTGCAAAACAAGGACAGTGACCCATGAAGCTGTTGTGACAATGAACTGAGACTAAACAATGGACATCAGAGGGTGGCACCTGTCCTCCCTCGTCACACCCTCCACACCCTATGGTCACCACTGCCAGTCTCCACACTGCGGGGACACCAAGGCCCAGGGAGAGGGAGAACGTGTCCAAGATAGGGTGGCTGTGGCTGTAGCAGAAGTCTCCCACACCCAGGGTTTTCCATTTCATCACCTGGGACAGCACTCATGCTGGGGACTACAAATTTACAGCATTTCGTGGAAAATACTTGAAATTATATGGCTTTTCCACATTTCCCAGCTGGAAGCCCAGTTTGATGGCCAAGAGTCTCCTGTGTGGAGGCAAATGTGTCAGAATAAAGATATTGAAACCAGAGGACGTGTGTCCCCACCACGTTCTCTCCATCCCAACCTGGGACTCTCACGTGGGCAGTGTCGGCTAAGAAGGTCTGCACAGCTCACCTGCAGGAGGGACACGGGAGAGCTGCCCAGGGAGGTCACTGAGCCTCTGCTCAGCCAGCTAGAGGCTGAGAGGAGAGGCGGGAAGAAATCAGGCAACAACACATGGCCCACATTACACCTGGACCCTGCTCCGGGGGAGGCTTCCACACAGTGTGTGCCAACTCCATTCCAAGCCCCCTCAGTCCTGAGCTGCCTTCCGACCCCTGTGAAAGGGGCAAAATGATCACTCCAGTAAAGAAGGCCAAGCACCCCATGAAGACTTTTGAATTCTCCTTGCCAGTCCAGCCAGGGCAGGACACCCTCCTCTCCCTAAGCCTCAGGCTCTCCCAGGTCACCTCTGCATCCCAATGACCCTCTCTACTTGGTGTGACCTACTCATCCTTCAAGGCACAGCAAGAGTGGTGTCCCTCACTTTCCCAGGCGTGGAAATCCACTGTGCATGGAAGCTCAGCACTTTCTGTAGAGTGTGTGTATGTGTGTGTGTGCGTGTGTATGTGTGTGTGTGTGTGTGTGTGTTGGGGTTTCCTGTGTGCACATGCTCCACTGAACTAGGAGGGAGGCTCACCAAGGGCCAGGTGCCTGGACGTCTCCAGCTCGGTACTGTTGGTCATTCCACAACAACCCGGTCCCAGCACATGAAGATGGGCCCCAGGGTGCCAGCTACTAAAGGAGGCACAGAGACCCAGGACTGCACAAAGTGCAATTTATTGGGGGAACTGGGCAGCAACAAGACCAGTTGGATCCCTGAAAATTGGGTCAGAGAGGGACACATGGTGGATTGGGACAAAAGTGACTTTGTCCTGGATGGAATGAATCCTGTTTATCTTAAGGACAGCGCCTCCCTGGAGCAGGGTCCAGGTGGAGAGTGACTCTAAGCTTTTATCTATTTATGGTTTTCTGGGAAACTATGCAGGAAAAACCAAGCAGGGTCCTCTGGGACAATCATGGCGGTTACAATTCAAGATGGCCACACTCACGTCAAGGAGAATCCATACCCTGGTGTCTGTAAAAGATTGCCAACCAGGTTTGTCAAAATTCTTTTTGTTTTTAATACTTATAGTCACATACTTAGAAAAACTAGGACAATATCTATATGAACTGGTCACTCAATTCCAAGAGCTCAAATGATCTTTTAAAGCACATTATCTCCAAAGTCATCAAAGGTTAGGATAGGCCCAGTTTCAACCTAATCATGATTATGAGCCCATTGAACAAATGGGCATACATAGGCAAGGTCATCAAGGCTTTGTTTATAAAGGAAAAAAATGGAGGCAACCTAAATCGCCAACCATGAATGACAGATGAAAGATGACTGAAAAGTCAACTCAAAGTGGATAGAAGATTTAGAAATTAGACTAGAAACTTTGCAAAGGCTAGAAGAACACATCTGGTTAACAATTCAACACACTGACCCAGGCACTGACCCCCGTAACCAGAACGCATCCCATTAAAAAGCTTCTGCCCTGCGAAGAAGACAATCAGGAGTGCAAAGAGGGAGATGGACGGAATGGGAGAAAATCTTGACCACTTACTCCTCTAACATGGTATTAGTATCCAAAAAACATTAAGAATTCAAAACACTTAACAAAGAAAAAAAACACAATCAATAAAAAAGAACTAAACAACTGTTCCTCAAAAGAAGAAATACAAATGGCCAACAAATATGTGAAAAAAAATGTTCAACATCTCTAGCAATTAGAAAAATGCAAATCAAAACTACACTAAGATTGGAGAATGCAGAATGGAGATTCCTCAAAAGCCTAGGAATGGAAGCACCACATGACCCAGCTGTCCCACTTCTTGGTATTCATCCAAAAAAACTAAAACCAGCAGACTATAGTGATACGGGCATGCCAATGTTTATAGCAAAACCAAATAGCCAAGTGATGGACCAGCCCAGGAGCCCGTCAATAAACAAAATGGATAAAGAAAATGGGGTGCATATACACAGTGAAATTTGACGGGGTCATAAAGAATGAAATGCTGGCATTTGCCAGTAAAGGGATGGAACTGGAGAACGTCAAGCTACGTGAAATAAGCCAGGCGCAGAAAGTCAGGGGTCCAATGTTTTCCTCTCAGATGTGGAAGCCACAGCAAAATGAGGGAATGAAAAGGGGGGTTCTCACAAAAACACAAGAGATCAGCAAAGGGGGTGGAGCAGAGGGAGGAGGGAGGGGAAGGAGAGCAAGGGAGCAATGAAACAGGACAGAATTACCCCACGTACAGACGCGAGTATGCCTCGGAGAATCCCACCCCTGTGTCTAACTGTGAAGCCTCAGTTAAAAACAATCAATCAATAGAAGGAAGACGTAAAGGAAGGGAGATGGCAGGCAGGGAGAGGGGAACATGGCAGTACTAGGGATTAAAATGGAGCCAATTCTATCCCACACATGGGTGAACGCCACTATTATGGATAAGTGCAACGTGCTAATGGAAGATTCTAGAAATACATCTCAGGATGTTCACAGTATGAAGAGCCACGTTACTTTAAAATGGACATCTCTGGACAGATTGAGAGGCCTTCTATGATGTATTCCTGAGCTTTTTTTTTTTTTAAGCAGGTCACAAAAGTGCGCCATTGATACTGTGTCACCTAGGTACGTTTACACCTGTGAACATGTCTTCCCAATAGCTTAAGGAGAAGTGAGCTCGGCAGGACTGGCAGTGATTAACCTTGTGGAAGACTCTTTGGGCGATTTTTACTTTCCATTTACACATTTCTGAACTCATGAAGCTTCTTGTTTCCAAAACATATTGTTTATACAATTAGAAAAATAATAAATATATCTTCATTTTGGAAATAACTTATGTAACTGCAGAGGAAGTTTTATAAATTCATAGGTGACAAGGATCCAAACGGCTTCCTCAAGAGGTGTAGAAGGAACTACCGCCTGAACAGGGATCCTAACTGCTCCATCCTGGACGCAGGCGCGGTGCTGGGGAGGACACGGAAAGCAACCAGGAGGGATTTTAACTGTTTTGAAGAGGAGACACCAGGTAGATGCAAAACAGGGGTTGTCTTAATGATTTAATCTTTGCTTTTTAAGAATTTACAATAAACTCCCAAGGCGTGTGCCACAGTCTGGCTGGGCACAAATCACGAGCCAATCAAGCAGGAACAAACTTTATTTCCAAACTCCCGCGAACGCCACCCACACAGCCTTCTCCAGGACACACCACACACCAACCAGAACTCCCTCCACCGGACTGTGCTCAAACTCACTCTCGGAACCCCGCGAGAACTCAACGGGAACTCCAAAGTAGCGGGTTCCTGAGGTAGCAAGAGCCATCCTATTACCGGACAGTAAAGGTCTAATATACAATTGAATCAATCCAGCATCATCTTAATGTCTCGCCTCTCAACCATTACTTCTGGCAAAATGCCAGGGGCCATTCCGACTCAGCTGTGGCTCTCAACATCTCCCCGCTTCTGTTTAATTAAACAACAAGCAATGTGGCTTAGGGACCGTGCCTGTTAGGTTGTCCAATACTCAGCTCATCTGATGATGGTCCTTACCCATCATCAGATGAGCTGACCTCAAGGCATCAGCCTCCTGTCTTAGGTTGGTACCACTGCAATTGGATCTTACCCGTCACTGACTACCAGTCCAGCATACAGCCATACTTGTGGATAGGCCTTTGCACCAGAGAGGGGGTGAGGTTCTTTGCCTCACCTCTGTTGGCCCCAAAATTTGGCCTTGGTGCCAGTGGGGGGATCTGATGGACCTTTTAGGATGTCAAATAAAGGTCCCAACTCTCCTGTTGGTATACCTAGATAAGGCCTTATCCAATTTATGTCTCCCAATAACTTTTGAAAGTCATTAAGTGATTTGAGTTGATCTACTCGTATTTGAATTTTTGGTGGACGGTGGACGGACCCCGGTTGAGGATAATAGAACTCCTAAATAATTAATTGGAAATTTTAATTGTACTTTATCTATTGCTATCTCTAGATTATAATTTTTTAATAAGTTTGTAAGTGTGGCATAACATTCTAGCAATGTGTTTTTATCTTTGTGTGCTAATAATACATCACCCAAATAATAAAATATTTGTAGTTCAGGATTTTGATTTCTAAGTGCTGGATTGCTTTGTTAACATAGATTTGACACATAGTTGGACTGTTAGCCATCCCTTGAGGGAGTACTTTCCATTCATATCTCTGATAAGGACCTTCATGATTCAGTGCAGGGATAGTAAATGCAAAACGTGGACTATCCTCAGGATGAATTGGAATTGGAAAAAAAACAATCTTTAATATCTATAGCTAAAACATACCAGTTTTTTGGCAAAGCAGACAATTGAGGAATCCCTGATTGAGCAGGTCTCATAATAACCATCTCATTATTAATGGCTCTTAAATCTTGCAATAATTTCCATTTACCAGATTTCTTTTTAATGACAAAAATGGGAGTATTATGGGGAGATATGGAAGGTTGTATATGTCCCTCTGCTAATTGTTGTTTGACCAGGTCATGGGCTGCTTGTATCTTTTCTTTAGTCAGGGGCCACTGAGGAACCCATACTGGCCTTTCTGATTTCCTAGTAATTTTTATTGTCTCAGTGACCCCTCCTGAAAACCCAATCCATATCTGTCTGTTCCTTGATCTATTTGAATTGGTGCTGCTAAACCTTGTCCTTGTTCTCCTAATCTTTTTTCTTTCCTGAAACCTTGTCTAGCCCTAATAGTGAGCGCATTTGTATTGATGTTATTTGTTAATGTCAAACCTAATTGATCTAGGACATCTCGTCCCCATAAATTTATAGGAAGATGATCCAATACATATGGCTGTATAGTTCCCTCACATCCTTCAGGATCCTTCCAATCTAATATCATTGCACTTCTATGGGGATTAGTCGCCACTCCTAGGCCTCGAAGCATTTGAGTGGCCTGTTGTAATGGCCAATGTTTCAGCCATTCTTGATGAGATATGATGCTAAGGTCTGCACCTGTATCCAGTAGCCCATTAAATTCATATTCTTGAATATTTATTTTTAGCATTGGGCAAGAATCTAAATTTAAAGACAACATAGCCCAATCTACACCTATGGAGCCTAATCCCCTGGAACCTCTTTCTATAGTATGACTGGAAAATTTATCATGCAGGCTGGGTATTATTAATAACTGTGCTATTCTATCTCCTGGTGAAATTACTGATATACCTCTTGGAGAACTAGCTATAATTTTTATTTCACCTTCATAATCGAGATCAATTACCCCAGGATTTATCATAAATCCTCTTAGAGTAGAAGAACTGTGTCCTAACAATAAGCCTACTGTTCCTTGGGGAAGAGGTCTTTTTACTCCTGTGGGAATGATTTGAACTCCCATCTCTGGAGTTAGTACTGCTCTGGCGGAGGCGCAGATGTCCAACCCTGCGCTCCCTCTAGTTTGTCTGATGAGAGATCTGATGGATAATGTGTCCTGAGCACTACCCTGATGGTGTTGCTGGGTTCCTCCATGGTGTTTCTGGGTTCCTCCAGTGCCCTGTATATTTGTGGTCATGGGCCCCGGAGCATTGGCCCCCCCCCGTCCATTTTTTGGCAACGGAGCCCAAAGCTTTTCTCCATGATATCATGGGTAAACACCTGGTCTTTGTCCATTTTTTGGTAACGGAGTACCCACTATGGTGGTTTGAGAATGGCATTCATTAGCCCAATGTCTCCCTCTATGGCATCGTGGGCAAATACCTGGTATTCTATCCCTTTGATAACTAGTTTTGTTAAACCCTCCTCCTATGGGGCAATTCCTTTTAAAATGTCCTGTTTGTTCACAATTGTAGCATGTTTTTGGCCTGGCATCTAAAGCCTGTTGTACTGCAGCTGCGAAGACTTGCCCTTGTTCATTAATGTCTCTACATAATTTAATATATGTGTTTAAATCTTCATGTTTCCATGGTCTAAGGGCCTCCTTGCACCATCGATTTGCTTGCTCGAAGGCTAGCTGTTTAATTAATGGCATTGCTTGCTCTGTATCCCCAAAAACTCTGGTAGCTGTTTCAATAAGCCTATCTACAAATTCAGCGTAAGGTTCATTAGCTCCTTGTATTACCTTAGATAATTGACCTTGTAAATCTCCATGTCCTTGTAAAGTCTTCCATGCCCTAACTGCATCTGCAGCAATCTGTGAGTATATGGCAGGATCATAACCAATTTGTTGCTGCTGATCCTCATAAGGTCCCTTTCCTAACAACATATCTAGATTTCTCTGAGGATAACCAGCTGCTGCATTTCACCTAGCCGTCTCTGTACAAAATTCCTCATTGGCAACCTTCCATAACAGGTATTGTCCTCCATTTAGCACAGCTTTACACATACTAGTCCAATCTGCTGGCGTCATGTTCAAGTTGATAATGGATTCAACCATGCTTACAGTGAAGGGTGCTTGAGGACCATAGGTTGTTACAGCCTCTTTTAGCTGCTTCACTGTTTTGAAATCTAAAGCATGGTGAATTCGCTGCCCTCCTGCTGTCTCAAATACAGGGCATGTTAATCTTTGAGGTCCTGTCTCAGGATCCCATCTATCAACTACGGGGGTTGAGGGTCCCATAGGTGGAGCTGTTGGTTGGACACTTACGCCCTCTGGTGATAGAAAGGTGTTAGTAGCAGCCTCCTGTTGTATCTGACTATCTCGAGAGGCCTCCTCTTTTTCCTGATCTAATATGTCTTCTACCATAATCTGAACTGAAAGCTTTGGACTAGGCACAAAAAATCGTATCATCATCCACAATGGCAATGTGCCAACTGGCAGAGTTCCTGGGTTTTTCTTTTCCCTGTCCCTTAAATCTTCACCATGATTGTCTCATTGTGATATATTCAACAACTCCTCCTTAAAAAGCCATGGGCTACATTTTTGTATTGTATCAACGTATGCCTTAACTGCTCTTGGTTTTATTGGGGTGCCTCTTTCCTCAAGCATTTTACTTAACACTCTTTCGGTTTGTTCTTTACTAATTTCTAATCCCACATTTGTGCTACAAGTATAACACAACCCAACAAGATAACACAAAACAAAACGGAAACAGGGTGAAACAAAAAAGGAGCAAAAAATTGTTTTGTCAATTTTCCTATTTTCTTGAAATGTATATTCGTGGTCTATCTCTATCTCTTCCTCAGGGGCGAACCACTTCAAACCTTGAGCCAATCAATTTTCCCAGTTTGCCTGAGAACGTTCTAGGGACAGGCAGCTTGAAACAAAAACAAAACAAATCAAAACAAGAACATATTGTTTTTTGAAATGGTCACCCATTCTCTCGCCTTTCCTCAGGGGCGAGCAATTTTACTTACCCCCAAGCTTCAGGCGTCCCCCATGAGCCACCAATTGCTGCAGTCTGGCTGGGCACAAATCACGAGCCACTCAAGCAGGAACAAACTTTATTTCCAAACTCCCGCGAACGCCACCCACGCGGCCTTCTTCAGGACACACCACACACCAACCAGAACTCTCTCCACCGGACTGTGGGCGCACTCACTCTCAGAACCCCGCGAGAACTCAACGGGAACTCCAAAGTAGCGGGTTCCTGAGGCAGCAAGAGCCATCCTATTACCGGACAGTAAAGGTCTAATATACAATTGAATCAATCCAGCATCATCTTAATGGCTCGCCTCTCAACCATTACTTCTGGCAAAATGCCAGGGGCCATTCCGACTCAGCTGTGGCTCTCAACAGGTGTGCTGTTGGGGCTGCAATTTTAAATGGCAGTTGAGGGCTGGGTGGGTCAGAGACCAGCAGGGATCTGGAAACCTGATCCAGTGGTTCTTCCACAGTAACCTGAAATCTAGATTTTTATGTGAATTCTCTCAATTTTTTAAAAGTGGCCTCTAACTTAAAACACTGTGCCACTGGTCTAAAGCCCAGCCCCAAAGTGAACCTTTTGCCATCTTGAGTCTATTCTCCTAGCTTAGCAGGAAGGTCAGAATTAGCTCATCCACTGATGAAGCTACAGATCATCATTCCCAAGACTGAAGTGATTCCCGAATTAAAAAGAAACCCCCAATTACACATTAACCACAGAGTTAGATGTTTTATTGCATTCTGGTCTTCATTGACTAACTAGAACATCCTGATAATGCCAAAATATTCTAAGTTCATGTGTGCATTCTGTCTGTCTGAATAGATGTGTCCCTGTCCTGAAAGATGCAGATATGACCTTAAAAATACCTATACACAGGCAGGGAGTGTAGCTCAGTGGAAGAGCTCTTGCCAGGCACATGCGAGGCCTTGGGATCAATCCCCAGCACTGAAAGAAAAAAAATTACCTGCACATAAGTGTTCTTCAAAGCCAGATCAGCACGTTAAACCTTAAAAAAATTAAAAATAAAAAAATAAACCTGCTTTATATTTTTATCTCAGACTGAAAGATATTAGCAGTTAGTCTACATTTTAAAATTAATTTTATTGTCTCTGTTGAAGGTGTGCAAGATGGTGCTTCGATACACACATGCACAGTGACATGACCAGTCACAGGAATGTCCCACATCCCTGCGCTCTGTCGTCCCTCTCCTGAGGGTGGCTGATGGTGACAGCACCTGACATCTGCTCTCCTGGGGACCTCCAGCCATTCTTCACTTCAGTCCTCACACTCATCATTAAGTCTAGACTCTTCTCTCCCGACCTCCCTCTCCACTCCCCCTCTCCTGCCCCGGTACCCCCTGTCTGCTGTCCCCTGGGCTTCAATCTACTTTGCCTTTTATTGAGATCATACTAGGGGGTGGTGCAGGGTTTCCTCTCTGGGTCTGGCTTATTCTCTCAGAATAATGTCCTCCTCAACTTCTCAGGATGGACGCAGTGAAATCTCACTCTGCATTTAAAAAAAAAAAAAGAGTATGATACTGCCATTCGCAATCCCAAGGACGAGTCTGGGTGGCATATTGTATTAGTCAGCTTTTAATAGCTGTGACCAAAGCATCTGGCACGATCCCCCGGGAGGAGGAAAGGTTTGTCTTGGCTCCCGGTTTTAGAGGTTTCGGTCCAGGGCTGGCCGGCTCCGCCGCCTGGGCTGGAGGTGAGCAGAACATCATGGCGGAAGGTGTGGCAGAGAAAGGCGCTCAGCTCACGGCAGCTGGAAAGCATAAAGAGACAGAGGGAAGGGATGGGGACAAGCCAGAGTCCCCAATGCCATGTCCCCAAGACCTACTTCCCTAGACCATGTCCACCTACCTACAGCTTTCACCGCCTCCCAGTGGTCCATTCAGCTATCAATGGACTAATCCACTTCCCCCACAGCCTCACCTTCAACACCCCTGGGTGCTTGGTACCAAGCCCTCGACACGTGAGATTCTGGGGGAGACTCCAGATCCCTCTGTGACACTCATTAATGAGGCCCAACCTCAAACTCCCAAGTGAAAGCCTGTTGCTTCCCACAGCACCTTGGGATCCAGAAAATCATTCCCAAATAATCTATACAGGTGTGTATGGATAGATGAGGGGACGGGTGGATTTGAGGAAAACTTACAAAAATAAACACAATACAACCCAAAAGAGAATGAGAGCATCGATATGGACAGCTCAGGCCGCGCCCAGCCACCCCAGGGAGGGATGCTGTGGTCCGTCATCCCCACAGGCCACCGTCACTGTCAACTGTCTGTGCCCTCCTGGGGGTGAAGCTCAATGAAACAAACTGTTCTGTGGCTCCAAGCTAAAGATGACACTGAAATTATTCTGAGGAAATGAGAAAAGAAGACGGCCAAGAATCCTGTGACGTTCCTTTATTCAGCACCCTGAGACTGTCTGTCCCCAATCACAGAGCTGAACACTGGCTTATTTTCTATCCCAAGACAGGACCTGAGCACACACACACGAATCATCCACTTTCCTCAAAACTCCAATTAAAAAAAAAATAGGAATGGCTTCATTTTAAACTGGGCCAGACTTTAATAGGTGCAAAGGACAAACAGTCCCAAAATACTCCTGCCCACCCACACCTCTCCTCCTCCACACCCACCACTTCAGTCTTCATGCTGTTACCATCTTCCAGGTCCTAGGACTCTGGAGAAATCTTCTACTTGCTGCTGCCAGAGGCCATAGCTGTGTGGTGTCTCTCTGGGGTCCGGGAACGGGGAGAGGAGCTTCCAAGCAGGAGAGAGACCTGGGAGGTCACGGGCAGCAGTGAAAGCCACTTTAGGTAGTGTCATGTCCTCTCAAAATGCACATGCTGAAGAACTTGGAGATGGAGCCTCTAGGGGACAATTAAGACAATTAAGGTCAACACTAGTCCAACCTGACTGGAGTCCTTCCATCCCAGACACAGAGGAAGACCAGGGGAGACCGTGGCAGGTACAAGCCAAGCAGAGAGCCCTCTCCAGAAACCACCTGGGGCACCTTGACCTTGGCCTTGTAGCCTGCAGAACTGTAAGGAAATGCATTTCTTTGGTTTAAACCATCCAGTACATCACGGCAGCCCTAACAGGCTGATCCAGGGATTGAAAATGCAACCTGCTGTGTTCCTGGGGAGGCAGGCAGTCCTGAGGAGAGAAACCCAGGAGGAAGCAAGATGGCCTCTGTCTGGGGCCCATGTTCTGGGTGCACCCAAAACGTCTGCTCTGTCGCCTGCCTTTCACTGGGAGCCACAGTTGGTCTGTTTGCCCAGCCTTGAATCTTTCAATCTGCTGATGGAAAAGCCAGACAGGGTTCCCCGACATCTTGACCCCCACTGTCGGCACTCAGATGAGCCATGGGCAAGGCTGACCGTGAGAGGAGCAGCAGCAGGACTGGTAGAGTGACGCTGGGGCTGCTGAAGTGGCCACGTACTCTGTGGAATGCAGATGAGGTGCAGGCCAATGACGGCCTTTGTGAGGCGCTCACCACACACTGGACACTGGACACTTGCTGCACTGGACACTGGACACATTAGACATGCCTAGAGGCAGGCAACACCAGTTAACCCCAGGTGCAGAGATGGGCGTGGGTTGCAGGATTTGCCCGAGGCCACAACTGCAGGGCAGAATCAGAGGTGACCCCGCCGTCTGCTTCCAGGGCCTAAGCTGGCAACCCTCACGGGCCGGGGAGCTCCCATCCCTCTCCAGGGATCTCAGGGTCCAATGAGGAGAAAGGCAGCTCACCCCTCACCACTCAGCAAAGGCACGTCTCAGGGCAGGACTGCACTCCAGGCTCCAAGGACACCCCAGCTTTCCTCTCCCCACTTCTGAGTACTGGCTGCGTCTCTCCTAAAGGCCAGCCCCGCCGCGCGGTGGCAAAGACGGCCAGTCCCAAGGTGGCCAGCCCGCAGGTAAAGACGGGTACCCCGCCAACACCAGGGGGTCCTGGCCAGCTGGAGTTATGTGGGACTGCAGGCCAATCCTGGAGGCGCCCAGTCCCCCTCCTTTCTTGTTTGTAATTATAGAGAATATGTGTAGAATGTGCTGGAAATGCAACACCTCGAGACTGGCTGCAGCAGCCCCGCTGGATCCTGAAGAAACAGGCTGTCCATCCATGCAGGCTCAGCGCATCCTGTGCCCCAGCCTCCTAACCCAGCTTAGGCTGCCTCCCAGGGTCCCTCGCATGCTCTCTCCGGCCTCGGGACCTTCCAGAACCCAGGAAGAACAGCTCCCAGGGCACCGAGGTCTCCGCTGCCGCTGGCTGCTCACGGTGGCTCACCTGTTAACGCCACTTGCTGCATGGACCGTGCTCTGTGCCTTTGGACTCAGACAAGGTGGGGACCAGAACTCAGTGAACGTGCTCAGACAGACACTTGTCCCCACGAGCCAGGCTGCGGTCGCGGACGCACACCCGTCGTCCAGCCTGAAGCGGAGATTCATTACCAGGCAGAGTCATTACCAGGTCAGCTGATGTACATTCCAAGGCCCCATCGCAGCTGCAGAGGGACCTCAGCAGTGCAGGTGTGGGCCCCCCCCCTGCCCCCCATGTCACAGCTGAGCAGGAAGAGACCCCCCCGAGTCCAGGCTCCAGGGAGGGACCGAGGAAGCTCTGAGGGGAAAGTGCTCTGTGTTCTGGAAAGTTCCCTGTGTGCAGAATATTGTAATTTTTTGTGTGTAAAAAGGGGGTAGAAATAAGAGATCCAAGAAACTGTGACAGAACAGGTGCCTAAGAAGCTGGCCCAAGTGACACATCGTGAGGGATGGCTGAGGGGCCTCTCCCTGTGCACTTCCTATTTTTTAACCTTAAAATTATGACCAAATTTTAAAAAATAGTGATAAGTCTAAAATAACCCCCAAAATTAGTCACAGAAAAAAGACTGGAAGAAAGTGCTAAAACAATGATGGTGTATGCCTTTGGACATCCAGTCAAAGCGTGATTGGTTTCCTTGGTCCTTTTTCCAGGTCTGAGAACAGCACACCGGCTGGCCCCAGGCCACACTCGACTTCTCCTACAGCACATTTTCCTCATGCACACTCTTTGATCCTAAAAGAAACTTAAAAATTCTGAATCGGATGAAATATTTCCAGAGTTCTTATTTCTCCAGTGTGGATGCGTCAACCAAATGATTAGGAAGCAGAAATCACCATCATTCTGAACGCACCTGTCAACGGCATCACCCCATCGATCTCTATCCACCCATCGCCTCCGAGGGCCATGCAATGGCTGAGCTTTGAGTTTCAAGCAAGATTTCTCATGGCAGCAGCAAGAAAGGGGATTTGAAAACGAGGCTGGGTTGAGGAAAGGGATGGCTCGATTCTGAACAGCTTCCCTTGCAAAGGCGCCGTGTGGCGTCTGAACACATCACTGCCATCAGCAAGAGGCATCCCGCGGGACAGGGCTTCTCCCGCCACAGGAGGACAGAAACCCCTCTGCAGTGCTGAGGAGGCAGAGAGACTGCGGGGGCACGTGAGGCCCCTCCTGTCCCCAGGGCCCCAGCACCCCCACACCTCCCTGGGCCTTGGGTGGGTCAGGGAACCCTCCAGCAAGAAGAAACCCAGATAGAAAGAGGGAAGGAGGCGGCTATGGGCTGAAATGAGTCCCCCAAATTCATATCTTCAATCCCAACTCCGGGCCCTCAGAGTGACACTGTATCTAGAGACGAGATCTTGTTAAGATGGGGCCGTGCGCGTGTGGCCCTGAAGCAGCAGGGCTGACTGACGGGAAGGGGAGGTGGGCTGGGTGCAGCTCCGTGGTGGGGGTGGGCTTCATGTGCACAGGGTCCTGGCTGATCCCTCGGTGAGGCGGTCTCCTTCACATGCATGACGTTCCCTTTCCATGATGAACTTGAAGTTCTCACCTCATATTGGGGATCTGCTCCTCTGCATTTCTGTGCATGTATTTCCGCTCCAGCCGGGGCACGTTCCTGAAAGCAGGAAGACCACTAGGCAGGAGACCCTAAGGGAAGGGGACTCCAGAGGATCCACCTGCTTGTAAGCCCAGGGCCAGCAGCAGAGAGTCCACACTGTGCAGAGAGTCGCCGCCCAGGTAAGATCCGGAGCCTGCACGGGCTGGGGAGGCAGGGTCCCCTCTGAGACAAGGCACAGACCCCAGCAGCCACCTCTGAGGAGGGTCTGGGGTGTCTCTCGTGAGGGTGGGCTCCCCACTCACAGCTCAGAGGCCTTCCTGATTTCCCACCTTTAAGAGAGCAGATGTTCTCCTGGGAAAGAGATATTTAGCTGCTCAGACAAATCAGACAAGTGGGGGAATGGAAATAAACCGGGCATCTGCCTGCCATCGTGGCCGTGCCCAGAGAAATCCCATTAGCCGGGCCCAGCATCCGGCCACTCCTGCCCAGGACGAATGACGAATACGGCCGCTTTGTTCTGGTTCTCTGCGTGAAAGACGCTCTGTGGGGTTATTTGTCTAGTTTGTTGACTCTCATAAAAGACATTCATAAATTTATTCTTAGTGCCAGGAGCCCTTACCGGTGTCAAAGTGGCTCTTTTCAGACATTGCTCCATATTAAACCAAGCCACTCGGATGCGTCTATAAATAATCGTCTGGGCTTCGTTTAGCCAACAAACAGCTCTCTCTCTCTCTCTCTCTCTCTCTCTCTCTCTCTCTCTCTCTCTCTCTCTGTCTCTCTCTCTCTGTCTCTCTCTCTCTCTCTCTCTCTCTCTCTGTCTCCCACCCTCTCTTTTTAAAATCAACTCTAAAATGATTTCATAAACAACGGGAGGAATTTCCCATTAATATTAAAGTGTGTCTGGGTTGGTCGTTTTAATAGAACTTTCCAGAGGGAACAGGCAGTCCTTCCATCTTGTCCATGTGAAACCTGTTCCCTTTTCAGAGCGAGCTCTTGGCGGCCCGCCTGGCCAGCACCAGTCAGAGCCACCTCTCCCCCCACCCTGTCCATCTCTCTCCCTGCTCTGGCCCAAAAGCAGGAGCTCAGCCAGGCAGTGAGCGGCAGAAGCCCGAGCCAATGCAGACAGCGTCACCACCCTGGGGCCTCTGGTTGTTTCTACTCTGGCCTTAGACATCCAGAGTTCGACTCTGCAGGCCGCCAGCCTCTAAGACAGAAAGGCAAGATCGTGGCTGGATCCGTTTAACCCATACACAAGACTCTCTCCTGCTAGCCAGCTCTCAAAGAATAGGTTCAAGTAGGATAGAAATGTAGTTCTGTTTTTACATAAAAGAATTCCAGAGACAGACAACCCAGGGTGGATATGGTGGCTTAACTATGTCACCTTCTTGTTTTCATGATTCACCCTCCTTGGCATGTCACCTCATGGTCCAAGACAGCTGCTCTGGTCCAGACATCATGTGTGCATTCCAAGCAACCCAGCAGGAAGGGTATAGAATGATCCCCCCCATTCGAGGTCAACTCCTGGGATTACCGCGTAAATTCCTTATTGTACTTATCTGGCAGAATTTAGTCAAATGACCCCAGCTAGTGGCAAAGGAGGCTGGGACATGTTACAGGAAAAGGAAGGGTAGACACGGAAGCCACCAGCCTCAGGCACCCGGAGGAGCGCCTTCTCTGCACAGATCCCTTCCCCTCTCACGTTTTCCCTCAGGGCTGGGATTCTGAGAAGCTGAACCTGCAGAGTGACAGTCCCCTGCCGTGGAGAGCCAAGCCTGAGGCCCCCTCTGCCGTCCCCTGAAGCTGGTGGTCCTACGCAGCCAGGTGGTCAGCGGTGCCGGAGGCGAGGTGGAGGGCGAAGTCGGGGCAGGACCCGTCGTTGGCCCAGCGTCCTCTTCCCTGGCACCTCCACCAGGTTGTTGTCACGCGATGGCCACCAGGGTTATCTCCTCTGTCCTCCCTCCCGCTGTGACAGGCGCTGCTCCTGCGGACGAGGCAGCCGGGGCTCGCACCCCTGCCCTCAGGCCCCGGCAGGCCCTGGGTGCTGCTAGAGCCGCCTTGGAGTGGCGGGGGGTATGCAGGGCCCGCCGTCCAAGACCTCTCCCCACAGTGCCGCCCGCTGCTCGGTGGACCCCAGGCCCCTTCTAGGTGTGTTCTTGTTGGTTTCTGAAAATCTGAACCTGAAACAGGTGTTTGGTAGTCTGCCTTCGATGACATCTGAAGGTCATGGGGTCTGCAGCCCAGCTCTCTACCAGCTCCAAGAGGTGACTGACGCTCCCAGGTCCCCTGCAGGGTGTGGCGGAGGCGACCCTCCTGGGACTGTCCAACCAAGTCTTGCTTGACCTCCGCCCCTGCCCTCCCTCCAGGAGTGGGCTGTTGCCAGGGCACCCACCCCCCAGCGTCGTCCCACGTGGAGGGAAAGTCACACTGGCCCCGGCTGCGGGGAGAGACAGCGGAGGTGTCATGCAGGCTGGCAGCGGGCAACCTGGAGTCTCAGCTGCCCTGCTCCAGGCACCAGGCTCCTCCAGCTTCAAGCTCGCTTTGTCCCACCCCACTCCTCCTCTGGAATGTTCCACAGTCACCAGCTCAACTGCCACATCCGGCGACGTGGAACTCGCAGACACCTCCCCAAACCATCCTGGCAGGGCCCGGCGCTGTACCAGGAACACACAGCGCACGCAGCTCCTTCCTGTCCCGCGTGGGTAGCCAGGACGCCTTGCTCTTGCGCTGCCATGAACAGGTATCTACCTAGCGGCAGAAGGAAGGGGTGCCGGGTCCTTGGTGGTCACTCTGGAGAAGCTTCTCCTGGTCTGTGGGCCAAAATGACACAAAGGGTGTATAGGACCTTGTCCTCACTGAGGGGACATGGCTGTTTTTGTCTGCCTGGGAGCCACCAGCAAGAAACCCTTAGGCCATGTTGTTTTGAAGTTTCCCAGGGTGAGTGGGTGGCTTGGAACCGGCCCATCAGAGGAGAACCAAATAAATGCAGTCACACGCCACACGACGTCTGGGTCAACGATGGACAGTATTTCTGATGGAGGGTGGACGATTATGGAGCTCTTCCCAGGCCTGAGAGGAACAGGCCAGGCTTGTGCCTTCCTGTGCACAGAGTTCTCCTTCCAGGCCCAGGTCACGCCTCCGGAACGCCCGCCCTCCGCCCCTACCTCGGGGACCCACCCTGCTCGGAACTCCTGCCACATTCGCCCCTCTGTGCCACTTGCAGGCTCTTTACCACTGGTCATCCGTCGGCCGCGGTCCGTGCATGTGTGGTGTGTCCCCCAAGGTGGTTCAGGGTCACTGAGTTCAGTGCTTCACCCTAACCCAGGCTCCAGGCTAGGTCTGCAGCCCTCGGGCCCTGGGTGGGCCTCACGTCCACCCTGCAGGTGGAAGACAGTGGCACCTCAGTGTCCCCACTTCAGAGATGAGGAACTGAAGCTTAGAGAAAACAAGCCACTTGCCAGAGGCGGCCCAGTGACGTGGGCCAGGACAGGGGGTCTTTAAGAGAACAGAATTCTGGACGGTACCGCGCTGCCTCACAGACCCCCTTGGACCGACGTGGCTGGTCCTGGATCATTTCCGCCCAAGACCTGCTCACGGGCTCCTCCGTCCTGACCGGATTTCAGGGAGGCACGGTCCAGGCAGGAAGGACCTGAAGGCACGTGGGGCCACCTCTCTTGGCCGCCCAGGCCTGGGCGCTGACCACACCCTTTGCCTGCTGGTCCTGTTGCTTCTGCCCAGCTCTATCCCCTTCACACAGAGGACCATTCACCATGGGGCCAGGAGGGGAGGCGTCACTGTCACTCCCAGGGAATTCTGAGGCAGCCCTCAGGGACCGAGAAGGAGCTCACCAACAGACGAGCGATTCTGCCTGGAACAGAAGAAGTTCAGTCTCCATCAAGGGCTCTCACTGCCCATCCGCCACCAAAACACCCACGCCCCAGAGCCGAACCCCGAGCTGGGCCCAGGCATTAATGTTGTTACTGAACAGTGGGACAAACCAAAGTGGGTTTTTTCCAGAAAAAAAAAAAAAAAAAGGGCAGATGAGCTTGAACCTGAACCTGTATATTTTCTAAAAGTCTGAACAGGAACAAAACTCAGACACCAACATGCTCTGAGAATGAAACCGATATTTCATTCAATGCAATTTCTTGATTCAAAAAAAAAAGAAATCAGGAAGGTGCAGGAGAAGAGAGCAGGCCACCTGCCTTGGGGGACCTGGTGGTGTGGAGCTGTTCCCGGGTGATCCAACCAGACTGGCTCGGTTCCATGTGACATCCCGTGACCCTGAACAGCCCATAGCAAGCATCAAGAGGACAGACCTGGGATATTGTCCCCACTGCCTGGGAGGCCTCAGGTGTGTTACCTGGGGCCAATCTCCCAAGCCAGAGACAGGCATGGCTCTGAGCAGCCTGGCACAGCCCACCCCACGTGGCACAGTGGCCTCGTGTGGCATCGCTCCCTCTTAGAACGTCTGACCCCCACAAAAACTGATGAGGACGGACTTCGTGCCCCCAGAGAGAGAGGGCTGGGCCAGAGGGCTCTCCTGTACTCGGTCCGCCCAGGTCCACACCGGCTGCCCTCCGGGCCCACTACACACATGTGCAGGCCACACCAACCCTGGACTAAGAGGGCAGTCGTGGGCACGGGAGCTGGTTGGGGGTGGAGTAAGCTGAGCCGTACCCACCAGCTCTGCACCCATCCTGAGCAGAAGCAAGTGACAATGGCCTCCAGGCTCCAAAGACCAGTCACACCTGCTTTGAAGGCCCCGAACCTTCAACGGCAGTCACCTGGGGGTTAGGCAGGGTGGAGAGGCAGGACAGAGAATGTCTCCTCTGCACGTCATGATCTTTCTATCATTGTGTCCTTCAGAAGCAACTTGTAATGTTCAAAATACAGGCTTGAGCCAGGTGCTGTGGCACACGCCCATCACCCCAACTGCTCAGGAGGCTGAGGCTGGAGGGTCACAAGTTTGAGGCCAGCGTCTGCAACTTAGCAAGGCCCTAAGCAACTTAGAGTGAGGCCCTATCTCTAAAAAAAATAAAATAAAACAAAAATAAAAAGGGTCAGGATGTGGCTCAGTGGTTAAGCACTCCTGGGTTCAATCCCTGTCCTTACCAATAACTGAGGAGCACAACCAACTGGGAACTTTGGCCACCAAACTGGCAGGCACATCTTGAATTTTTCATACCTATTGTTAGGAGGAAAGACAGGCGAACAAGCGGACACACTGGCCGTGGGGGTAAAGCATTTTTGGAGGGAAAGATTGTAAAAACTATTAATAACCTTTAAAATATGCATAAACTTTGACAGCAGTTCCACTTCTAAGCATCTGTCCCTGAAATCACTGTGGCTAACGATGCATGCATTTGGATGCTCACTGAAGCATTGTTTATAAAAGCAAAAAGCTGGAAAGACGCTGACTGTCTAAACAGTGAAGGACTGGCCCAATATATCATGACCTTATGCACAGGGAACGACTATGCAGCTATTGAAATGACGATAGAGAAAAATGTGGAACAACATGGAAATTTTCATAATACATGAGCAGAAGACACTGGTTGCTAATGGTCTGTATAATATGAACTGACTTTTATAAATAAACCTAGGTATGTGTTGTCAGCATTGAATTTTGACCCTTGACCCTTGATCTTGGCCAAAAGGCTAAATAACCTGCCTCTGACTTTTAAACAGCTGATTTTAGGCCATTTGCATTTTTCCCTTTATGGTTTTCTGTCTTTTTTTGTCACTGAGATATTTGTTAATAAAAACGACTCAGTGCTGAAAACATCCGAGACCCATTTTCAAGTAATCAGTCAGGAAACAAACATCTTTAAATCAACGAGTGAAGAACCAAAGACACATCGAATGAGATAAAGTAGTGTCATTGTTCCAAACAAGCCCTCTAATGAATCTTCTAGGCCTTCTTCTAAGACCGCAGAATCTGAGTTCATACAGATGAGGTCATTGCATTGCAAAACTTGTTGGCCCAGCCCCACACTCCAAAACCCTAACCTACTCTTACCCCAGGAGGAGGAAAATAAACTTGCTCTCTTATTTTTGTACGAGAAAACCATGCATCTTCAAAGTTCAAGGTGGAAAGGCTGCAGCCGGATTCCCCAGGCCAGTGTTCCGGGACCGGGAAGGTTTGGTTCTCCAGTGACATTGTTTTGTGCCAGTGTGAAATGCAGATTTTCAGACAAGGGAATGGGGGTCCACTTGGGGAGCACCGTGGTCCTCAGCTTGGTAAACCCTGGCTGACCCACGATGTCAGCGAAGGTCGCTGGCCCCTCTCACAGCCCCTGCTGAACCACACTTTCTTCACGAGAAAAGTTTCCTTCTCACTGGAGCCCAGCACGAAACATGTAGGTCACAGAACTGAAACTCATAGGACAAGACATCTCAGTGAAGAGGAAAGTTAGACACAGGAGAAGAACAGCCTCAGGGCCCTGGCGGTGTTCCCCTAAGGCCTTCCTCCTCTGTCTCTAGAGAGGTCTTGCCAAGCCAGTGTCACCTCCCAAGACTAGTGGAGCACAAGGAGTGAACCCATGGGCTTACCTGTCAGACACAGCCATTGTCCCCTTGGTCCACCCAAGCCCTGTGTGCAAGTCAGGAGCTCAGTGTTTGCACCCACGTGCAAACTTCTTTTGACATTTCTAATGGGTCATCTTCCACAGACAGAATTACAAACAGGCCTCCGACTATCGCAGATCCCTTTCCTCGGGGATACTTTCCAAGACCCTAAAGACAGCCAGATACCTCAGTAGTACGGAACCCCACACAGACCACACTTCCCTACACCTAACTGCCTATGCTCAAGTTCAATTAATAAATTAGGCACAGAGATTAAAACAATAATTTACCATCCATCTTGGCAACCTCCCTCAGCATACATTTTTTTTCTTCATCAAGTCAAGAACTGTCAGTTTTTCATCTAAGATGTACCCAAGGCTGTGATGTAAATCATTAGCATCATTACTGTTGCACTTTGGAGCCTTATGAAGTAAATACAGATGAGCATGAGTACTTGGTATCCTAACAGCGGATCTGATAACCAAGACAGTTACTAAGAGACTAATGAGCAGGTAGCATACACAATGTGGATACTCTGAACAAAAGGATGTTTGTATCCCAGATAGTACAGAGTGGGATATCTCAAGATTTTGTCACACTATTTAATAGACACATCAAACACTGTGTAATTTAAAACTTAAGAATCCTTTATTTCTGGAACTTTCTATATAATATTTCCAAACTACCATTGACTATGGGTAACTAAAATTACAGAAGGTAAATCTGTGATAGGTGGGAAGGAGTGTTATTGATCCTCCCCAGGATCGCCCTCTCCTGACCTTTGACCTGCTACATAGTATTTCACTCCTGGCTAAAATTTTAAGCTCTGTGATGGGACCTTAAAAGATTGCTCAGGTGCTGATGAGCCCAGTATATTGCAAATGACCTGCTGGAAACCTGTCTCAACTATAATTCTCCAGGCAGGGAGTGTTCTCTTAGTGACCTCTTGACCAAAAGCTAATTAGAAACGTATCCAGAGGACCTCGGGAACATAGGCATATAAGGTGGGTTCCAGAAGGCCTCTGGAGGGAGTCAGATGAAAAATCTCTCCAGTGCAGAGATGCTAAGACACTGCAGGTCACGGATGTTGCTCGAGAACTACACCAGCACAGGGGGTTTAGTCCTGCAGATGGTACGAAGGAAGGATGTAGCCTTATGGCAGGAGAAGGAGAGATGCTGGATACAGACATCAGAAAGGTTGAGCTCATCTCCATCTATTTGTCCCAAATCAGGATGCCTATATTTAACTGACTGGCTTGATAAGCAACAATCATCCACTGTAAATTGTTTAAACATCACTTTACTAGAAGAATACTATTTTTTTTTTGTATAAACATTTTTTGTCAAATACATGATGCTTGCCATTTTGGGCTAGAAATCTAGTGTATACTATTTATACAGAGATTTTTGGACCTCCTGACTGAGTCCTGTAGATGCAGGACTTACTGTGTGCCTGGCTCCCTCCTCGTTTGCCTATGGCCAGCGTGGACTATATATTTGCCGAAGCAGAAGATAAATGAATGTCTGCCTTCGGAAAGCAAACATCTCCAAACTGTTGGCCACAAAACTGGGGGAAATGCTGAAGATAGAATAGTCTGTGAACCTGACTGTCTCTCATACAACCTGAAGGATCCCATCTGGAAACCTCTCCGCGAGAAGACGAAAATATATGTAAACAAAAGAGAAAAATAAGTGGACCCACTGGGGAGTTTGAGACATGGGGGATGGTGTTCGCTTTCCTGAGAGCTGTCCAGTAGGGCCAAGCAGGAACAAGTTCCCTCCCTGGACCTCCTCCACTCTGCCTCCACGAAGGCCAGCCAGTGTGGATGGACCCGATCATAAGGAGGCACAGCACACCTAAGGCTCCGTTAGTCCAGAGTCCGGGCAATGGGATGCTACCATGGACCCTTCTCTGTCCGAGTCTCACCACCACAACTCAGAGGTGAGACCCAGATTCAGGGAGAATTAGTGGAAGAACATGAGCTGTCCCCACCTCTGTCCACAGCTGGACTCCCCAGGGTGCCTGGCAGGATGACCACCTGGCATGGTGGTTACACCAGGAACACTCGTGTTAAAGCATGGTAAATTTACTTACATGTCCTGGGAAAATCATAACCAATCCACCCAACGTTGCTTCAGATGGGTGCTTTCCAAGGTGCCACTCCACAAGGATCCCTTTCCAAACAAATGAGTTGGATCTGTGCAAAAATAAAAATGACAACATTCTGTCATTTGCAACAACATGGGTGGAACTGGAGGACATTGTGTCAAGTGAAATAAGCCAGGCACAGAAAGACACATACCGCATGATCTCACTCAGATATGGAATCTAAAAAAAAAAAAAAAGTTGATCTCATAGAAGCTGAGAATAGAACCGTGGTCACCCGAGGCTGGGAGCAGGGAGGAGAGGCAAGATGTGCCGCCGTTAGATAGGAGAAATAGTGCGGGTGTCCCGTTCCACCGCGCAGTGATTACAGACAGAGTAACGTCGTGTACATTTCAAAAACACTACAAGAATTTTGAACATTGTCACCACAAAGAAATGACAGATGCTGGAGGCGATGGATGGGCTCAGGCTGACTCCCTGGCCCACGTCTTATTTCACATGGGCACATTCTTACCCCACAGGCTGGGCCCTGCAAGCATCACTCCTCATCTTACCTCTGGAAAAACCCAGTCGTGAAACAGCCTAAGCACAGAGCACTGGGGTTCTGCACAACTGGTTCTGTTGGGGGACCTTGCTTACCCGGCACCAGCTTCTGTGGGACTTCTGCTTTTGCAGGTGTGTGAGGCTCATGGCTCTGTGTGCTGCAGAGCTGTGACATGGGGTCCTTGGCTTCATCACAGGGGGCCATCACCACAAAACCCCCGGCCAGGCCACTGCTCCTAGGAGCTGCTGGTTTGTTAAGGGACAGCCAAGCCAGGCCCCATGTGGGCCTCATGGCCCGCTGGCCACCGCGAGTCTCACAGACACGTCTGTCGTCTCCGGTGAGTGGGTGGGCAGGACTTGAAGGCAGAACATGGGCACACACGTCCACTGGGGTGCTTTCGTAGTCCCGCTTTGCCTCTCTTCACTGACAGCCTTGTTCACGCGAGTCACCCTGCTGCCCCCTAACAGAGGCCGCGCTGGTGAGAGTGCAAACCCGGCCACACTCAGCCCCTTCACCCCATGAACAGGCCACCCCTGGGAAAGGCCTGTGCTCCTGAGACGGTGAACACCCTGCGGGATGCTTTGCATTTTTATGTGGTTTTCATTTTATACTTTTCTTAGATTGTGGTGTTCCGAAATGATTTGTTTGGGTATAAATCATCAAAAAGCAATGTTTGGGGCTGGGGCTGGGGCTCAGTGGTAGAGCGCTTGCCTCGCATGTTGAGGCACCGGGTTCGTTCGATCCTTAGCACCACATAAAAATAAACAAAATAAAGGCATTCTGTCCATCCGCAACTACAGAAAACTTTTTTAAAAAGCAATGTTTGCATATCACTTGCCTATTTTTGTTTTTAAAAAACACTCTTGTGTGATTGTAGCCTGAGTGTATGTCGATCCCATCTGCCCTCCAAATAAAAAAGTCAGGGCACTTACCTGAAAAGCTCAGAGACCAGCCTGGCCCCTCCCCGCCCCAGCTGCTGCCCACCTCTGGCCCAATCCAGCAGCAATTCACAGACGGAAGCCAAGGCCTGTGGCTCCCACCAGAGCCCTTACTGCCACCTCCCAGGATCGCAGCATCTTATTTTAGTTCTATTCCACACGAGGGGTAAAAGGAGACCTGGTGAATTTTCTTCAATGACACTGAGAAACTAGAAGAGTCAGCCCCCATATTTGTGGATCTCACATCCAAGGGTTCAACCAACTGTGCATCAGAAATATTTGAGGTGGGGGGTGCATCTGTACCAAACATAAATAGACTTTCTTCCCATCGTTATTCCCTAAACAACACATCATAGCATATTTAGATGGCATTCCTGTCATATTGGATGTTATCAGATGTAACCTGTTATTAAATGTAACCTAGAGATGACTCGATGTATCCAGAGGATGAGAAAATTCAGAAACTAAAATCTTGTGCAAAACCTCTGCCATTTTGTTTAAGGGACTTGAGCTCAAACAAGTCTGGGTGTCTGCAGGAGGTCCTGGGCCAGTCCCTTTGCAGCCACTGAGGGTCAAGGGTCAAGGTGTTCTCCATAGCACACACTGGTTCCTTCCGCATGTGGCCACACGACCAGTCGAGTTCTCTCCATTTTACCAGTGAGACCATCAAGACTGCGGGGAGTTAAGGAACCCAGGTTTGCATAGATCCTCCTGCTGAGAGCCATAGCTAAGTAGGAATGACGCATGGCAATTTCCTTGTCAGCCTACCCCATGTTGCTTAAAGGAAAGACTCTCCATGTGGAAATGGGCTTGCCTTGGACCCAGGTCATTTGCAGTGACATTGCATGAAAGGTGACCTTGCTCAAGGACCAGGGCAGATCCAGGTTTAGGGCAAATCAGGGTTTAGGGTGCTCCTTGGGTTTAGGGCGGTTCCAGGTTTAAGGTGGACCCTGCTGGGAATAGGGCATATCCTGCTGCCTCAGGCGCCCGCCCGCTCCTTGAGTTCCCATTGTGTTCAGAGGGTATTTGGGATGCAGAGCTAGGTGGAAGTGTGGATTTTCCCCAGAATGTGCATGTAGAGTGCTGGTGTGAGTTTGGGAATAAAGAATTGCTGTTTGAATCTACAAGGCTGTGGTGGCTCGTGATTTTGTGCCCAGACAGACTGTGGCATCCTCCTGCCTTGGTCCTCCTATGTGGAGGGCTGGGAAGGATGAGAGGCTAGAAGCCAGGTCAGCCTTTAAGGAGCTTGCGGGCCAGACAGGAGGGTGGTAGGGGGCGGGGGTTCTCTCGATGCCCCTGCTCCCTCTGCTCTCTTCTTCCATTCTGGAATATTCTCTGTGCTCTTATCTCTTTCCTTCCCAGAAAGCTGCCGAGATGCCTCTACTGCCCCCCGACCCCATGTCTGGGTTTCCCTGCCGCCTCCCCCTCCCCAGTCCTGATCCATTAGCCCATCCTCTGTTCTCTGGTCCCCAGCCTGGAGCCCAAGGACCCTGCAGGGAGAGAGGGTGGGCCAATCAATCCTCTGGTGGGACCTGGACACCATTTTCTTAATGTCTTCCTTCTCTCAGAACCATCCAGGGAAGCACCCCACCTGAACCCAAAGGAGCAGAATTCCTGAAGGGGAGTCCCAACAGCAGGAGGGAGCACAGAGGGAGCCCAGCCTGTGTCCCCCCTATCCACAGCTGCCCTTAATGGCTAGCATATTACAACGGACAGAGCTATTACTGACAAAGGAGGCCTTGCAGGTGGGTCTGGAAGCCAGGGCCTCACTAGGCCACCTTGAACCAAACTGGGCTGGACCCAACTGCCCGTCCAGACCACCTCGGGCAGGAGACTCACCAGAAGGCCCTTCAGGGAGAGGGGAGTATCCCCTGCACACTGCAACCTGGGTCTGGACCTCCCGCTGCCCCCCCCAGGGAGAGAGGGAAGCCTGTGCCTCAGGCCCTGCTCCAGCCTGGCTCAGGCCTGCCTCTGGTCAGCATGGCTGTCCTCCACCCGCTGGGGACAGCTGGCCATCGTGGGACAGACCTCCAGGCAGAGAGGAGAGGGAGGCCCCCCACAGGCACATTCGTCCTCCCCAGGCCTCTCTGAGGTGTCTGAGGGCCTGCTCATCTATCCACACCACGTCTTATTCTACAAGGTATAAAATACCTGAGCAAAAATTGGAGCAATGTGTCCGTGCGTCCCCACCCTCAGTGGAAGGACCAGGAGTTTTGAGGCTATGCACCAGTTTATGGATTATTCTTCCATAATTGTCCAGATGTTTGGCCCGGCCCAGATTGCAAAAGCAATCAAATCCCGCCCTCCCCTCCAGAGGTGACTGGCCTCCAGGGCCCTGTCACAGTACCCTGTAGCTGTAACTGTTCAGAGGCCCTGGGGAGGCCAGCATCCCTGTTCCAACAGCCAATCAGAACCAGATGCCCTCTCTTTAGAGCTTAGTCGTCTCTGACACGGTGAACATGTTGGGGGCCTAGGCATTTGGTTTTGGACTTTATTTTTGGTTTGTTAGTTGCTTTTCCATAAATTCAAAAAAAAATGTGAGAAATTTACATTTTCTTAAATTTCTTAGTGGGATGAACTTTGGGCTCAGTGACTCACTGAGGTAGGGGTGCAAGGAGAAGTGCCTGGGAGGAATTGCAATAAGATTCAGCCTGCCTCAGCTCAAGATGATGGAGAACTATCAGAAAATAAGGACAGGAAGAATATTCCAGGTCTTTTCTGAGTCACTCATTCCTTTAGCAGAGGGCAGTCTAAGCATAAGGATAGAAAGGTAAATAAGTTCCCCAGGTTAGTCAACTTTAGTCAGTCAGCTTTCTATTACTGTAACAAAATACACGTAATAATCAACTTATCAAGAGGAAAGGTTTGTCTTATGGTTTCAGTCTATGGTTGGTTGGCATCAGTGCTGTGGGCCTGTGGCGAGGCAGCACATGTTGGTGGGAGAATGGGATGGAGCAAGCTGCTTATCTCACGGTGGTCGAGGAGCAGAGAGAGACAGGAGGGGGTTGGGATCCCAATTTCCCCATCAAGGGCACATCCCTGATGGTCTCACTCTCTCCCATTAGGCTCCACCTTTGAAAGGTCCCACCACCTCCCACTCATGACACAGGCTGGGAACCAAGTCTTTAACACATGAATCTGGGGGACAAGCCAGATACAAACTACAGCACAGGCTTCACCTTCCAGGAGCTCCCCAAACAGAAATGCGGGCTCAAAAAAAAAAAAAGTACAGTACAAGCTGGACATCCCTAGCCCCAAATCCAAGATCCAAAATGCTCCAAAATCCAAAACCCAACATATTTTGAGCACCAGAAGGACAGCACAAGTGGAAAATGTCCCACCTGACCTCCTGGGATGGATCGTAGTCAAAACACTGGTGCACTAAAAATAATGCAAGGGTCAGCTTCAGGCTGTGTGCAAAGGTGTGTCTACAGTGTCCGTGGACACTGTGCTTAGCCCCAGGACCCACCCCCAAGACATCTTTCTTGGGCATTTGCAGCTCTTCCTAAATCTGAAGCATTTCAGATAAGACGCTCGCCCATATCTACTACTTTCCCTGGTGGAAGGATGGACCACACGGAGGAGAGGCTCAGAGGACGTATTCTTCATTTGAGTTTTGAAGAAGGAGGAGAAGATATGCCCTCCTTGGAGATGTTTTTGGAGGCCTCTCTACTGACCACAGATGTCCCTCATGGACTCATGAGCTCAGCAGGCCAGGACGGAGCCTTGGCTCCCACCTCAGCCTTTCTCCAGAGACTCCCGGGACCTGCAGCTGATTGTGCACCTCCCTCAAATTCCACCTTCCCCAGATTGAGGAGCAAGGTGGAGCAAACACTGATGCCATTAGCAATAAGAGGGGAGCCTGCAGCCCCAGATGTTTCTTGGAGCCTCCAGAATGTTTTTAACATTTTTAGTTAGTGCCATCACTTTAAAAGTTAGAATAGTTCACCTAAGAATTCTCTTGAATTTTTTCTCTTCTCTTGAACTACTGGAAGACATGGTGACAATGGGCCCATATTCAGCAGGTCAGCTCTGAACTCAGTAGGAGTCACGCCCATAGGTGAACTGTGTACCAGCCCGACTCTTCTGTGTAAGAAACATTCCCAAATCCTAGTGGCTTTAACAGGGATCAGTAGTTAGCTACAACTCGGGGCTCAGGCATTTGGGCCAGTGGAGCATTTCTTCGTTGTCTCCCAAGGCTTATTCCAGGTGCACTTGTTGGACAGGATATCCCAGTTCTCCAGCTCAGCCTTCACCAATCAGAAGACCGCAGTCCCAACAGCAAGCACTTTTCCAGCCTCTGCCTGTATGACAGTTACCAACCTCCCCTTACTTAAAGCAAAACATAATACCAGTTCAATTCCAAGGTTAGGGAAACGGATATCAAAGAATTTATTATTTTTATTGCCAAAAAAAATTACATGTCACCATGATTTCCATGACACAGAAACTAAGTGTCAGTTGCCATTGCAGTATGAACTTGAGCCTCCAATTTTCTTCCAGGGGGTCTTTATCAACTTGACTGTACCTGATAGAAGGCTGTGGACAGCAAGCTAAGGAATAAACCAGAGCTCTTCTCTTGCTTCATGGTTCAGAACTGAGCTCACCTGGCCCTTCCACTCATGAACATGGGAAGGTAAAATGGGATCTGTTTTAGCTTCTTCATTGCTATGATGGTAATGTCTTTAACAACTGCAACTTCCTTAACCCCAGTTTTACTCTCACCTTTCAAGTCCAAGTTTTTCAAATCTTTCTGCTTTGCTTTCTGCTCCTGATTATCTCAATAAATTTGAATAAAAGCCACCAGCAATATTCTTGCCACCACCTGAATGTTATGAAAATCAGCCTCACAGGAAGTCTCAGGACATGGTCAAAATGCAGACAACTTCTTACCCAGAACATAACATGAATGGTGTCTAATCCAAATTCTAATAGCCCACCATCTCCAAACCCTCTCAAGCCCTGTCTTCACTGTCCATGGTCCTATTGACATTCTGGTCCTCTGAGCTCCCATTAGAATCAGCTATTAAGATCCGCCTACAACAACCTAAAGCATTTCCAACTTGCACTGCTAAACATCTCAAAATTCCTCCCACCAATTCCAGAAAGCTCCAAAAGCTTCTGGACCATATGGTCAGGTTAGTCACAGCAGTGACCCCACTCCTGGTACCAATTTCTGTTTTAGTCAGCATTTTCACTGCTGTGATGAAAGAACCCAACCAGAACAACTATAAAGAAGGAAAAGTTTATTTGGGGGCTCACAGTTTCAGAGGTTTCAGTCCATGGACAGCTGGCCTCATTCCTTGGAGCTCAAGGTGAGGTTGAACATCGTGATGGAAGAGTGTGGCAGAGAGAAACAGCTCACATGATGATCACAAAGCAGAGAAAGAAAGGTCTCCACTCATCAGATACAAATATATATATATATTTCCCAAAGCCATGCCCCCAACTCCCCACCTCCTCCAATAACCACTCAGTTAATCCCATTAGGTGATTAATTCACTGATTGGGTTAAGGCCCCTCGTAACCCAATCATTTCTTCTCTGAACCTTCTTGCATTGTCTCACATGTGAGCTTTTGGGGAATATCTCACATCCAAACCATAACAGGACTCAATGAAATAAAGCCCAGGAGGAAGACCCCAAATAAGTAGTAGGTAAAGGCTCTGCTCAGGATGACAAAGGGAGGCCAAGGTGGCCGAGATCCAAAGTGGTCATCTGGTCATCCCAGAGAGTCCGGCAGAGATGACCAGCCAGATCAGCATCTCAGGTGAGACAGGTGGGGGTGGGTGAGAACATGACACAGTGCCAGGTGTACAAGGTGGCTCCAGGAAGAACTCACAAAGAGGACAGCAGGACATGAGAACAAAAGAGGAAACTCCCTTCATGGTCCATTCTCGTCACTCTGGCTCTCCAGCAAAGCTGTCGGAAAAGTGCAGACAGCCAGGCCCAGCATGCCCCATGTGTTAGTCAGCTTCCTGTCACTATGACAAAACACCTGAAAAAGTCAGCTTAGGGAAAGAAAGGCTTATTTTGGCTCATGGTATCAGAGAATTCAGTCCTTGGCCAGCTGGCTGAATTTTGGGGCAGAACATCTTGGCGGAAGGGCATAGAAAACCAAGCAGCTCACCTCATGGTGGGACGCAGAGAGAGAGAAAGAGGCAGGGGCCAGGGGCAATCTAGACCCAGGGTACATCCTCAAGGACTCACTGCTCCAGGTAGGCTCCACCTCCTGCCATTCCTACCACGTCCCAGGACTCCATTTAGCTATGAATCCCTCAGTGGATTAATCCACAAACAAGGTCAGATCCCCCAACACCCACCATCCAACTGCTTCCCAAAGCCCCCCCCCCAGGACATTGCTGCATTTAGGACCAAGTCTTCAACACACGAGCCTCTGGGAGATGTCCAGGTGTAAAACCAGACCCCTGAGGAAGCAGGGATGCCCACACTGCCCACTGCAGGACACATGGGGATCCAGAGGCCTACAAAGCAGAGTGATCCAGGGATACAACCATCTCCACAGCAGAGGTTCCAGAGCACAGCCCGGAGCATCTCAAGGTGGCCCAGGAGGACACATACACAAGGACGAGGGCCAGGTCCAGAACTGACCACCAGCACGGTGAGGATGAAAACCCACACCTCCCTGCCTGCCCATGAGAATCGCCTGGCTTTTGTAATAGGGCTTCAAAAGCATGTCTGAAGTTCCTAAGTATCTTCAAGGATGATACCAGAACCCACATTCTAAAGTCACACTGCAGTGGTTACCAGAGGTACAGATAATGCCTGACGCACAACGGTTCACCTAACAATGTTCCAATTTCTGCTGTTTTGACTAAAACGTTGTAACCTCTTGACGTCACGAAAGCAATATGCATTCAGTGAAAACTTGTGTGAATTTTGAGCTCTGATCTTCTCCTGGGCTAGTGATTCGCTCAGCCCCTCAGGGACCACAGAGAGGCGCACTGAGAGCCCCCAGCGCATCATGCTGCTGAGCGGATGTTCAGCCCGCATGGGGGGCTCAGCACATGCTCAACCTGTGACATGTTCAATGCAGGGTGGTTCATTGGGATGTAGCCCTGCTGTGGGTCAAGAAGCATCTTCCATTCTTAACAGAAATCAATAAACCTAATCAACCCAAGTCAAATTGAAGCTCTAGGTTACAGGAATTACTGGGCATAGAGAAAACAACAACAGGAAAGACACTCAGAGGTCCAGAACATGGGACTCTGTGGGACTCAATTCGCCCAGCCTCAGTCACAAGACATATTTAGGGACAGCCGAGGAAATCACAGCCCCAGTGAGAAGACAAGCCCCCCATAGCCCTGGGAGAGAGGGCCACCCTCTCCCGCCATCAGGAAGACAAGCACAAGGGCGACCAGCAGCACTCCTCCCCCAGGGCTGTGGGGGGCAGATAGAACGGGTCTGAAAGCTGGGGACCCCCAGGTCCCCTCTGGTGGTGTCTACGCTGGCAGGGCTGCTGGCACTTCAAGCAACATCTCAGACACACACACACCCTGTGACCCTGAAGTCCCACTTCTCAGCAGCCTCCCTTGGAGACACTCCCCAGGCAGAGTGACCACTGAGAGGTGCTTGAAATAGGGGCACCCCACTCCACCTCAACATCAGCGTGGCAACAGACAAGCTGTAGGGAGGTAGGCAGGAGGGATACAGTGAGCCAAACCCTGAGCCCGGAGCAGGGCGCGCACAGGCTGGCGGTCTCGGACCATTAGGCTGTTCCCTGCTGCAGGGAACCAGGCTCCTGGGAGAAGCAGCTGGTTCCAGGGCTGAGGCAGGAGGGGTGCAAGAGGATCTGGACACCCTGCAATGCCAGAGTGGAGAAGAACTCGAGAAAAGTGGCAGCGTGTCTTAAGGACAGAGGAAGGGACTCCCAGTGGCCAAAACAGGGCAATTTAACACCAAAATCACTAAGGATAGTCCAGTTGTCCTTCCACATGTGCAGACACCCCATCTGCAAATTCAAGCACGGACAGAAAAGAATCAGAAAAAAAGATTGTCTGCATAGACCGCTTTTTCTTGTCCCTAAAAGCAATGCATTATAATGACCATTTACATTGTATTAGATCCTATAAGGAAACAAGAAATGTTTTAAATTGTACAACATAGGTTATGTGCAAATGCTAAACCATTTTATAGATGGCTCTTGAGCATCTGCAGTTTGCTATCTGTGAGGATCCTGGAACCCACGCCTGGCAGATGTCAAGGAAGGACTAGCATAAGCTATAGACCACTGAAAAATTAGACCCACTGATCATAATAAATAGACTCATACACAGGGGAAAAGAAGGAACTCAGCCTTATGGCAGAGCACCAAGCCAGCTGGTGTACAAGAAGAATCTCTGTAAAGCCACACCTTGTCACCACCGTGAGGGCTGGTCCAGGTTCAAGTCATCCATGGGCCCTATGTCTGTGGGGAGTGGTGGTGAGGGGCAGGCTGCTTGTCTCCAGGGTCTCCCAACAGACTGCTCATTAGCTGCAAGAACTAAAGGCAGTAACTACACAATAGACAGACAGGGTAACACCTTGATCAGGTGACCAATATTTGCATCACCACCAAGGGGCAGGTGTACACACGGAGGGTGCAGACGTGGAGCCCTGAGACTCATCGCCTAGATAATGAGCACCTTGTCTCTGATCCACAGTCACATCACGAGAGACATCAGAAAGCCCAAATAGAAGAGGCCAGTTCTACTGAAAGTCACTGTATCCTTCCAAAGGGCCAATATCATAAAACCAAAGCTGTACAGTGTCCCAGGTCAGAAGATCAAAGAAGCACGAGACAGCTAAAACAAGTATCTGATCCTAACCTGGGTCCCAGGTTTGAGGGACAGATACCAGGAGTGGCTTCATTGGGTCAGCTGACAAAAGTGGCCTGCAGCAGCTAGGGTGGATAAGAGTAGCATATACCTGCTGAACTTAGAGGACTTGGTAGCTACTTCAGCCATTGAAGAGAGCATCTTACTCTTAGGAATTATGCAGTGAAGTATTTAGGGGTAAAGGGACATAGCAGATGCCACATTTTCAAATTATCCAAAGAGAAAATTAAATTTTATATATTCATATACAAATTATATATAAAATGTATGTGTATGCACATGCCCATCATATATGCACAAACATTTACATACAGGCAGACATCAATGTGGCAAGGAGGGCAAAATGAGAATTCTAGGGAAAGAGGACTTAAAGATTCTTTGAGCCAGTTCTTGCCACATTTCTGTTTCAAAATACGAAGTTGTTTCAAAACAAAAAGTTGGAAATAAAGATGATGATGTAGCTGCGTGTGCTAGCATAGAAAGAGCTTCAGATACAGTGCTCAGAGAACAAAGGAAAGTGAAGGGAACTTGTTCCGTGTGGTATCTTCCGATATCGCATGTATTTGTACGTAGGTTAACACATCAGGGACCAAGAAACAAATGCCAAATTGGTGATGGGGTTTACCTGTCATGCAGAGAGGAGAAAACCAGAATGGCAGATAGAGAGTCTCTTGGTTTATCTGGAAGGTCTTATTCTTCATAGAAGGGTGCATGTGACTTGTTCCCATTAGAAGTAACTTTGGGGGCTGGGGCTGTAGCTCAGTGGTAGAGCACTCGCCTCGCCTGTGTGAGGCACTGGGTTGGATCCTCAGCACCACGTATAAATAATAAAGATATTGTGTTCACCTACAAATATATATATATTTATATATATACACACATATATATATAAAGTCACTTTGTCTGAAGGTGACTTTATATAAATAATATAGATAATAAAGATATTGTGTTCACCTACAACTAAATATATATATATAATAAAGTCACTTTGTCTGAAGATTAAGCTGCCTTCCTCTCCATCCATCAGTGACCAAGGTCACAGCTCAGATCTCCTAACACAGCGTGCATTTAAGCATTAAAGCCCACTCCACTGTCTGACAGTCTGAGAAACCGGGTGACCCTGGGGTGGGGGAAATGTAGTTGGGATTCCACAGCCGTCCCTAGCCTCCGATCGGACAGAGCTGACTGGAGCCCTGTCTCCTTCTCTCACCAAGGGGTGCGAGGGCAGCAGGAAGCACCCACTTGGAGCCTCAGTTTCCTTGTGTGGATGAAGAGAAACAACGTCTTAAGGGCGGAGTGCAGCGAGCATCAGGTAGAAGCTGCCTGACGGGCATGAGCCTTGGGCAGCAGGCTTGAGTGCCTGGCCTGCCCTGGGTCTGACATATGGCATCTGCTCACGGACACTTGTTCTGCCTTCTCAGTGACATGCTGGCAAGCATGTGCCCGTGAGCCCCAGGCTTTTTTTTCCCTTATTCATCTCCTTGCCTCCTACCGTGCCCACAGAACACTTCACACATTTCTGCCTCCCAAAGGGGGGCTGGCAGAGTGAATGAGTCTCGTCACAGGGGTTCAGAGCGACGTGGTGGTGGGCGTGAGGTACACATATGGCTCTGAAGTCACTATGTGGAAAAGTGCAAGGATGTGAAAAGGGGACTGTGACCCACATGCCCCAAGGAAGGTAACGTCTCACAGGGACGGGTAGTGTGTGAGACTGGAGGTCAAGAGTGATCGGGAAATAGCAAACCAGATGGAAGAAGGCTGACTTCTCCACTGCAGGAGCCATCAGGGCCTTTAATATTCTAACATGCACCATGAATAACCACTGGGCTGTGATCTGCAACACATCCTAAGCTTATTTGACTAGAACTACACACAGGCATGCACGTGTCTTAGTGAAGGCCTAGACCCCTAGGAAATCACTCTTTAAATGTTGCTGGAAGCTGTTTCCCATGTCAGGGCACAGACAGAACACACTTATTGGGAACTTAATTGATAGAACTTGCTCACTTAACCTGAGAGGGCAAGAGAATAAAGCCAATTGAGAGCTCAGGGGGCCTCTCCTCTTCCTTTGCTGTCTGGCCCAAGGAACCCATGCAAAAAAAAAAAGAACAGCCCAAGACTCATGTCCAAAAACTATGACACTGAAACAGAAGTGACAAGCTCCAGTGTTCCCATCCCAGCCTCACCTGAGGCCCAGCGCTCAGCTCGGCCGTGAGGGGAGAACAGGCAACTGGAATGCTGAGCCAATCTCGTAGGATCAGGCTGAGAAGACGACAGCTGGTCCTTATCCCCTCTGCACGTGCCACCTCCAAGTCCCGTGGTCAATTTAAAATTAATTAAAATTAAATGTCAATTTAGCTCATCTTTTTTTTAAGCAACACGACCTTGTCCTTAGGCATTGGCTCCGCCCTCCCCCACGGTTCTCCCCATCCAGGCACCCTGTGCTCCTCGCATCCAGGCCAGGCCAGCCAGACCCTCTCCACTCAGGAGCCTCGCCGGGCGGAACGGTCCACAGCTAAACAGGATGGCGCTGACTCCTTGGCATTGGGCCCTGAGAGACTGGCTTCAGCTCCCACTGCAGCTCCCCGGTGGGCTCCAGCTCCCCATCCTCAGGACTCGGGCACTTTTGCTCCTATGAGGGTGCCCCTACATTCTGCCCGGTAGATTCCCAGAGAGTTTCTGTTGCTTATAACCTGAGAGCCTGGCCCAGTACATAGAGCAAACAACTTTGGCAAATCTCTACTTCATTTCCAAGAAAACCGTGGAACTTTAAAATCTGAAAGTAAAGAAGAATTGTGTTTTGATGTTATCCAATTTGTCTACCTTTACTTTTGTTCCTGATGTTGAGGGCCACAGCCGAGTCGGGATGACGCATGGCACTTTTGCCAGAAGCAGTGGTTGAGAGGTGACGCCAGCGAGCCATTAAGATGATGACTTTTGAGTTCTCACCGAATTCCCAAAGAGTTTGCGTTGGTTGGTGAAGTTCCGGTGGTGGGAGTTCCGGTGGGTGGGTGGTGTGTTCCTGGAGGAGACGCGTGGGTGGCATTCGGGAGAGTTCCTGGGGAGTGTGCTGGTGGAGTTTGGAAATAAAGTTTGTTCCTGCTTGAGTGGCTCGTGATTTGTGCTCAGCCAGACTACGGCATCCCTCCACTTTGGGGCTCTTAGTCTAAAAAACTTGCCCGTTCCAGTGTGCTGGAGATTTCCTCCTGTTGTCTTCTAGCAGGGCCAGAGTTCTAGGTCTGACATTCAGGTCTTCAATCCATTTGGAGTCTGCTTTTGTAAGTGGTGAAAGACAGGGGTCTGGCTTCATCCATCTGTGCAGGAATTTCCAGTTTTCCCAGCACCAGTTATTGGCGAGGCTGCCTCTTCTCCAAAGCACCTTCTTGTCACATTTGTTGAAGATCAGCTGCTGCCCATGTTGGGTTCATTCTAGGCTCTCTCCATTGTCCCCCTGGTCTACATGTCATTTTTATGCCAAGGCCCTGCTGTTTTAATTACTATGACTCTGTAGTAGGTTTGGGGTCAGATGGTGCAAAGCTCCAGAGATGACGATGTGACACTTACTTGTCTTAAAGCCAGACGACAGAATGTTGAATGTTTTAACCACAAAGAAATAATGATAAGCATTTGAGGAGACAGATTTGCCCTGATTTGAACATTGTACAATATACACATGTATGGAAACATCACAAGGCACCCCGTAAATCTATTTTATATATTGGTTAAAATAAAACAAAAAAATTTAAAAGTGACCTTAAAGCATCTCTAGTGACCTAACCTCCTCACTTGGGGCAGTGGGCAGAAAAAGCACCCTGACCCCGGCAAGGTCGGGCAGCACAGCCTAGCTCACCATGACGATCAGATTTCCCACTGGCCTGTGCTCACTGAGCAGATTCCCAAACCTCCATTTGCCACATAGATAGAGCCTGCGCTGCCCTTGGTGGAAGGTTGACATGGGGATCATTTCCTCTACCCTCCCAGGCCCAAATGGGACCCAGGACCCAAAGCTGCCCAAGAGTGTCTGCATCTTTTAAATATCTCAAAGGCTATTATGTTTACACCCTGAGCCTCACCACAAGCCCCCAGCTCTGCTCTGAAGGTCGGGAGCTGCTCATATGAAGAGTGGCAGTCCCCACTCAGGGACCTTAGCAGCTCACCAGGAGTCACTGCCCCAGCGGGTTTCATTTGGACTGCAGGGTGCGCTTATTCTGGAGAGAGGTGTCCGAGCACGTGCAGCGCAGCCAGCAAGCTGGGCCCTGAGTCCCAGTCACTGAGACCAAGGCCATCCTTAGTTCTTCAGGAAATGGCAGGGACCAGAGTGTCCACTTCTCTCTGCAGAGCCAAGGTCACCCTGGTCCCTGAGCACATTCTGCAACCCTGATGTGAGGAGAGCGGGTGAAGATAGGGTGGGCTGCAGGCCTTCCCTGGGGGCCGCAATGGCAGGAGGGGAGCAGCCGCCCTCCCCTTGGGCACTGAGTGGCAGCCAGCCCCCCCCCCCCCGAGTCCCTGAGCCTCGCACACTTCCCCAGCTGCTCTGGGCCTGGGCAGGGGTCCCTCTTCCTTTCCAGGTGCATTCTACAAACCCACCTCCCTCAGATCTGCTAGGGACTACAGACAGTCTCCAGCCCACTCTGTTCCCACCCCACACTGTTCCTTTCGCAATAGAAGCCTCTTCCTGTGGCATATTCAGTGCCACCTACAAGTCCTGCTTGGCCGCTGGTGACCATAAGCTCCCTGAGAGCCAGGTCCACCGGGGTGCATTTATCACTAGGCCCTAGTGCCAACAGCACCATGCCCACAGGAGACACGGCCCTGTGGCACGACAGCCACAGGCCACCCAGCTCCCCCCCACACACACTCACTGTGCTGAGATGGCCCGACCCCACTCTCCACCACCTTTCAGGAGGTCGCCATTGCCACAGGGCAAGATGGGCAGTCTTCTCAAGAGCCTGTGGCACTGAAAACAGAACCACACCCCAGGTGGCCACCTAATGGACACTGAGCCTGTAACTCTGCAAGCCCAGGTTCACTGCAGCACTGCTCAACTGCCACGATTTGGAGTCCACGCAGGTGTCCACCAAGGGCAGCGCTCTGCCACAGAGACCGCTCAGCCGTGAGGCATGGAGCTGCCGCTCTCCGCAGCGCGACCCACCTGCTGAGTGACCCAAGCCAGGCACCGGGGACAAGCATGGCACTTCCTCCTCCAGAGCCACAGAAGGCAGTCTCAGAGAAGTAGGGGAGAGAGGGGCCGGAGGGGGGAAGGGGCGGCTACGGGCCCCTTGGGTAGCAGGTTACTTCTGCCTCTCTTACGTGGTGGGGTGAGGAGGGTCAATACTGTGTCTCAAAGTCGCTAGAAGAGAGATTCTAATCACAAAGAAATGATAGATGTGCAAGGTGTGGGAGGGTCCTTACCCTGATTTGCTCATTACACAATGTCCGCGTGTCAAAATATCACATTGTATCCATAAATAGTTACAATATATTGTATCAATCAAAAATTTTTAATTAAACACACAAACAAAAAAGCCTGTAGAGAGTAGAGTTCAAGATCAAGATCAAGGCATCCGGAGATAGCTGCATGCAATGCTGCCTCTACTCGCCAGCAACGTGAACGTGGCCAGGTTGACTTCTCGGTGCCTCTGTGTCCTAACCTATGAAATGGGGATGGCCATTACACAGCAGCGCAGGACTGTAAGGAGAGGAGAGTGCCCGGCATGAGTGTTGGTTTAGGTTGTGGCCAGACATAGTGCTCAATGATATTAAATCAAATTAATTGCTCTTAATTCTCTGCTTTTCCTAGGAAGAATCACAGTGGAAGACTAATGTGACAGACGGCTCAGGAACACAGAGGGAGAAGCCAGGCTCAGCTCTGGCCGGCAGGAGGATTTAGCCAAAAGGCACAGAGGGACCATCATAAGCCAGTAGAAATCGTCACTGTTTTTCTATTTGAGATCACGACACAGAATGCCACTTAAAGTTTATTGATACTGAACAGTGAATAAATTCAAAGAAAAACATGGGTCAACAACAATATATGGACAGGCAGCCACCCATGCCTGTGGGTTCTGTCTCAAGTATGTCAACCAGCTGGGGATCTCGAGTATTTTTTGATTTAGTTAATTCACTAAACATGCACAGACTTTTCTCTTGTTGTTCCCTAAGGAACGCAGCACAACCACCACTTACACGGCAGGCAAATGTAGCAGATGCCTAAGGAGCCTGGACGGGATCTGGAGCCCAGATGAGATTTGGAACATAGTCCCAGTCGCAGGTAAGTGACTGCAGAGTCTGCAGAGTTTCCTGTCAGAGGATCCTGGAGCCAATCTCCATAGACACCGAGGGCGGCTGTACTTACACATTCTACGGCATGACCTGAGGGGCAGCACTAACCCTCCATGGTGGGAAACACTGCTGCGTGCCTTGCCCAGGGAGTACCAGGTAGATGGCCAGTGGCAAAGCCAGGACCCAGCGGGTTCCCATAGAGAACAGTCCAAGCCGTCCCTAGAGGTGGTTTCTGTCTCCCGGGTATGGGCGAAGATGGCACAGGGCGGAGGCACTGGAGCTAGGAACTGCAGCTCAGGACACTGGTCACCAGTCCCCTGAACCTGCCTGGCCCTGCCCATCACCAAGCACAGGGTAGGCAGCACCACATGCAGGTCCCAGGAAACCCACGTCTCCTGGGTGCCCTGTCACTGAAGATGGGTGTGGGGGGAAGCCAGCACCCCAGGCGGTGCTGCAGAACAGCTGCTTGGCGTCCCCTGGTGCGTGGGGACACGGCTCTAGCCATGATCCTGGGTTTCTTTCTTGCTTTGGCTTCACCCATCATCATGCCCATTGGTGGGGACGTCGGTAAGTAGGTCCAGCTTGCTTTTGTGTCCTGTTCCCTGTGACTCAGGGACAGAGCTCACCCCCAGGCACAATGGCCCTGTGGCTGTCCCCCAGGCAGCCAACATAGCCGGGCCCTGGCATCGTAGGAAGGCGTGGTCAGAGCACCTCTCTGCCTCCACCTGAACCGGTGCCAGCTCGAGGTCTCCTGGCACACACTAAATGTTCAGAAAACATCTTTAGGTGTTGGCGATGTCCAAACCAAGGCTGAGGAACCAACCTAACCAACAGTGCAGGGCTGCGGATAGGCCGCCGTGTTCAAGGAGGCCTGGGTCAGTGGGTGGACTGGGGCTGGACTGCTGGAGTGGCCCCACCTCAGGCTCCTCACTCCCTCACCTTGGCAGGAGTGGAAGGGGAAGGTGGGGACAGCAAGGAAGACGGAGGGAGCCACCCAGCTCACGGGAGGGTCTCCCTTCCAAAGTCATCTCTCTCTCGTCTGAGCATCTCTTGGGTGCATTTTGAGATGGAAAGGCTTGAACTGTGAGCTAAATGAGCAGGAAGACCAGAGGGATCTGGTTCACTTGGGCTTTTTATAAAACAAATCATGGGGATGAGGAGGGAGGGGGGAGACGGGGGAAGAGGGAGCAGGTCAAATGAGAAAAGTGGCTTCGCCAAGGTTCCTGGCCTGCAGAGGGGAAAGGGGTCAGCCTCCAGAAGTGACCTCTCAGCCCAACCTCGACCCTGGGGCACCTCCACATCTGGGTCCATGACATGAGGGATCCCCGGCCTCCCACTTATAAGTTGTAAATTTAAAGCTGTGATTCCACCAGGGGTTCTGGTGACATCATGACCACAGAACCACACGCTCAGCTCACCAGAAGCCCCGAGATGGAATTACACTCTTTTTTCCTGATCCAGGCAGCTCTGGTCACCACCACTTTTCAGGATATAATAGAAGTGAGCAATAGTTTAACCATTTTGTGCGAGGCCCTTCTCCTTCCTGGCCACCCTCGGCAGTCCCCTGCCCTCCAGGGCTCCCCTTCCCCTCTGCCCTTTCTGGCAGACCCCTCTGCCCCTCTGTCTCCTCTCAGCACTCCAGCTCCTACCTGACAAGGCGGCTTTCCAAGGGAAGCCTGGTCCCTTCCCAGACAGCACAGATAGGGAAGCCCCGTCAGCATATATTACACAAAGCTGCACGCGAGACGTGAATGCCAACGAACAAGCAGGTGTCTTGTTCCTCCAACTTCAGGGCGAGTTGGCAAAATCCCCTAGTGATGGAGAACCATTTACTCCTTCCCAGCAACCAACATTTAATTTTGGCAATTAAATTAATCCCATGTCATTACACTGCATGGTGGGAAATCGCCTCCTTCCAACTGTAGGAAAACATCCTGTGGGTTTTCCTCCAATGGGAATGTCCAGGGTCCCACTTGCTGTGCAGAGCCAGACTTGACCTGCTGCAGGGGAAGCCCCACACAGCACGCCCCGTACTAAAGATGCTGCAGAGGCCGTGGCTCTGGGCACCGGCTCAGGGCCAGCTGCCGGGTTCACTCCTGGCTGCATGACCCTCAGCAAGTCTGGTGAACTGTGCACACTCCAGTCTCGTTGTCTACAAACAGGAGGAGGAGTGCCCCGTCTCACAGGCTTTGGTGAGGTGTGCACATAGGACAGTGTGGGCCAGACCCTGGGTGTGATGACTACCGTGAGCTTTCTTCTCCATCAGTTGACATCCGTTGGCTAGAACTCTCGTCAACGACAGGAAATCCGACTCAGACTTGTAACTGAAAAGTCCAGAAGGGCACCGGCCGCAGGTACAGCTTGACTCAGGGGCTCCAGGGGTGTTCTCAGGCTGGTCTCGGCTCTCCTCACTGTGGCACGGTTCCATTCACAGACAAGCGGCCCCCTCATGGTGGCAAGATGGCTGCGATGATGTCAGTCTGCATCCACCCGGGTTTGAGTCCAGTAGGAAGGAACACAGCCCAGGCCTCAGCAGGTCCTGCACAAATTCAAGAATTCAGTCTCGCCACCGCAGGACATGCTGCCTACCATTTCTGTCACTACCGAGCACGCCTTCCTGTGTTTACTGGCATTTATAGTATGGAAGAGTGTTACCTCCACCTGCTTCAAAGGACTTCTTGTTCACTGTGCACGGTGACAGGAGGGTGTGATTTCTTTGAGCAAACTGATTTACCTTAAGCGGTGTCCCTGGTCTGTCAAAATCAGCCACGCCTCCCCTACAGCACAAGGCCTTCCCTCCTGGAGTCTGCCACTCTGCAGTGACCCCAGGTGCCACACCCAACCTCCTGAAACCATGGCTTTGCCCCGCCTCTGCCTGCACTCAAGCCCCAGCCTGGTGGCCACCTGGCTCCTGGGGCTGCTGATCTCCCCCTGGAGAAAGCCTGGCTTCTGTCCCTGCCATTGCTTCCAGAGTCATATTAGATCAGGTTCCTGATCTATCTACATATTTGATGAAAATGTGCCCCTCTGCCTCCTGTGCGCGTCTCTCAGCGGTGCTGCGGGGACACCTGTCGAACACCCTCAAATCTGCCCACATCTGGTTCCAGCCTTGCCATCCAACGCACCTGAGGAGCTGGCAGCCCAGAGTTCTCCCACCAACACGCCCAGTGCCCACGGCGTGGCTCTCAAGCTGGCTTTGGCCCACAAAGGCCTTCTCTCTTATGCACTTGACCCAGTGTCACCTGCCCTAGCTCATGTCCTGGTGCCATCCCAGAATGCCACAGCGGGGGTGATTTCTTATGAAGAGGTTTGTTCCTCAGCATCTTGGAGGTCGGGGAGTCGGTGAGTGTGGTGTTGGCCTCTGGCGGGCTTCCATGCCAGGTAATCCTCCACAGGAAGGCAAGGGCAAGCCCGTGTGGGAGGTTGATAATGACACCAGCACCTCTCAATAGCATCACAGTGCAACTAAATTTCCACCTGAGTTTGGAGGGAACACAAAAACCCCAGTGACCCGCAAGCGGTGGTGAGCAGCCAACCTGCGCCCGGGCGCTCTGGCTCATGCCCTCAGCAGTGCTGAGCTAAGGCTGCTAACTTTTCCACCTACGCTTTCCCCACCAGACCGGGGCTCCTGGAAGACACTTGGAGCTCCTAAAACTAGCCCAGCACCAGCACAGAAAGTGAGCCCCACACAGGTCGACTGAACGAGTCCCCTCTGGAATGACGGGCATCCATCTACACCCAAGAACCCCATCTTCCTCCACGCCACTGTGGTGCCTCCTGCAGCATGATATCATCCTCATGGTCAGAGGACGGCTCAGTAAGAAGCAAGGAGCCACACTGGGCTGTCTTCCTCTTCCAGTTCGTGTCATTGAACATGGCCAAATATGGTACAAGAGTACTAGCACAGTGATTGAAGATTTGGAGAGGAAAAAAAATTTTGGCAAATGCTTTTTACAAGCTTCCAACACATAAAGTGCTTCAGGGAAAAGTGGCAAAAGTAAAGTGTGTCAGTCAGCTCAGATTAGGTTTTGCTGCAGTAACAAACAATCTATGTGGCTTTGAACAATAAAGTTTTGTTTCTTGCTCATATCACTTGCCTAGAGTTAGTGGGCAAGGGACGGGTACCCAGACCAACAGAGCAGCCACCATCTCCAAGGTGGTCAGTCAGCAATCCAGATAGGACGAGTTTTGCATTTAAATGACACTTGTCACCTTCACTCCACAGTTCTAAGGGGATCACAAAGTATGATACTACCAAGCGTTTGAAGAGCAGGTAGGGGCCTGGAAGCACTTGGGGAACAGCACTCAGAAGACCCATGGTAGATAAGTTCTGGCCTTGTCGTTGATGGAGGAATAAAAAGAACACCAAAGACAAGCAGGTGGGAATACAGGAGGGGAGAGGGACACAGGGGTGTAATGAGCAGGTCTCGGAGTGCCCCCTTCACAGGACTCTGTCTGCTGAATCTCAAGGACCCATTTGTTCCTTGAAAGTGAAAATTTTTATACTCCATCCCAAACAGGACTGAATTAGAATCTGCATTTTAATAAGACTCTCAGGAAATCTGCAGGCACAGGAAAGTCTAAAAGAAGTTCTGATACGCAGAGCAAATGGGAATATCTTAGGTGGTCTAAGGACTTTTTTACTTCAATGAGTATTGCTTTTATTTATTCTATAGTAAGTGCTGTTTCTTTTTCCCTTATGGAAGTGACATGAGGTGCAATAATTTATTTCCCTGATAGTAAATTTAAATAAAAATAACAAATAATAGTACAAGGAAGACATACAATGGCACGAATTGTAAGCAATTCTATATGAATGCCTGAAGCTTGGGAATCCCGCTCCTGGGAAAGTTCCCATCTTCCAATCCCCCCACACACTCACTCTGGCCTTCACTCCTTCCAGATGCTTGGCTCTCTCCTAACTTCCTGTCAGCCTGCAGAGTCATCAGTCACCAGCCTCCTGCTGTCATCTGGCAGGGGGACAATCGGGTCACACCTGGAGCCTCAGCAGGGATCAGGGGTGGCCTGGTTCCAACTCTTCGGGAAGGAGCAGAGGCAGTAACAGCCGTTCCTTGCTGAGGGACAAGTCAGCAACGCCAGACCAGAGAGGAGGGGTCCCATGTGGTGGTGATGGAGCTGAGATTCCTGGGGCCTGGTGACATCACGGCCCTTGTGACATCATAGCACAGCACACTCCTTGTGTGCTTGTGCAGGAAGCTCAGCACATACAATTAGGCCCAGCACATGAACTTGACAATGGTAACAGTAAACAGCTGTGGGGCCGCTGGACCATACTTTGTATCATTATTTTGGAGTGTGATTCTGCTTTTAAAAGAGAAGAAGAAGCCATCAAACTGTGCCTTGTACAGGCCAGCAGCAGCCTCAGGCATCTCTCATCTATGGATCAAGTCCCTTGATGGCACTGGCAATGAGGTCCTGTCAGGTGACCAACCTGTGCCACTAGGTTTGTGTAAATGCACTCCGTGGGCACATTTCTCAGAACACACCCCTGTGGTTACTGGACACATGGCTATATTTGGAAATATAAGGCCTAATAAGCCTGAGGAACTCAACCATCCAACTAATTCCCTCACCTTCCCAGGTGCTGCGTGCACACGTGCGGGTCCACGCTGGGAGTTCTCTGCTAAAAGGTCATCAAACTAAAACTGAGCCCCCCACTGCCAACAGCGAGGTGGGGAACACTCTTGGCGAGGCTCCACCTGGGGCTCATCCACAGGAGAAGGTAGCTTCCCGAGTCCTCAGGCTGGGGCCCTGGGGCTTTTCCCACCCAAAACACAAGTGTGACCTCTGCTCCGAGTTTCTTGGCTATGCCACCTTGAGCCAGTCACCCCACCAGCCACAGCCTGCTTATCTATAAGCAGGGACAAGGACTCCAACCTCGACAGGGAGGACCAAATGACCAAATTACAATGATGTGGGGAAAGCACCAAGTTATGGCTCCTGCTGTGGCACCTGCTGTGGCACATTGTGAACTGTGATGACCTCACAATGGTTATGAGAGTTTTCAGAGTTACTAGAGATGATATCTTAAGATCTCTTTTTTCTCAGGTCCTATAGGTTACTATGGCATTTTCTCACCACGCTGCCCTGCCCTTGCCCATCCTCACAGGCCACAGAGGGTACTGCTGTCTAGGCACCCTGGCTTCGGCTCTCGGTCCCCTAGGAAGCCAGTCTCCCTGACCCTGAACTCACCCCACCACGCAGCAGGTGTGACTGGCCTAAGAGACGCTCCGTGATTGGCCCAGGAATGTAGATTTGAGCCAATCAGCACTCAGTGTTGCCCAGCAACCGTCCCTAGGCCTCTGGTGAGTGAGTAGCCCAACCTGGCCCAAGTGGCATGAGGAGTCCACGGTGCGGAGGCTCCTCTGTCACTGGTCACGTGCTGACAAGCCTGTTGGCTGCAGGCTGCCGCAGGTCACAAGGAAGAGAGGCGGCCTGGCATGGAGTCGACACACCTTGCAGGACAAACCCAGAGAGCCCAGAGGTCAGACAGCACCCCTGACACCACACAGGCAAGGCCACGCCTCCTCTGGGCTCCTGTCACGTGAGATGGTGCATCTTCGGACTCCAGTCAGTTTGCACCAGGACCCAGCAGGAGGTCGTCTTGGGAGGACTCTCCGTAAGTGTGCATGCGTGAAACAGAACACTGCTCCCTCCAGCGCTGCTCCAAAGCCCACGGAGTGCCCTGCGGGTGGGGCAGAGGGGACAACATAGGAGAGGAAAAGCTCTGAACTATGGATCCTGCTTTCTCCTCTCTGAAGGTCAGCAGTCCACTGAAGACGGGATGATGGAGCCCGGGGCATCCGTGGGAGGTGGAATGAGCCACCCCTGCTGCCTTCTGCCAGGCAGCACCTCCGACAAGCGCAGGCGGCAGGGAGCTTAATGCAGAACCTGGACTCTGCTCCCGGCCTGCAGCTGGCTCCTCTGCTCCCTGGCTGGGTACCTTTATTCACTGTCTTCTCTGAACCTCTCCTATGTGCCAAGCACAGTTTTGATGCTCGCTTAGTTTGACTGGTGTGGAATCAGCCTCAGAGAAGTAAATAATAACTCACCCAGAGTCACAGAGCCCAGGTGGTGGAACTGGGGTTTGAGCCCCACCATGAGACGCCAGAGACATCTGGTCAACCCCAACCACCAGGCCATGCCATGCCTCCAAGCTCTGGAGAATTAGGGGCAGCTGGCCACGTCCAGCAGAAAGCAGAGGGCGAGCCCAAGGAAGCTTCAGTACCCAAGGCCCTGCAGTCTTTTAACTCATCTCCACATACATGCCCAGTGGGTTTTCAGATTTCCACTTCACAGGTGAAGTTTTGGTAAGGCCCTCTCTGTCGGGACTGGCAGGAAGCTGGGCTTGCTTTCTTGAGGTTGTGCTTCCCCAGTTCTCTGAACACCACAAGCCCTAGACACTTGCATCACCTACGGCTCGGACACAAGAAGAGAGAGCTCTCAGAGCCACCAGGGGAGGCTAGCAAAGCCCGCTCTGCAGCAGAGTCCCCGTACGTCCCATGTACCTGGTCATTTCCATCTGCTACCCCTTCCTCCAGCTCCACGCTGACCATAGTCTGCCAACCCCACACTTCAGAGCAGCAGCCTGAGTCCCACACCTGACAGGGCAGCCCCAGCCAGGTCGTCACCTCCAACGTCACTGCAGAAAATAGGACCACGGGTAGGGCACCTCTACCTGGGCCCACCTCTACCTGGGCCCACCTCTACCAGCTCCCAGTCATGTCTTCATCTGGCAACCGGGATGAGTGAGAGACCAAAGGGGTCACACACGTGACTAGAAAATGCTCTCCCAACACAGTGCACATGTGATTAGTGATTGGCAACTTCAAATTCCTTCTCTTTTTTTCTTTTAATGGTATTGGGGATTGAACCCAGGGCCTTGTGCATGTGGGGCAAGCTCTCTATCCACTGAGCTGTATCCCCAGCCCTCTTCTCATTTTAATGCCAATAAAACTGGCAATAAGAAGGCCACCATGTATGCATGAGACAGCAGATAACAATGACCAAAGTACTGTCTCTCAAGTCCCACAGTCAGCTTCTGACTCCTACCAACTCATGCCATCACCTTGAGGATTAGGTAAGGAAGTGGGGGCTTTGGGGAGGTGACTAGGTCATGAGAAAAGAGCCCTTGGGACTAGGCTGAGATCCCTGATAAAAGAGATTCCACAGAGCTGGCCTGCCCCTTCCAGCAAGTGAGGACACAACTAGAAGGAGCATCTATGGGCCCTCACTTTTCACTGAATCCACCAGCACCTTGATCTTAGACTTCCCAGACTCCAGAACCATGGAAGATAAATGTCTGTTTCTTGCAAGATACCTCGTTTATCAAAGGTGTTTTGTTATAGCAGCCTGCACAGACTGAGACCAGCACGGTGAAGGTGGGATGTTCCTTAGGTTCTGAGGCTCAGCTGGACAACATGGAGGTAGTGATGCCCACGTTAGAACCTCTCTGTGAGAATGGCTTTGGGTTGAAAGTGCTGTTGTGAGTCCATCTGGGCTAAAGTGCTGTTACAAGCATCTTTGCCTGAGCAATCGTCATTCACCGCCATTCTCCTAGAAGCACCATTGACTGAGGAGTCGGTGCCACAGACATTCCGTCTTAGTGAGGAACCCTGGCTCCTCTTGCCAGTGGTGCAACCAAACCCAAGCCTTGCTGTAGCCTCTTTGCAGCAAATCTGCAACAGTGTGACATCAAGACGGGAGAAGAGGGCTAGAGGTGTGCTTTGGTCCTGCTGCTGAGAGCCTTAACTGATCTGATTTCCACTGGAAGACAGACTCCTCTGCTTTCCTTCTAGTTCTGTGAGTTCCCCTTTACCCTTCGGCCATCAACACCTTTGCTTGTTGATCAGAAGGCATTTCTGTAATTAACCTCCTAAATAACTGATCCCAGAGCTCAGCGCAGGAGCTCACCTGGTACATAGTACACATGCCAACAAATGGTGGCTCTGTTACAGCATATGGAGCGACACATTCCGAGGACGCTGGAGCCTGTTCTTTCTCCCCCCACCTCTCTTCCCACCTCCATAGGATTGGTGCTCTTTTTATTCCCCCTTGACATTTTTTTTCCACTCTCTGTCAAAGTCCTAACTTACCTGCCCTGGATCTCATGAACGCTGCTCACCAAATATTTCCTGACTCCTCCTTCCAACACATGGTAGCTTTGTACTTTCTGGTCCCCCACCTCATGGTTGGATGTGGCCTAGCTCTGGCTCCTGAGTTATGAATAAAAGTGATACGTACCATTCAACTGCTAGAATGCTGACTGACCACACTGAAGATACTGGCTACTCTATCAGCCTAGGTACCAATCCATTGCTCACCTGCAGGGAACATGGGGAATGAGTGGGTAGTAAATCTTTGTGATCAAAAGCTTCCAAGATTTAGGGATTATTTGTTACTGCAGTGAAATCTAGCCTAACCTGACTGATACATATATTCTAATTTCACCCACTTTTCTCTGCAATCACTTTGCATCCTAGAAGTCCACAATAAGTGTCACTTAAGGACATTAAGTTAACTTTCTTAAGAAAATGAGATTTCTGGGCTGGGGATGTGGCTCAAGCGGTAGCATGCTCGCCTGCCATGCATGTGGCCCGGGTTCCATCCTCAGCACCACATACAAACAAAGATGTGTCTGCTGAAAACTAAAAAATAAATATTAAAAAATTCTCTCTCTCTCCTCTGTCTCTCTCTCTCTCTCTAAAAAAAAAAGAAAAGAAAATGAGATTTCTTATTTTCCTGCCCAAATCTACAACTACTATACTACCATTGTTGTACATTTTTTTGGTCATATTCGATAACACAGAATATAGCAAAAAAGAAAAAAAAAGAGCCTAGCCATGTTTCCTGGCTTCTGACTAGCTGTGTCTCAGTCCCTAAGTGAGACCCACATAGTAATTCTTCTAATACCCTACAAAGGCCCACACTTCCCATGCCACCTCTGATTCCCAGACACCTTCTGCTGTAAAATTTCATTTTGAAAGTATTGTGCAAGTCTGACAAAGGTGAGCAAGATTGGATCCGTGCAATGAATGTCTGCCCAAATAAATACTTGGCTGATATGGACGGAGATCTCTCAGCATAGGTGGAGATTTCTTTTTCTTTATTTTTTCCAATATTTTTTTAGTTACCTTAATTTTCTGTGTATGTGTGCATATTTAATGCTGAGAATTGAACCCAGTGCCTCACACATGGCTAGGCAAGCACTCTACCCCAAGCCACAACCCAGCCCCCTCCCCCTAGGTGGTGATTTCTGACGCATGTGACAATAGCACCTCTCACTAGACCACAAATCAGGAAACAGACATTAAATCAGGGAAGGGCCTGTGTGTAGTGAAGAACGAGATGAACTCAGCCCAACAAGTGTAGGCTCTGAGCTCAGCTCTGTCCTCAATTAGTTCACTGGCCTCCTTTGAGCGCAAGTGAAAGGCATCCAACCCACACGGCTTCCACAAGATGTCAAAAATAAATGCCTCTCAAATTTTTTCTTTAAAAAAAAAAATTCTCAAAGTTGTCAAGGAAAAAAAACTATCCCCTTCTATGACATCACAGAGCTCTTTCTGTGTTGTCTCTGTGCTCAGATCTGCTTTTCCCCAAGTGGCAGCAAAGCTGACCACCAGAAGGTCCAAGCTCATATTCAGACACTCAGCAACCCCAGGAGAAAAAGAGAGCTCCTCTTCCAACAGCTGCATCTAGAGCCACAGGATGCAGTTTCATTGGCCTGGTTTCAGTCACCTGACCACCCCTAAACCAATCACTGTGGTCAAGGAAATACAAGTGCTCCGATTGGCCAGGCTGAGGACCCATGGCCACCCTTGGAGTTGGAGGTGGGAGCAGGCTCAGTTAAACAGCATGAATTGGGAGTTGGAGAAAATGTGGTTCCCCAAGAAAATCAGGCTGCTGATAACCAAAAGGGAGTTAGCAGGCTCAAGAGAACCAATGTGGATCAACAGCATGGTGGAAGGTTTAGTGTAAGCCTTGATTCCAATTAATGGATTTATCATAAGTGACATGAGAAGCCCAAGACCAGGGTCAGTTGTCCATGCTTGTAAGTATGTTCCCTCGTAATTCATTCCAAATTATGGGAGCTCAAAGAATAAGGGGGGCGAGGGGCAAACAGTCAATGACTGCTCATTGCAGATGGACAAATTCCATAAATGTCGCTGCCTCAGATGCAGAAGGTTTCTCAATTAGCACACTATTAAAACAATATGGCTTTAAAGTACTGTCTATTTATATCAAGGTAGATAACTGAAAACTGCTGTCATAAGCAGAAAATGACATCTCCCCTAAAGACACCCCCATCTTAATCCCCCCAAATCTGGGAATGTGTGATTTTACAGGGAAAATGGAATTAACATTGATAATCTATTAAAATGGAAATCTTGTCCTGAATTATCTGTTGGGGGAGGGGGGTCTCTTATTATCACAAAAGTCCCCAAAACGTGGAAGAGGTTGACAGAAGAGGAGGCCAGATTGCTAGAATGTGAGGACCTGGCCCATCCATGCTCATTTTGAAGGTGGAGAAGGGGGGCCATGAGCCAAGGAAGCTGGAAAATGCAGGGAGTGGATTCTCCCCAGAGCCTTGCCGGCCCCTTGAAGTGAGACTCATGTAGGATTTCTAACCTCCAGAAATGCAAGAAAATGTCTGCTGTGTTAAGCCATTGCTCAAGACAATTTGTTCAAGTAGTCTAGGAGAGTAATGCTAATGTCCATTCCAGTTAGGGATGCATCCAATTTTTCAAAAACTCAAGGGTCTTTGGTACCCAAGGATTTATTTTATCACCGTAGCCACTGCCCTGATTGGCAGGCCGGGGATCCATGCCCACCCCTTGAGTTGGAGGTGGGAGTAGCCTCAAACCATATGAGCTGAGAGTTGGAGGCTAGTGGCTCTCTCCTTGAAAATTAGAGTGTCATTACCAAAAAGGAACACTTACTTGCTAGAGAGACAGAGGCAGACTCACTGGGGAGCTAACAATGTCATACGATGCTGTGTCATCTTAAAGCAAAGTGAGACCAGGGATCTTCCTAAGGCCGCAGGAATCCCAGCAGAGGGACTGGCACTCAAGCCACATACAGGCTTTGCAGAGGAGGATCTGGTTCGTCTGCTCAATTAACTCGTCATGCAGAGCGGAAGTCTGCGGGGATACGCTAACCAGGGTTTCAAAACAGGATTACTTAGGCTGGCGTTGTGGCTCAGTGGTAGAGCACTTGCCTGGTACGAGTGAGTCTCTGGATTCCATCCTCATCACCATATATAAATAAGTGAAATCAAGGTCCATTGACAACTAAAAGTATTTTTAAAAAAAAAAAATTACTTGAGCATTAGAATTTGATGTCCTTAAACATTAAATTTTTTGTCAAAATTGATCATTTTTATGACAGTGGATAATATTATATTATGATTGGGTAAAAGAGGAAGGGAGAGAGTGGAATAGGAAAATCACATGCACACAATCGACATTTGAATCTGATTTCTATGTGCCAAGAATTAGTACAGGGTTACAATTGTAAACTAAATTTGGATACACCTGAGGTAGGTTTTCTCCAGCTAAATAGATGCGAAAGGCAAGCTCACTGAGGTCTTGTCTGACTTTCCCAAACCCGAATGATCCCGAGCAAGAATTCATAAACTGACTGGCTTTTTACGCTTCCTCTTCTGAGAAATACCAGTTCATGTCTTTTGAACCATTTTCCCTTTTTCTTCTTTTTTTTCCCTTTTATCTTCTTATTGATTTGCAAGGTTCTTTTCATATTCCTGATACTCCCTTTTGGTGTAAGTATGCATCACAAATATCTCCTAAGTATGTTTTCCTTTTAATTTATTAAAAGTAGATTTTAATTACCATAAGACGAGCCAGGGTTTTTTCCTGTTGATTGTGCATGTTTGTTTTAGATTCGATAAGAAAGGAATGTTGCTCCCTAATTTGAGAGGATTTACTTCGGTTCCCTTGTGTCCATGATCTTCAGTAGCTAGGAACTTTTGGAGTTCAAAATCAACACAATGCAAGGTACTGATAAGTTTTTACTCTGGCTTTTTCTGTCAACATTCCTAACCACCCCCAGGACATAATGCAATATCTTACTTGGGGTGGCCTGATCAGACAATACGGTTGTGCCCTGGACAGCAGCATTCTGGTTGGCAAGGGACCTCATACGTGTGAGTGGCACCTAAGCTTGTAAGGAGGATGGGAGATTCCTGTTGCCTGGTGTTCTTGCTGGACCTCCTGGTTTCGACAAGGTTGGACACACGTGGACTCACCTCTGTGTCACAGCTGCCTGCAGCACTGAGCACCTGCTATCCAGCTTTGCCGACCGGGGGCAATGGCTGTGCTGTGTCACCTAGGTCTGCTGCAGGCCTCACCACAGGTTTTGTAGATGTCCGATGTAGGACGCTGGTACATCGATGAAACACGAAGACACGTGGTTCAGGAGGTGTTCCCCATCAGTGATGCAGATGTGAATCAGAGCACACAGTGGTCAGGCAGTGGACCCCCGGGAAGGCCTTGTTCAAAGGCAGAGACCAGCCAGGAGGTGAAAGAAGTATCAATAGGCCACAGCAAAGTCTTTTCAAATGGAAAAGACCATGAGGATCACCCATAGGAGCACCCAGCTCCTTCCTCCCCGAGAGTCAGAATAGAAGGTGGGGGTGAAGCCAGATGGGCGTCACAGGAGGTATCAGGACCCAGGCTGAAGGACACAGCCAGCAACCTTTCTGCCTGTTCAGCGAAAATGTCAAGCCTGCTCACACCCAAGGCCCTATCAGCCCCTGGGCTGGCACAGCAGAGTGGGCCTTCCTGCTGCCCGGCTCCTGCGTCCTGGGAGCGCTCTGTCCATCTTCCCTCCCACCATTGTCTGTGGATTTTATTCTTCAAATCTGTGAGGCAAGAACCTAGGAGGAAATTGGCAGAGTCTAGTCTCAAAACTCTGGTTTCCACTGTACTTGACAGGGACAGTGTCCCCTCATTGTACAGTGTGTCTTGAATCGAGGCCTCTGCTGGAGGCCTTCCAGTTCCTCTGAGTCCCTGTAGGAAATTAGAAGATACTCTAGTGGCATAACTATGGCACTTAAAAGTCCTCATCTCCTGTGGCCACTTCCTAAGACGACATCTACCAGAAACGATTTTATCCCATTAGTTTCCAACACAGAACAGATAGATTGTCTTTATGAAAATTCTTTACGGATTTACGATGGATTTCGCTCACCATCACACACTCGAAAAATCATTTCTGCATCTGGAAAAGAAGAAAACAATACAAAGTCATGGCCCTCGCACCATTCCAAAAAAGAATTGATTTCTGACGGAGTAAAATTCTAAATGGAAAAAAAAAAACAAAAATGTAAGAAGAACATACAGAACGATTTCATAAGATCTGTGGGATGTCACCTTAATAAACAGACATGAAAGCCAGAAGACCCAGCCAAGAAAAGAGGATGAGAACACAGCACGTGGCGGTCTCCAGTCCAGGCCCATCAAAAGGAAATGGACGATAAAGCAATTTCCCAACAAAACGTAGGAAAGGGCACATCTGCACTGAGTAACTTGGTTTCACTGGGTCCATGGGGACCATCCTGCCCCTCTGACGTCCTCAGCTCTTTTTTTTTAAAGAGAGAGAGAGAGAATTTTAATATTTATTTTTTAGTTTTTGGTGGACACAACATCTTTGTTTGTATGTGGTGCTGAGGATCGAACGCGGGCCACATGCATGCCAGGCGAGCGTGCACAGCTTGAGCCACATCCCCAGCCCCACGTCCCCAGCTCTTGGCTGTTGGCCTTGGACTTGCCCTAAGATGCCATCACTGCTGCTGGCACCGGGTCCTTGCTCAACGATGTCCAGAGGCAAAAGAAGGCAGGTCGGGGCCCCTGGAGTTCCTTCCTGCGTGTGAAGTTGCCCCACGGGTCTCCCTCCTCGGGGACCACCAGCACACTTCCCTTCACCGCCGCTTAGCCACAAGGCTGTCACATGCCAGAGCCCAAACCACTAAACAAGTCGGAGCACTAGAACCCTCAGGATGGGCTAGAAGGCATGCAGACCCTCCTCTGGGACCCTGGTAGCAGGAGAAGGAAGAGTGGAGTGAAATCAGCGGCCACAGCCCTCCCAAGGATGGCGCAAGATCCTTCTTGCACGAGAACCGTGCCTGAGCATGGAACCAGCGGCCTCCCGAAGCCCGTCCAGGGTGAGCCAGCAGACACTTCCCAAAGCAGAGGGTAAGCGGTTCAGTCTCAGAAGGCCACGTGTTCTCTCACAAAGCCACTCTGCTGCTATGGCTCGGATTTTAAATGTCCGCAGAGGTGCCCATGTTAAAGGCCTGGTCCCCAGCCTGGTGCCATTGGAAGGTGGTGGGAACTGTAAGAGGTGGCTGTGGGAAGCCATTAGGTCCCTGGGACTGTGGGAAGCCAACCTCTTCCTGTCTCTCTTCCTCCCTGGCCATGAGGCGAGCGGCTTTTTCTGCACCATGGGCTCCCACCATGATGTGCTTCCTCACTAGAGGCCCAAAAGCAATATGGGGGACGAGTCAAGAGCTGAGACCTCCACCATTGTTATAAGCTGATGGAAGCTGATTCACTCGGGCGTTTTGTTATAGGAATGGGAAGCAGACCAGTACAGCTGCCACTGCGCTCAAAGGCAGCCACAGACAGTACTTCAAGAAATGGGCGTACAGCAGTGCTCTCATAAAACTTGACAAAAACAGGTGGCCTTGGCCAACTCCCCCGTCACCTCTCCCAAAACCCTAGAGGGAGGTTCCTGATTCCGTCACCTCCCACAGCCACTTGGAAACCACAATAAGGAGCTAGGATGTGACTTCAAGTGCACAGGACACATACTGAGGGTCTTCAGTTGATTCAGTTAACATTGGTCCTGAAGATTTTGACCCAAAGACTGCGGCTGGCAGATCCATGGTCTGGTATAAAGATAAGCGTGTATTCCAAATTTCACACAGACTGCAGGCATGTTTGTAGTGAGAGACTTCACGTTGGCCAACTCAGGGTCGGATCATGTTGTGTACAGGCCCCACTGTGCCCTGTCGTCCCTCCCCGTGCCACTTTTCCCGTTCACTGTCATGATTCCAGGAATCAAGTAAGAGCTGCTTCACAGAGTTCTCAGGAAGCCCCACCTATTTAGGGCACATCAGAGAGAATATTTTGCATAGAAATTTTACTAACAGATACCACCCCGTGACGCTGTCCCACTGGGTTCCCGGCCACACTGTAGATGGGGACATGCACACGCATACACACCCACATGTGCCCCGACTGAACTGATCTCTGTAGTTAAGGCCTCTTTAGGGCACAGTGCAGGGGAGCCCTGGCTGCTCCGTCCTCAGGCGGAGCCACCGTGGGCCTGGCTGACAAGCTGCGTGGTAACGGAACCCTGCGATCAGCTGACCGGCCATGCTCTGTGGCTTATGAGCTCACTGGAATCCCACAATAGAATTATACCCTTCACTGAGGCCTGAGCCATGTACTATCATGAGCACCAACGTTCAAACAGCTCACCCCTGCCTTAGCACTGAAAGCCTTTAGCAATGGCCCTTCTCTTCAAATAGTGTGTTTCCTCGGCACTGCGTCTTGCTGAACCTAATGTGCCTGGGCCTCCTGCACTGTCCCTCCATCCTTCCTGCCAGGCTGCCACCAACCAGGGCCTGGGGTCATGTGGACAAGGAACAAGGGGAGTGGAATATCTCCCTTTCCATAAAGAAGAGCAGGGTGGGGCTGGGGCTCAGTGGTAGAGTGCTTGTCCATCACTGTGGCAAAATACTTGAGATAATCAACTTATAAAGCAGAAAGGTTTATCTCAGAGTTTTGGAAGTGTCAGTCCATGGCGTGCTTCCATATGCAGCCCAAGCAAATTAAAACAGTCTAGTGTCACGTTCTAGGAAGTGGCATCCAGAAGCCAAGGATAAAGACAATTCCAGTCCTCCCCAGCATCTCTCCCAGAGCCCGGAGAGGGGCCTGACTCATGCCCCATCCAACACCTAATGGACCATCGCCCAGGGCTCTCCTGTACCTGCCTTTCAACCCACAGAACTCTCTACAGTCCCTCTCCTGCCCCAGCCTTGACCAACTCCTGTCACCTCTCCCAAAACCCTAGAGGGAGGGAGGTCCCTGACTTCTTCACCCCCCACAGCCACTTGGAAGCCACAATAAGGCACTAGGATGTGACTTCAAGTGCACAGGAAACAGACCGAGGGTTTTCAGTTGATTCAATTAACATTGGTCCTGAAGATTTTCACACCCATTCTGCTTTTCCTCCAGGGGTGACTTACCTCCCGACTTCTCACCTCCCACCAGTGATCATCCCTCAGAACCTGGGGCCCCGGGGCCTCTGGTCCCCAGGCAGAGAGGTCAAAGACAGGGACCCCGTCCCTCTGTCCCCCAACTCCATCCACACCAGGAGGTCAGGGACCGGGCAGGAGCATAAACACAATGTGATGCCTCATTGTTTCTTTTCACCCACAAATTTTTAAAATTTTATTATTATTTCCATGAGAGCAAAACTACATCTTGTCCAATTTTACATCCTCTACACCAGAGAACAGATCACTCCATTTTATTATTACAAACTGATAATAAAAGTTTTCCCAAGGTCAGGAGCAGGGGTGCATGCCGGTATCCCGGAAGCTCTGGAGGCTGGGGCAGGAGGATCACAAGTTTGAAGCCAGCCTGGGCAACTTAGCAAGACTCCATCTCAAAATTTAAAATTTCTTAAAAGGGCTGGGGATGTAGCTCCATGGTAGGCACCCCTGGGTTCAATCCCCAGTACCAAAAAGTCAGTTTACCCGAGCCCCTGGACCTCGCTGAGATCCAGCACCCTTCCCTCCTGCACGTCTACAAAGTCACCGAGCTGCACCGTCTGGCCTTGATTAAGCTCCAGCGGCATCTGCCATGAGTGATCAGTGATGATTTTCCATCTACTCATCACTCCTAAAAATGGACTCCCTCCTGCTAATGAGGAATCGACAGTCCGAGACAGCCAGAAGCACAGGTGGGGGCCTCACAGAGGGAGAGGAGGGCAGCCAACTACAACTAGCATGGAGAGCGAATTCCCTCCCACCAGGAACACGTTCTGCCAGGCAGACACGAATCCAGAAGCAGAGTTGGGGTCTCCAGGAGAATCCAGGAAAGGCCAAGAGGCTACATGGTTTATTACCGCAGTTCAGGGGAGGGACCACACTCAACTGTACACTCCTGACCTGTGCTCCAGGCTCCTAGCCTGGGATCTAGGGCTCCTTGAAGCTGGTTGGGTGGGTGGTGGTTGGATGAATTGGTGGCTAGGTGAATGGGTGGTTAGATGGGTGGATGGTGGTGGGATCTTTCACCAGTTAGCAGGGTGGTTGGATGGTTGTTTGGATGTATGGTTGTTAGATGGGTGGTTGGCTGAGTGGTTGGCGGGATAGTTGGATGGATGGATGGGTGGGTGGCTGGGTGGATGGGTGGTTGAGTGGATAATTGAATGAGTGGTTGGATGTTTCACTGGTTAGCAGGGTGGTTGGATGGGTGTTGGGTGGATGGTTAGGTGGGTGGTTGGCTGGGTGATTGGCTGGGTGATTGGCTGGATGGTGGGATGGGTAGTGGGATGGATGGTTAGATGGGTAGTTGGCTGGATAGTTGGATGGATGGACGGGTGGGTGGCCGGGTGGATGGGTGGTTGAGTGGATGATTGAATGAGTGGTTGGATGTTTCACTGGTTAGCAGGGTGGTTGGATGGGTGTTGGGTGGATGGTTAGGTGGGTGGTTGGCTGCATGGCTGGCTGGGTGGTTGCATGTTCCGCTGTTGGCTGGCTGGCCGGCTGCTGCTTGCTTAGTTGGAAGAATGAACAACCAAATCTCTGTTCCCTCTCTAAGCTCTCTTCTTCATAGAGCTGGCAGAGCCATATTGTCACTTCTGCCTCTGCCGCCATAAGCCAACCCCCAACTTCCTAGTCTGAAAAAGGAGGCTAATGATTTCTTACAATGCCAGAGTCCCCAAGAGGCTCACGGACCGTGGGGAGGAATGCCTACAAGGCATCGTTGGAGGGTCCCACCTGTTCCATGTACTAAAACCTCACTTTAAGCTTTGGTGTGATCACTTTAATTTGCACAACTTTCCTCCTCACACTTTGTTAAGCACCTACTGTGCACCAGGCACCACAGGGCAAGAGTCTTTCAACTTTTAAGCTTACAGAATCCTCTAAAGAACTTTGACACGCTGTGTAGCCCTTGCACATTTTTGGTTGACATCCAAATTTTTTATCATAAATTTAAATTGTACAAAAGATGTAATTCCCACTGTGTTGTAAATATTGACATTGTAGAAATAAAACGGTTACATCACTCCTTTCAATGTTTCCTATGGAGTCTAAATACCAGAGCAATTTGATACCTACCATCAGCTATTTAAAAAAGAGTGCATGAACAGCTGTGAGTCAGACTATTTTACATTTTTCCTTATTGAAATCAAATTTATTTATCATGATATAATTTTATGCTAGAAATCTTTTTTTATACTTTTATTTATTTTCATCTGGTGCTGAGGATTGAACCCAGTGCCTGACATGTGCTAGGCAAGCGCACTACCACTGAGCCACAACCCCAGCCCCTAGAAATCTTTTTATAATCACAATTTTAGACATAAATCTCAGTATCATAATTCCATGCAAGAAAATTTATAAAAATGGAAAAATTTTTTTTTTGGTACCAGGGATTAAACCCAGGGGTGCTTAACACTGAGCCATATCCCCAGCCCTTTTGTTTTTTATTTTGAGACAGGTCTTGCTAAGTTGCTTAGGTCCTCTCTATGTTGCTGAGGCTGGATTTGAACTCATGATCCTCCTGCCTTAGCCTCACAAGCCACTGGGATTACAGGTGTGCACCATCATGTCCAGCTGAAATTCTAACTTACTATTTATTTCCTGGCACCATCAGACTCTGAGCATGTTAACATTTTTCTTCTGGATTCAACTATCATCCCAATTCTTATTTATACACATTTGATCCAGGGAACAAAAATATATTACAAACTTGGATACCTACGTGTTAAATGTATTTGTACAATCTGTTGAGAACGTATGTTTTGATCAGGACAAGGGGAGGCCTGGATGTATTTGAATGTCACTATCCAGCTCTTCAAGGGAAGAGGGTTGGGTCTTCCTTAACAAAACATCTGGCAGGAGGGAAAAGAGGACCCCCACCACGTGGGCACTCTCCCAGTCCGTACTCACTGCTAACAAAATACCTGCAAGTGGGGCCGGGGTGCGCTCAGTGGAGAGCCTGGCATGTATGAGGACCTGGATTTGATTCCTGGCATTGCAAAAAAATAAAAGAAAAAAAGACTGAAATGGATTCTTCTAAATTACCTTTAACTCTGGAAAGCTCTCCTGGGTTTCCAAGATACCAGTAGCCCCAATTTGAAGGTCAAGTCATGGGCAATTCAGGTCAGAATAAGACACGGGTCGGTCTTGCAGGAGTTTACGTGTGGGGGACATGGACTACTAGCTCTTCACTGAGACTGATGCCGGTAAAGATCTAAAGAGTTGGTCGAGACAGTAGATCTGATGGGCATGATGACGGTCCCCAAAGACACCCACATCCTGGTGTTCAGAGCCTGTGACCCGTCACTTCATCTAGAAAAGGAGAGCCAAGGCTATGACAGAGGTAAGGTCACTAAGCAGCAGAGCTTAAAACAGGGAGAGTGTCCCGGTCACACGGGGCAGGCCCTGTGGAGCCAGGAGGGCCTTAAAAGTAGAGAGGGAGGGAAGAGTTCAGAGTGATCCCACTGAGGGTTCAGTCCACTCTGGCTGGCCGTGGAGACAGAGACAGGCCAAGAAAGCACCTGCTTCTAGAAGCCAGAAAAGTGGAATCCGTGTTGGATTCTGTAAGAACTATGAGTTTTTGCTGTTCGAAGCCACTACGTTTCTGGTAAGTTGTTCCAGCAGCACAGGACACTAACACCCTACAGAAATGTCCCCCTGCAGGCAACAAAAGGCCTGGGGGCTCAACAAAAGGCCTGGGGGCTGATCCTGCTGGGATGGCAGAAGCGGTGGTTAGGTTCTGGCGGTCAGGAGGCAGCCCACACCTGGGCAAGACTCTGTCCCTTCCAGCTCAGCGGAGGTCTCCTGCCCGTCTCAGGACATAGGTGTGAGGCCCACTCAGTACCTGCCGCCTCTGTTCCTGCCCACCCGTCTGCCACGCAGCCCCCGCAGGCAAGAACCCAGGCTGACCCCTGGAATCCATCAACCTCCCCACCCCAGGCACGGTCCTCCGTGGGCCCTTGGGGCAGCTGAGAAGCCGGGGCTCAGAGCGCTGGGAGAACCTCTCTGCACTGTGCTGGGGGCCCTTCGCAACACCAGATTCCTGAAATCCTGTCATTTGCGGCAGTGTCCATGGAACTAGAGGACATTATGCTAAGTGAGGTAAGTCAGGCCCAGAGAGGGAACCGCATGATCTCACTTCTCTGTGGAAGCTGATCTCATAGTAGAGAGAATAGCACTGTGGTTACCAGGGCCTGGCAGGGTGGGCAGGGGTGGAGAGGGTGGCTGCCGGGCCCAGTGGGCAGCTGGCCAGGCGTGACTCCCGATGCTCGACTGCACAGACGGCTGATTGACAGAAATCAATTGACAAGAAATTAATCGGAAATTTCAAAATAGGGAGTAGAGAGGATTTGGAACGTTCCCAACGAAGAAAAGATGAATGTTTGAGGTGAAGGACATGCCAGGTACCTCCCCTGGTCCCTTACTCACTGTAGACGCTTACCGAAATGTCACACACCATGCCCCATAAATATGTCCGGTTACTGTTTCAATTTTTTTTTTTCAAAATTTAAAAAAAAAAAGTCTTGATTCCTGGAGTCCATTACAGCAGACCCACTGAATAAAATCCCCAGGCAGCCAAGGCAAGAACCTGTCATTTCGCTGACAGATTCCACATACTAAAACCTCACTTGAAGCTTTGGTGTGATCGCTTTAATTTGCACAACTTTCCTCCTCACACCTTGTTAAGCACCTACTGTGCGCCAGGCACCACAGGGCAGGGAGTCTTTCAACTTTTAACCGGGCAGGCAGGAGGGCTCACGGTCAAGGGCAGCATACCTTTGAACCTCCAGGAAAGTCCTCACTTCTCCACGGGTGGCTCCAGGTGACCGTCCCCGACTGACACAGTGAAGTTCTGCTGCCAATCAAAGGCTGGCTGGGCAGACGGGCTCCTCCTCCTCGGTTAGGTTCAAATCAACGATTCTCAGACTTGGCCGCACATTAGAATGTGCTTTGAAAAAAAACCAAAGGCCCTTCATCCTGGGGCCACAGAGGGCAGGGGCTCTGATCCAGTGGGTCTGGGTGGGGCCCAGGCACCAGAAGTCTTGGGAGCTTCCTGTGGAGACATTAGTGTGTGGCCAGGGCTAAGCACTACTGACCTAGAACAGCAGGACTCCAGAGGAAGCCTGTGCTGGGCTCTGCACGATCTGCTTCTGAGCCTCCTGCAAGGGGATATTAATTGAAACTACATTAGGAGAGAGACACGATGCTAATCTCTACCTCACGATGAGGAACCTGAGGCACAGAGAAAGCGTAAGTCCCACGGCCGACATCACCCACCGAGTCTGTGAAGTGTTGCTAAAACAGAATACCCGAGGCTGGGTGACTTATAAAGAAGAGGGATTTATTCCTCACGGTCCTGGAGGAGGAGGGCCCAGCCTCAAGGTGCAGGTGTCGGCCGGGGCCTTCTTGCTGCATCCCCCGACACCTGGGAGGGCGTCCCACGATGAGATGGAGCCGTGGGCTCACTCTGGTCTCCTCTTATAGAGCCACTAAGGCCATCCTGGTGGACCTCACCTCACCCTGACTCCCTCTCAAGGGCCCCCTCCTCCAGATGCTACCAACGTGTGAACTGGGGACTAGTTTCCAGCGTGGGAACTCTGGGGAGTGCTGTGGTTTGAATCTAGAAGGTCTCCTAAGGCCCAGGCATTCAGGGTCTGGCCCCTGCTCATGGAGGTGGGGCCTAAGGGGAGGTCTTGCAATCATGGAGGGTGTGTCCTTGAAGAAAATATGGGGACCCAGCCTCCTCCTCTTCCTCTCCTTCACTGCCGTCCGTGAGGTGAGCAGCTTGGCTCCACCATGTACTCCCACCACGATGAGCCACCCACCACAGGCCAAAACCAGCGGGGCCAGCCAACCACTGAGGCCTTGGAAACCATGAGCCAAAGAAACCTCCTCTCTTTATGATTTTATTATCTCAGGTATTTTGTTACAGTAATGCAAAGCTGACTACCACAGGGAGACACTCCACAGCAGTCCCAAAGCTCCAGGCAGGAGCAGTGGGACTTAACCCAGATGGTGCGGCTCCAGCGTGTGTGTGTGTCCAGCCACCACCACCTGCCTCCCGAGGACAGGAGCCTTCCCTCCCCTACTCCATGCCCAGGCTTCCAAGGGTCACATTCCACTGTAACTGTTCTCTACCAGTAAATGCCATGGCAGCAGGCCACCCATCCATCCCCTCGGCCCTGGGACTAAGGCCATCTCTGGTTCCAGGTGGACCTGGGGAGAGGCTTTCCCACCCATGTGCTAACTGTGTCCTGCCCAGCCCCCACTGCAGCCCAGGCGGGGCCCAGGGGCTACAGGAGCACATCACTGGGGTCCCCCTGGGGTGGTGCCCAGCGAGCCATCTCTCGGCCCTTACCCCTCACACAGCCACCACTGAGAGTGCCCACACTTCAAGCCAGGCCCCAGGTTCTTCCTGGAGAAGTCACATTTTGTCAGACGGGAAACAATGTGTTCTTTTAAAAGTCCTTTTAAAACGTCCTGGACAGATGGGCATCAGGAAATGGGGAGCCGCTTACAGGAGGGACGTGGAGGGCAGGGCCCATCTTGTAACCGGACATAGACAGACGTGTGTGAAAGCTGCAAGAGAGCACCGAGATGTGACAGAAGGCTGGTGGCCGTCCTTCCTGACTCTCTGAGTATGCTCAATATTTTGCAATGAATTTGCATTGCTTTTGAAGTAAGAAGGGAAAATAAAAGTACTTTTAAAAAAGCACTGATCTATAATAAATGAAGATGTTTGAATTTCTAACCAAAAGTATTTTTATACCTGATCCTATGTTAGAGAGGGTTGCTAAGGAACCGTGTGTTGTAAATTAGGAAGGATCCCAGCCCTCGCTCCAAAGGGGAAACCACAGCCAGGTAGGCAGACGCCCGTGGCCGGGAGAAGAGAACCGCCGGGCCTCTGCCCAGTCCTGCGGGCCTCTGTCCAGATCCCGGGGAAAAGAAGATGGCCCTTCCCGGCACACACTCCGGGGAGCCGGAGGAATCAAGCGCAGAAGACGGAGAGGCTCTCCGAGAATGACCAGGCGGGGCAGAACCGGGCACTGATCAGCACCAGTGTCCACCTGAGCCGTGTCCAGGCCTTGGGTCGGTGTCTGAGTCCCACAGCTCCCTGAAAAGACAGCGCCAGGGTGGTTCCCGTTCTACAGGAAGGTGAGGCTCCAGGTGGGGTGACTGCCCCAGGTCACAGCCGAGCCAGTGAGGAGTCGAGCTCGGCCTGATCCCACGCCTCATCTTTCCTTATCCGTTAAGTGACAGTGCCCCAGAGGGCGGCCGAGGCGTGCACTCAGGCCCAAGCGAGCGGGCAGGAGACTCCAGGGTGTTTCCCACCCACACAGGAGGAGTTGCAGATGGGCCTTAAAGCAGAACGTGGAGGAGAGGGACAGAGGGTTAGCGGCTGGGGAGAGACGAAAGGGCCACATCACGAGTTTTGTGAACCAGGGTTGGTTGCGGATTCTGCTCACGGGAGGAGCCCGGTGGCCAGCGCGGACGTCCGTGTGCACACAATGCGTGTGTACATGCGGGGGGTGGTGTGCACAACTGCAGGTGTGCAAGCAGGAGGGATGGCTCGTCCCTAAGGAGCCGGCCATCTCAGGCAGTCCCAGTGCTTGCCTGCGCTCTCCCGGAGGTGACTTGCCTCTACCACAAAACCCCTCAGTGGAAATCAACAGCCCAGCCAACTGGAAGTCTGTCCCCGTGGCCCTGGTCTCAGGACCTGTGGAAAGAGGGGCTCAGGCCACTGTTGACCGGCAGCTGATGCCATCACCCGAGGCCCAGTCAGTGGCCACTCTCTGCTGGTCAGCAGCTCACCCTTCACACTTCCTCGGAGATTTAAAAGAAGAAATCCTGCTTATTCCCCCTCTCCTGTGTGGACACACCGTCACCAGGCCAGCCAGCAGCAAAGGTGGCCCCAGCAGTCCCAGCAGCCAGCACCTGGAGGGAGGTGCACCCCCACCCGGCCTGTGACCGGCTGTCGGCTGTCCCGAGCAACCCGCGAGCTGGATTTGGTGCCAGGTTGGGGTGGGCAGCTCAGTGGTAGAGCACTCACCCAGCATTTGCAAGCCCTGGTTCAACCTGCCGCTGCAAACACAGGAAGGGGGAAGGAAGAAACACAGTGCAGCACTTCAACACCTGTATGCAATGTGTGACCGTCACATCGGGGTCATTAGCATATCTGTCATCTCAAAGGTCCATCACTTTTTCATGAACATCTGTCATTGCTTTTTTTTTTTTTTTTTGGTACTGAGGACTGAACCCAGGGGCACACAACCACTGAGCCACACCCCATCCCTTTTCTGTATTTTATTTAGAGACAGGGTCTCACTGAATTGCTTAGGGCCTCACTAAGTTGCTGAGGCTGGCTTTAAACTCGAGATTCTCTTGCCTCAGCCTCCTGAGTCCCCGAGATTTCAGATGTGGGCCAGGCCCGACAATCTGATGCTATTTTGAGATACACAGTAAATCACCATTCACTGCAGCCCTGCTGCCCAGCTGAGCACTGGGACCTACCCCTGCTCTCACAGTGTCATTCCATCTCTGTGGACCCTTCCCTCTGCCTTCCCTCCCCTTTTCCTCTCCCAGCCTCTAGTAACCTCAGCTCTGCTCTTCACTTCCAAGACCACCTGTTTACCTTCCTTATGAGTGAGTGGGCATCTGCACTGCCATGTTTACTATAGCACTGCCTGCAGGAGCCAAGATGTGGATCACACACCATGTCCATCAGCAGACAAATGGATCAAGATGTGGTATGCATCCATGATGGAATATTACTGAGCCATTAAAAAGAATGAAGTCATCCTGTCATTGATGGCAACGGAGATGAACCTGGAGAACATTCTATTGAGTGGAATAAGCCTGGCACAGAAAGGCAGCCCACACAGCCTTGGGCGGGCTTCTCCCCTCTACAATGATGCCACATGCTCAAGTCTGTCCTTCAGATGGCACTGTTCATGACCCCCGAGGAACCTCCCTCCTGTCGAGATTTTTCTGGAACCAGGCAAATGGCAGAAAAGTGAGCCTCACAGAGAGACTTCCTAAAAAGAGGGCTCTTCCTTGGTGGACCCTAATGTCCTCCGCAGTCTCCGAGAGCACTCCAGGCCGTCTGGGTTCTAAGGCTGCAGGCAGAGCTTCCTGAGGGGCAGCTCTGGGAGGGAGGGGGGACCACCCAGGAAACAGGCCAGAAGGGAGGCGCCCTAGGAAGCAGCCCCCACACATGGGAAGGCGTGACAGGAGAGGCGCCTCCGTCCCCCCAGGGACTGTGTGTTGGCATCTTTCCAAAGCAACGAGGCCTAGCGTAAGAGCCAGGCGGCAGGAGCATTCTTCCCCAAGAGGACGTCCACACCTCAGGAAGGTCCCCTGCAGAGCAAGGCAGGTTGAGCAGTGACCACCAGGGCCATGGCGGGCACATGGGTGTGGGTGCTGGGTGCTGGGCCCCAGCAAGGAGGGCTCCTTGCTCAAGTGAATGGCTGTGAACGTGTCCTGAGGACCAGCCCATCCTCCCCCAGACGCCTCGCTGGGTCCACTCTAGACCAGGCCTTGGGCTGCATGTTCCCTAAAATAAAGCAGGCGACAGGAGCCAGTTAGCTCACGGGCTGAAGCAGTGACCACAGACCCCTCTCCTCTCCCCAGCTCCCCGCACCCTTCTGGGGGAAGCCAGCACCCTCCACCTCCGGGCCTTGCCTCGCACCCCAGATGAGGGGCAGAAGCCCAAGGAATCAGTGTCATCATAGACGAGGGCAGAGGCAGGAAAGCCCTGACCCCCAACAACACCTCTTCCTGGTGACACATGTCCCATGCAAGGACACCCCAAGCAGGGTGGCACCGGGAATACCTCCCAGAGCCTGGCACTCCTCCAACTGCACACAGTAAGGGGGACCCCAAAACACACCCCATCGTGTGAGGTGGCATCCCAGGCTAGAATGGACACCACCTCGCCTCTGTAGAATGGGCACGGTCCCCGCCCCCTGCAGGGCACAGCTCAGGGACCCCGAACACTCCCCGAGGGCTCGGTGCCCAACACAGAGGTCTGGGACCCCTTCCACACCCTGCTAATGAGGCTTAGCCTGACGGATGGCACCAGGGCTACTGGAGACTCCAGGGCTAAGAGTGGCCAGGCCGGCCTTGGAAGGGACTAGGCTACAAAGGACGGACCCAGGGCTACAATAGGCAGAAAGCCTACACGGGCAGAAAGCCCAGCCACTGGCCTTGGTGGCCGTCCAGGTGAGAGGGCCGAGGACCCGGCTGGAGCGGGCCAGCCAGCCCGGATTCCAGAGCAGATGCTATTTGAAAACAGTGATAACACGTGAATGTGCTTAATGCCCCTGAGCCAGCAAGGGTGGTCCAGAGGTGACCTTCATGTTATGCCTATTTTACCACGACAGAGAAAAGATACAGTGTCCCCTCCTCAAGTCACATGCTCGTCTGCCAGGAGGACAGAGGGTGGCGAGGGTGAGGCATTCGGGGTTCAGCACTGTCCTGAGGACAGTGTCCCCGCAGCTGCCCTCGCACATCCCAAGGTGGACACGTGTCAGGCCCACGTTGCAGGCCAGAAAGCCAAGCCCAGGGCTGAGTCACCACCTATGCGCCCATCACCGGAGCACACGGCAGAGCTGGGACCCGGGTGGCAGCCCGCCCGTCCACCGCCTCTATCCAGAGGATGCCAAGCAGCTCAAAAGAATTACACATCGCTGTCCACTGACCAACTAGCTCCACAGCTGGATGACCAGGCCCGACAGGGAGAAACCCAGGCTGCTGATGGAGGACGTCCCCCTGTGCCCCTGCTGGTGTGGCACCATATACACAGTCGCCAGCAGGTCACTCCTGCCTGGGCTCCTTGGCTTCTAGAGGATCTGCAGCTGGCCTCCTTCTGGTTAACCCTGCGCGTGCTCAGTACTAGTTAACAGACTAGTTAATGGACTCTGACCACTCCTCTCCTTCTCTTCTACTTCAAGTCACATTGGGGTTTTTTTCTTTCTTTCTTTCTTTCTTCCTTTCTTTCTTTCTTCCTTTCTTTCTTTCTTTCTTTTTTTTTTTTTGTTTTCAATCACAAATAACAAAAACCATGCATATTTTAACTTCATCTCCTGGATTAAAGTAAATACATAATTTTGGCAAATTACTCGGAATTACGGGCTAGCAGCATCTGGTTCGGATATTCTCAAGTAAATTATTGGCACGGTCCCTGCCACATTTTTAATTTTAACCAAAATGTTCTCAGAAACATGTGTTTTCTGTCCCGTTTGCGTGTTACAGTGGAGAGGGCCTTGGTGTCTTAACAGGGCTTTGGGGATGAGCTGTGTTACCTGGGCGCTGCCCAGGCCCTGAGGCTGCCGCCCGGGGCCTCTCTGTCCTGCCTCCAGCTCCCAGAGGCAGAGAGGCCCACAGGTACCGGGGACGCGTCTTTGCCCTTCATTCTGCTCCCAAATTACATACCTCGCTTTTATGTCAAGTCCAATATAGCTTCCTTAGCAGTCTCCCCTCCTTATTCCACATCAAGAGACCCAATTACTTTTATAAATACTTGTTTTAAAAATATCACAGCGGCTTCCTGCTGCTTCGGATTCTGAAAGGCTATGCAGGATTTGAGACTTATAAATCTTTCAAACAGTTCATATTTTATCAACAAAGTGTGCTTTTCTGTAAACCCTAAGTAGAACTCCCCATCGAAGATGTTTTTTCAATTATTTGACCTTTCCATAAAAAAACGACAAAATAAAAGGAATCTTCTTGCCATTTCAAAAGCCCTCTGCAATACCCTCCTGTGCTCATTAATGTGCCTCGCCCACCAGCAAAGGGTGGTGGTGTTTTTGGTTAAAAGAGAAAGCATGAGGGTTGTGGATTCCAAAGCCTCCCGGCAGAGGTAAAGCAGGGTTATGTGCTGGGTCTTTAAAAGAAAATTCCGGGAAGGCCTTGGCTTTTGTTAGAACTGAGAAGTCCCCCAGCTCGCTCAAGGCAGAGACTTCTGAAGTGAATTTTCACTGTGATCAGCAGGCCATCATGAAATGTCACCAGGGACTCAGAAGGAGTCAGCTGGCACTCCCCATCCTGCACTGTCTGCTCAGCTGAGTGGATTTATATAGGCCTGTCTGGTTTTCCACTTGGAGGTACCCACGGGATGGCCCCCCGGGAAGCCAGAATCATGTCCGGCGTGGACAAGATGAGGATCTTCGCACAGCAACAGTCAAGCAGTAGCTACTCACCGAAGAAGGCCAGAAAGCTCTGGAGCAGTATGTCTTGGCCCATTTGTGCTGCTATAACAAAATACCTTAAAAACCAAATTTCTTTCTTACAGTTCTAGAGGGGGAAGACCAAGGGCCAGTGGATTTGGTGTCCAGTGAGGGCTGCTCTCTACTTCCAACATGGCGCCTGTGGCCATGTCCTCACATGGCAGAAGGCAGAAGGGCAAAAAGAACAGCACTGTCCGTCCACTCATGGGCAGAGAGACGAAAGACCAGACGGGTGAACTCGTTCCCCCAAGCCCTTCTGTAAGGTCACTGATCCCATCCATGGGGGCTAAGTCCAGGCCTCATCACTTCACAAGGGGCTCTCCTCTTAACATCACCACCTTGGGGGTGAGTTCCAACCTCTGAGGGGTGTGTGTGTGTGTGTGTGTGTGTGTGTGTGTGTGTGTGTGTGTGTATGGTGCTGGGGACTCAACCCAGGGCATCACGAATGCCAGGCAAGGGTTTTACCACTGACCTACACCCGTGAATTCTGGAGGCACACATGCCTTCAAGCCCCCAGCAATGTCCAGAGACCTCTGACCTTTATACACCCTGTGCGTGGAGTCAGGGAGAGGACCGCAGGGGAGGAAGAGCTGAGGCCTCTGCTGGAGCCTGGGCCCCAAGTGCCAGGAGGGTAAACCTCTTTGATGTCTGACCTTGGGCTACACGCCCTTGACTCTCCCAGGAGAGCCTCTGGTCAGCTTAGAGCCACCAGTTTACCCCCAGGCCACAGCACTCATTCAGCAAGTATTTGGAGTCCCCTGGCCCATGCTCAGTCCCACCACGTGCACTGCAGGGGCGAGCTGAAAGGAGGCACCCTGTCCCCTGTGCTGGGGACAGGGTGGAAGCCGGTGCTGAAGGCTGGCCGGGAGGAGGAGGCTTCCCGACAGGGGACACTGGGACAGGTGTCTGAGGAGGGGAGGAGTTAGGTTTTCCAGAGGGTGAGCACAGTTGTCCCCAGGGGGAGTGGTTCCCGGAGCCTATCTGACACTGGACTCTGGACGGACCTTCAAGACCCTTCCCTGACATGGCCCAGCACTGGCAGAGAACCCAGCACATCCTCCGGCAGCCTCCGCATGGAGCTGACCCTACTGTCACCCACAGCACAGCCACTCTGGGCTCTCGAGGGAGTAATGGCGGGTCCTGCCTGTGCTCAGACACGACGGCTTTTCCAGTCTGCGATCCACAGCTGCGGGAGTCCGTGGACAGAGCCACCCACACAGATGAGACTTCTGTGAGGAATCGGCTCGCGCCTCGTGGGGCTGGCGAGCAGGCCGTGCGCAGGACCGGGCAACAGGCTGGACACAGGTGGACTCGCTTCCCAGCCTTGCCCTGGAGGCCTACAGCTAAGTGGACAGGACCCCTCACCACCAGGACCGTCATGTCCACCCAAAGCCAACCGACTGTGAATGTCCACCACACCTCTGGGAAACCTCCACAGCCACCCCTGGGTCCGCCAGTGACTAGCCGGTAACAACCAGCTGCGCTGGCCCCAAGGCTGAGCACGGCAGGAACAGGGGAGGCAGAGGGTGCTGGCTGGGCCCTGGGGTTGGACAGGGCCAGTGCAGGAAGTGGTGCCGGGGACCAGGCCACAGGCAGGGGCTGCTGTGCAGGAGTCAGTGCGGGAGCTCCGGCCTCCCTGAGCTGGCCTCCGGGAGTTGTCAAAGGTTTCCCAGGGGACAGGCAAGGCCCCCATCTGTCCAGAGCCTCAGGATGGTCTGGAAAGGTCAGGGCAGTGAGAAAGAAGCTGTAGGAGCCTGAGGGAGGGACCAGAGCCAGGCTGGGGAGGGGAGAGGGCCACGCAGAAGGGAAAAGGGCTGTGAGCGGCCTGGAGGGCAGAGGCTGGACGCAGAGAGGCTGGGAGGAGAGGCCTGGAGGACAGAGGCTGGGAGGAGAGGCCTGGAGGAGAGGCCTGGGGAAAGGCTGGGGGAGGGACCTGGAGGAGAGGCTGGGAGAGGGACTGGGAGGACAGAGGCTGGAGGAGCATGCTGGGTACAGATGCGAGGCAGTTGGAGGAGGAGCCAGAGAGGAGGAGTCAGGTCCTCCAGGCTCTGCAGGAAAACTGACCTGGCACCTCTGGGGACACTGGCAGACCCAGAACAGAGGTGGAGACCGGGCAGACACTGTGAGAGTCGTGACAGGGGAACCACAGGTGGCTTGGTACCTGACAGAAGCTCCAAGAAGAGGCTGAAGAGGCGAGGCCAGAGCGAGGACGGAGGAGAGCCCACCAGGGCGCAAGCCAGCCCCAGGCTGCCCCTCTGCAAGGGAGCAGGTGGAGCCCACGGTCAGGGGCCGGGAGGCAGAGCCGTGGGGTCAGCCCTGGAGCCCCCAGGACAGGGGGTGACATGACCCAGACATGAGTGCAGTCCCTAGACACTTCCTGCACTGAGCCTGTCCAGTACTGGGGTCCAGCCAGCACCCTCTGCCTCCTCTGGGTGGGTGTCCGCAGTGACCACGGCCAGCACTGCCTGCCCCTCCTGAAACCATGGCCACCTGGCCTCTGGTGCTCAGCATTCTGGGTCTCCTGCTGTGGTCCTGTGTGGGTCACCTAATTTGCATAGACCTCTTCTATCCCCCGACCCCCAGGGGGCCAGGAACTCACACTTCTGTGCAATGTGAGCCCCACACTCTAATCACATGCAGTCTCCCCCAGGTCTGCGATGAGGTTCTGGGGATGCAGGGACACTGCAGCCGGCCAGCCAGTGGGCAGTGAGGACACATGTGCCAGGACTGGCATCTGGTTGGAGCGTGTCCCTAAGGATTCTCCTGCTGGAAGCCCGGCCTCAGGGGGGTGGTGTGGAGAAGGGAACCTTTAAGAGGTGGGTCCCAGTGAAAGGCACTTAGGTCCCTGGGGGCTGCCCTCAGAAGGGGCCCAGTTAGTTCCTATGGGGTGAGTTGTGGAGGAAGTGCACCCCTCTGGCTTCCTGACTCGCCAAGTAATCTCAGCCTCTCTCCCTCCTCCCCGCTCCTTGCTCCCTCCACCTTGCTATCCACACGCAGTGGTCACCAGAGCCAAGCAGATGCCACACCATGCTCTTGTATCTCCAGAACAGGGACCTCATAAACCTTCTTCCTTTATAAAGTACCTAGCCTTGGGTATTTTGTAATAGGGACAGAAAATGGCCTAGAATAGTGGTTCACAGCTGGCCCTGAGACACTGCATCTGCACTGAGCCGTGAAGAAGATCGGATTTGGAATTTGGAGGTTTATGGATGACCTGCTGTGTCATTTGATCTCCTAACCTGCTAAAATGCAAACTGGTCATCAAGCCGAGTCCAAACAGCCCACAGAGGAGAGGAGGGAGGAGGAGAGAAAGGCAGGGAGGGAAAGAGTCTTCACCTAAATATTAATCATGTGGGTTTGACATATGCACCTTGTTCTGCTCCTAACCCCTTTCCCTTGGAGGAGAGCCGCCTTTACAACACAAGAGCAAAATGCGCCCCCCCCCCCCGTGCTCACCCGCCCAGCCAGCACCCCAAGGGTCAGGAGCAAGCGTACCCTGCCACTGGCATCTCAGAAGAACCCACTCAGCCCTCAGCACCTCAGCCTTTTCCTCGGCTCTCCTCCCTAGCCACTGGCTGGCCTTTGTCCCACGGCCCAGCCCCCCACTCCTCCCACCCTGCTCTGCAGCTGTTCTCGGGATGAGCAGCAAGGAGGGGGGGGGGTCTTGAGAGGAGGGCGGGGCAGGAGCAGGGCTGAGGACCAGGCCCAGCTCCTCTGGCCCTCTGGCTGCTGGCCTATGTGCCCCTCACTACAGTCCACGGCCAGGGGCAGCCCCTGGCCCCCACCTCCACCGGTCACAGAATAGAACGTCACCCAGGATCCAGACTTTGCCAGAGACTGGTTTTCCCAAGCTCATCCTCTCCGGTGACACAGAACCAAGTCCCCGAGTGCGACGCACGTTTTATTGGTGCCTGGGGATGGTGCAGGGGCAGTGGACACATGCTTTCTATTTAAGAGTTTGGGATTTCATTTCACGATCACCTTCTATTTATGGGAAGGGTTACTGGATTTCATGCGTGGTCATGGTATAAAGTTTCCTGCTAGAATAAATTTTCTAAGTTAAAAAAAAAAAGATTCAGGGAAAGCAGAAAGTCAGTCAGTCATTGTCCCCGTGGGATGCAGGACTGGCCCAGGCCACGGGATGGTAGAGAAATGACCGACCACGGGCTGGTTCCTATCAAGTGTGTGAATGCAGGCCTGTCCTGCAGACCCGCCGGTCTCTGTCCACAGAGGACACGTCAGCTCATGAGCCAATTTGGTTCGATGGACAAACACTGGCCCAGAGTCTCTGATGTGTCCAGGTCCATGACGACCCCAGGAGGGGTGGTCTCTGAGCAGTCCTCGACACAGGAACCTGAGCACAGGCTGGAAGAGCAGGTCTGCTGTGTGGGGAGGAGGGAGCGGGGTGAAGAGAAGGCGCGAGAGAGCTAAGCCCGGGTCCCGTCCCTGGGCTCTGACCTCAGGCCCTGGATGCAGAGGAGCCAGTTTAGACCCATGGGACTTTCCTGTGGCAGCGAAAGACTCAGAGGACTGCACTTTTAAAGGGGTAAGAGCCTTAGGGGCCAGGAAATGGCCCCTAAGCCATTTTCTGTGGCCCAGACAGCGGCCCATCCTCGGAGCTGTGGGCTGAGAGGTCCCTGTTGAATCCGGCCAGGCAGGGCCACTCTCCAGGCTGCTCTGGGCTTCCCTCTTTGTCTGGAAATCTCCTGTTGACATCTCTCCATGGTCCCTCCCTGTACACAGAAGCTGACCCAGGATCCCGGAGGAGAGCTGAGCAGGAACAGCCAGGGACACAGAATGGCGGCAACTTCCTCCGTATCCCGAGGGTTGGCACCGTGGGGAGCCTCATGGTCTCTGGCTTAGCACGTGGTTCCAACCTAGGGGATGGCTGCCCTGCCCCAGCCACAGGGCCCCGGGGTGGACACAGCCCATCCTCACCGGACTCCCCACCATGGAGCGTCAGAGCAGGGCTCTGGGCCCTCAGACTCTCCCCCCAGAGCCAGGGACTGTTAGGAACTTGGACTTGGAACTGAGAGACCAGCTCTTGCTGGGCCGGTCTCCGCAGCAGAGGTGCCCAATTTCAGGGCGGGCCATTTTCTGCCATGTGCCCAGAGACACAGACGAGGGAGTGAGACAGAGGACAGAGAGAGCTGAGCAGCGGCCCAAGCTCTGCCCCGGCCCCATACCCCTGCCCCGCTCAGCCTCCAGCCCCGAGCTCACCAGGCCCAGCGCCCTCCCCACTTCCCCAGGGCCGCTCTCCAGATTCAGGAGTTCCTTCACATCTAACCGTGACAGCCACACTCCTGACCTGGCCACTGGCCCCGGTGACCCCCCTCCTGCCACCCCCACCCCCACCCCCACCCCCACCGTGCCACTCTCTGGGTCCCAGCCACCCACTGTCTTGCAGGGCTCTGGACAAGCCAAACTCTCTCCTCCTCTGGGCCTTTGCTCTGGCACGGCTCTGCCTGCCTGGTTCCTCTGTGTCACCAAGGTTCTGTAAATGACCTCTGTCCACGGAGGTCTTCTCTGGCCACCTAGCTACCCGAGGCCCTCAGCCACTGTCCCTCTTCTTGTGACTTGCCCTGCTGCAAGAGACCAGTTCTCTTGTCCCTGTTATTCCTCACGGGTCCCTCCAGGCCAGCACAGCACCTGGCTCGGGGTTGAAGCCCAAGGGCCTGGCCCCATTAGGCCAGTTAGAGAGCCAGGTCAAGGGCAGCAGTGACACGGCAGGGACACCGCCCCCCAGCTTGCCTGTGATTAGGAGTGTCCTGGCCAGTGAGCCAGCACCAGCGAGTCCCCCGAAGGGAGCGCAGGGTGGTGAGGAGCTTGGCGATGGACCCTGAGGCTGGTCAAGACAGTCACACTCTAAAATATGCAAGACCAGATTTTGAGTTTTATCTTTGACCATACTTAGGGAAACATTATTCAAGAACATCGTGAACACACAGAAATAAACCTTTAAAAATACCATTTGGATGCGGCACACACATACAAATGAAAGATCCTGTCTTTCGACTGTGACGGCCCATTAAGGCATTTGTGACCAGCAAATGTGGGGGACCCAGCCCATCTCGCTGCAGGAGGAGCCAGCGGGGAGCGGGGGCAGCTGGTACCCCTGCCTCCTGCCCTCCTGGGGCTTGACCGCAGTGCCCAAAGCCACAAAAGCTCCAATTCTTACCTGGATGCGGATGTCCATCAGAGAATGTTCACAGCCACCACCCCTGCTCTGATCACTCTGAAAACAAGGGCTCTTCAGCTCCTGCAGGGGCCACGCACTGAGCAAGACACTCTGACCCACTCTCCCATTTATTTAATCATCCTCTGCTGACCCTTAAGAAGCACATACTGTTATTTTGTGCTTACCTCCAACTGTCTAAAGCTCAGAGAGGCTAAGTAACCTGGCCGTGTTCACACAGCTAATCAGTGTAGCCTGGAGCTTAATCCTGGGGAGAGGAGATCCAAAGCCCTCCCCTCCCCTGGGACATTTTCCCACCTGGCTGTGAGATGAAGGGCTCCAGGCCTTCCTCTTTCCCGCCTCCCTAAGGGACCCCATATTGCATTGCTGGTGATGCTGGTGAGGCAGCCACCTGCCCCAGGTCACCCCTGGCAGCCTCCCCTCGGAAACTCTTCTCTCCTTTTGTCTTTTCCTGTTTTTCTCCTTCATCCATGATGATCAGCCCTCCGCCTTGATTCTGTGAGCCCTCATCTTTTTGTTGGTAGCCTTGCCCCCAAAACAGGAAGAATCTACACATACCCTTTGGCTCTGTTGATCGTATCTGACCTCTGGTCCTTTGCACTGCTTTCCTCTGTGGCCTTCCTTCTAATGATATTTTTCTCTCTCCTTTCTGCAAGTTTTTTTTTCTTTTCTTTTCTGTCTTTCTCAGGGTTTTAAGATCTTAGGAAAAAGAATGATTTTTAAAAATAGGTACCGTCCCGATATGTTGTCCAACTCACTTTGATTGGCATCAGAATGAAAGTGTCCTTGATCTGACCCATAATCCTGACGCTCCCTGGTGAGGATGGAGAAGGGGACTGCAACTTGCAGACCTCAGGACTGGTATCTCCTGCTGCAGATCTAGATGTGGACTCCCTCAGACGCAGGGGCTTCAGGCAGAACCCTCTGGGCTTAAGATGGGACCAACAATCCCCAGGGCAGAGAGAGGCCCCAGGGGCAGGGCACACAGAAGCACTTTTAATCTGTAGGCAACGGCAGCGCAAAGCAGTGCGGGATCAGGAAAGGCCACAGGACACCGTGGACACCCCCTGACTCCTACATTCTCCACCCTCTCCCACAAGTGGGCTCCCCTCAGTAGTCCAGGTCTGCTAGAGGAACTGGCGGGCACTATGTCCCAGTACACACGCACGTGCACACTCACACACACATGGAACCGGCTGCGTGTCAGGGGCTGTGGCAGGAGCTGGGACTGGACCTGGACCACGGCTGGCAGTGTCCTCTCCATCAGCAGCTTGCCATTCATCAGGCAACCCACAAAGCAAATGAGGTGATAGGGACCGCACTAAAGCCTCAAGGCAGAAGAGGCTTGGCCTATTTGCAGTAGAGAAAGAAGGTTCTAGAAGGGAATGCCTGAGGAAGAGAGTGGTTTCTGTGAGATCTTGACCCTGATTGGGCCAGATCGCGCAGGGCCTGGGGGTTCTGTGGTCAGCAGTGGACAACATCTAAGGCCTCTGGAGTTCAGCGACAGACAGGTGTGAGCTGGTGCCGGGTCTCTGTCTGTCTGCTGCTGTGGCTTGTTAGTTTGTCCATCTTGCTGTTGTGGACACCTCTATTGAAGAGGGTGTGAGTGACCAGAGTGAAGCAGGAAACCCACAGGTCAGCTCTGTATCAGTAAACACAAACGGAGAGCGCAGAACGGAATGGCCCCGTCTGGAGTCAGAAACAAGCACCTGCAGCGAGTGCAGAGGCGGGAAGGAGAGGTGGAAAGGAAAGCCGGGACCACCGGCGGGGGAGGGTGAAGAAGGAGACTCTTCTGCTTCTGCTGGGACCCCGTTTCCCCTCATATGCAAACGTCAGGGATTTTCCTGGTTTGTCACCATGAGTTTCTCAAAACCACCTCTTCCTTTCCGCCTGACTTCTCAGGTTTCCCGGCCTCGGGGAGTCCCCCTCCCATCCACCTGCAGGGCCAGAGCTGCCACTGCATCCTCAGAATGTCCCCAGATGGGAAAACACTGTCCTGCAACATTTGACTTCTGCATGGGGCCTTCTATCAGGGTCCCGCACTGCACATCAACCATCCACGCCCATTCTCAGGCGGGGCACGGTGCCATGTCAGTGGTCCCATGGAATCGGATCACCTCGTGCCAACGTCGCCGGCCTAGTGTGTGTAAGTGACATCTGTGTGACGTTTGCACGACAGCAAACCTGCCTGATGCATGCTTCTCAGTTCATGTGCCCTTTGCTAAGAAGCATGTGGCCACGCTTACACAGGAAGTCAGACACACTAGTCCCGGAATCTAGCAAGTCCTCTCCTTCTCAAACACTCCCCTCCCCACTGCAGGAAGCCACCGCTTCTTCAGCCCACCTCTCCTGGGCTTCTCTGGTCCTCCGTGTAAGTTAGTCCAACTGCCTGGACTTTTCTCTTTCTTCCATCTGGTAAATATCTCCAACCAACCTTCAAGATTCAATTTATATGTTCTTAAAGTGAGTGTAAAAACTAATTCTTCCTCTCTGACTCCTCTCCTGCGTCCCTCCACCGTCCTCCTGGTTTCTCTCTATCATAAATCCTACCAGAGGGTGCTAGAGAAATCTCTGCTCCCTTCCATCTGGGCTCCTACCCCAGGAAGGGCAGATGACCTCTTCCTGTTACCCAGCCGCGCCCGAGTCTGCTAAATGAATGAAGTCAGAGTGGACAAGGTTCTAAATCCTCAAGGTGAAGATCTTGAGTAATCAAAATTAACCTTAGAGATCCTATAAGGGCCGGGGCAGTGGCTCTGTGGTAGAGCCCCTGCCTGGACATGGGTTTCATTCCCAGGATGGTAAGAAATAAAATAAATTTTTTTCAAAATCCTGCAAACTGCCCTTTAAGATAGAATACCTGCGTTTGCACACTGAGCCCTGTACAGTAACTCTGTCTCCACTGGAGTAGGAGGAGCTCGTGAGCAGAAAGACTCTAGGATGTCCCCCATTCAAGTCCACATGAGGATTCTTGGATTCTGTTGTGGACAGACCAGAGCATCAAATGCGCAACTGTGGATGGTTTAATTCATTTTGGTTTAAATATTTTGCCTCTATAACCTTAACCCCCAATGTATCAGGAAAAAGTCGTCATCCTTTAACATTAAAGTGCAATGGATCCTTTTTATTTTTTATAAATAAAGTATGGAAGTGTGACCAAAGGGATTACTTTTTAACTTTGCTAGAAAATTTAATAATTTAAACATAGCAAAATTTCCTGGCATATCTGTCCAGGTTTTGAAGCTACATAAACCCAAAATGAGCAACATGGTCTCAGTGCTAATTGCTCCCGGGGTATCGTGTGTGAACCTGTCACAAAGCCAGCTTATAAACACTGATCTCAGATTGCAAGCAAATCCTTGGTAAGTTCTAATTCATCATCACTTCTGGATCTTCTTGCACCGGCAATATAAAACACATTACTTCTGAAACCTCTAACAGCTCATATGTTTTTTTTCCAGAGAAGATGGTCACCCTCTGGTAACCGCAAAGCGCTTTTATTCCGACGTGCAGAAGCGCCCAATGGAATAATTAGCCATTAAGTTTTGTCTCTCATTTCTGTAACACCTATTTCTTTGCATCTTTATTTGTGATCTGACTCCTTCATTTGTTCATTTCAAACGGTACCGAGCAAATTTGGTAAACTAACACCAAAGAAACTGAAAGACGGAATGTTTTCCTGTCTCAAAACACTGCATGACAAAACCGTTCCTGCCAAGTGACCACGGGAGAAGAATATCGTGCCCCCTTTTGTCCTTAGAAGTACGCTGTTGCCCCATCGGTTTGCAGGATCCATCTAGATTGCTGGTGTTGGAGACTCACAGCCTGAAACTTTACTCATAGAGTCAACCTCACCATCGCGGTCAAACCCACAGCCCACCCACAGCCCACCGTCTAGGCACCCATCTCCTCGTCCACCCATCAGTCATCATTTCCCTCTGTCGGCTTCTTCTCATTTTGTGCCGAAAATGAAAACTTCTATTTCAAGACTGTGCTCATTCAAAGAAAAAATAATAAACCCCCCAAAAAATCCAATTATTATCTGTCAACTAAATCATAATTTAATAAATGCATAGTAAAAGCAAAATAAAATAATAAAAAGCATGTCCAGTTTAAAAACAAAATTAGAAGGCTACAAAGATGGTGTCCTCCGTGTCCCTTCTCACCTTCCTGAGGGATGATGCAACACTTGGGACAAGGGTACCCATGAGGTGTGTCCCCATTATATCATCTTTCCAGGCAAATCCACTTCTCACCACTTGTCTCTTATTAATTTTTACCATAATTGGCAATAAGTGATGAATAATAATGAAATAGTTCCTAGAATGATGAAGGAAAACATTTTTAATATGTAAGAAAATTAAAATCACTATAAACTCATGCTTTGTCCATACAGCCCTGTATTTATAAAACAGTCTCAACGGTCCTATGTGGCAACTTCAGGATAGAATGAGTTTTATTTTATTATTGTTTAAAATATTTTCTGGGCCCTTTGGAAGACTCCTAAAAATGAACAAAATCCATGTCATAGCAGTCCTTACAAACAGAACCGCTCAGGAAAATCTAAAACTGGGTCCAGGGTCCAGGGAGCCCTGAGGGCATATTGAGGGTTAATCACATTAATAGAGTTGAGCATCTACTGTCCATGTTCAAAATCTGGAGTATTAGAAACTTCTCCAGAAAGACTTTTCCTGATTTGTTCCTAGGTTTTGACACCAAAACAAAGAAGAAGAAGAAGAAGAAGAAGAAGAAGAAGAAGAAGAGGAGGAGGAGGAGGAGGAGGAGGAGGAGGAGGAGGAGGAGGAGGAGGAGGAGGAGGAACTTGCAATGCAGCAGTTGTCCAAGTGAACCCCTGGGGAGAGCCATACAGGCTCCAGCCCCACAATGTCCACCTGGGCACAGCCAGCTCCCTCCTCGGAGACAGCACCCCCTGCCCCATCCTTTTCTCCTGGAGCTCTCTCAGCCTTCGATTAAGAGGTAAAAATGACAACTCAAGGGAAACAGAGAGGTTTCCCGGGTACTACTCGGGCTGCAGAGCAAGGCACTAACAAAAACTCAGGCCACAAGCAGACATGCAGGTTTACTGCCTTGGATTCTTCCCAGTAAGTGGGTTTATTGTGAGGGATACTGTGTTTCTATTCTGTTGGGTTTTTTAAATTCCTTTTTCTCTCTCGTATTTCTAGATGACCCATCAACAGTTTGACTATGGGCTGATGGGCTGATGGATGACCGGTAGGAAAAACCCAATTCACAGCAGGTTGTGCCCTGACACTGTTGAGTTAATTGTTTGGGGGACTCAGAATATAGTTTCCTCCAAAATATTTTTTGGCTTGTGTTTTGTTTTGAGACTGCATCTCACTCTGTTGCTCAGGCTGGCCTCATACTCCTGTGCTCAAGTCACCCTGCAGCCTCAGTCTTGGGAGGAGCTGGGACAACAGGTGTGTGCCACCATGCCTGGCTTAAAAACAATCTTAGGAATGATGGGTCCCAGGACAGTCCCCCAAATGGGCTTCTTAACTCGGATTGTTGTGCTGAGTTTTGACAGGGAAAATTAGTAGAAAGCACGTTTGCAGTAGTCCTAACAGGCAAACCCGAACATAATAGACACGCCCTCCTTTACCCTGCCTTCTATTTAGTGAAACAATCGGCTTTAATGAAAGAAGAGACGTGATGGAGACCTTGAGGGAGGGAACTCAGCTTGTGAGGTACTGGGGCCTGGACTGCAGCAGTTTGTAATTTTGACTGTTCAGTTTCACTTCTATAACTTTTTTCATTTTCCTACAGGTTCCATGCACTGGAGCCGAGGTTAGATTTGGGGCTCATCCTGTAAGGCCACAAAGGAAGGAGAAAGAAGAAGGAAATAAAAAATTTTGAAAGGGTTATTTCCTTGAAGGGGGATTTAGAGCATGCCATTGTGAAAAGATATGAATCCACTGGGTAGGGAAAAGATGATGGAATTTAGGGGAGCAACACCAGTGCCCCAGGCCTTAGAGCCTGTAGGAGTTGACTGTTTGGCCAGGCAGTTCCCTCTCTGACCATAAGGTGGTGCCATCGGCCCAGACAGCCTGCCCCAAGGGGGTGGGGCGAGCGGTGGGCGGAGCTCCCCACTGTAAGCCATGTTCTCCAAGGGTTCTGGAAGTCACAGAAAGCCTGGACTGGACAGCGTGTGTCAACCTACAAGTCCTTGCCTCTGCCAGCAAGAACAGCTCCCATCCTTTCACAGCCAAGCGACACCTTCTGTCCTACTGGGTACCTCAACCCACTTCAAGATTCCAACTCATTCCTTTCCGTTCCTCTCATTGTATCCCACAGAGGAAGCCCCGGGCCCCTGAACTTTTCCTGATTCCTAAAAGGAGTCAAGTCAAAGCACATCCTACGGTTTTAGCCTCAAATAACTGTGAGGATGAGAGAACAAAGTCAGCCATGATGGGCTCCCCTGATTTGGCACCACCCAGCCTTACAACACATCCCAGCCCATCTCACCAGCTCCATCTCCCTCTTAGTAACACACTGGGCAACTCCTATTCCTGACCCAAATCCTCCACTGACCCTCCCACCTGTGATGGACACTCAGTCCCCTGCCTTGACTTGTCCATTCCCCAAAACCTTCCTTCTTAGGACTGACTGACTGAAGGTGACTGGTGAAGAGGACACACAGAGGAAAATGGGAGTCTCCTGCTCAACCACAGAAGCCCCTGGAAGTCGTGAGGCAGGCCACACCTGCCTCGACACAGTCACGTAGCCCTAAACAGATCAGGAGAGCCACACTCCCCTGAATGGCAGGAGCACCAGCTATCTGCCCTCACTCCTCCCAGGTGTCTCAGCTCCCCTTCAGGTGGACTTGGGGTCTGGAGGGACACTGACGTCTTGGGCTTGGAATGTGGTACAGGCCTGTTCTCCATTCATTTTAGCTTCCAGGATTATTCTCCCCCCAACACACACACACACACACCATTTTCATCAGCCACCATCCCCCAAATCAGGCCTGAGTGACAGATGGAGGTGAAGGAATCCACAGTAGAGAGGGGGTCACAACAAAGTCACAGTCTGTGACCCTCAGCCCCAGTTCTACCCTGGCCTGCAGCCCAAGCTGGTAACCCAGCAAACTGCCTAGTGATTCTGCTAAAATTCATGCAGCCCTGGTGACCCTCTTGTCTGGATAATTTGACCCTGGAATGGTCCAGAGATAAACTAGGATCTGTGCTTACAACACCTCAAATTCTAGCTGCTGCGTTGTGTTTGTCTTGTTCTAGAAGGACAGTTGGGGGACCACGATGTCCCTTTGCATATCTGGAGCAAACAGCCTCGCAGTGAATTTTTAAATCATGTCGGATCCTTCCAGGGCAGACTGGAGCCTCATGGTGAAGAAAGGCGGTAACTAAGAAAGGCAGAGGGGAGGCCTGGCTGGTGCTCCAGGTGCCCAGGAATCTACAGCTGCAAAGGTGACTCACTCCTGTGGCAGGCATCTCCTGTTTCTGTTGTCCCCCAAAACAGGTGACCAGATGCATTTTAAATGCCAGCACTGCTCAAAAGAGGCCACATGGAAAGAAAATCTACCAGCTACACCTTTAAACAAGGCTAGGAGCAAATGGCAGCTTGACTCGGGGAATTTAGGGCCTTCTGGAGGCAGAATAGGCCAGAATGGCCCTGATTCCCCGGCTTTTTGTTTTGTTTCCAGGGGTCTACAGGAGGGTTTTGGTTTTTTTTTTCACAAATTAATAAAGGAAGCCAAATTGAGGGTTCAAACTCAGGCAAGGTGGGAATGAGGTTGGCCAATCCTGGGGCAGGGTACTCCCTCCACTCTCCACAAAAGGTCTCAGGCTGCAGGAAGTAACTGCCATTGGAACCCGGGACGCGGGCTGTTTCTCACCAACACTGCAGACCTTCAAAGTGACCACTTCCCGGGACTCTCACAGATGAGCAGTTTCTGGGTGCTCCGGCCCCTGGAAGGCCTACATCGAAGGTGCCCTTCCCCACCACCTCCTCTCCTCCCTCTGGCCGGCTGGATGCAACTCGGGACAGCTGCAGCCAGCGGTGCTCACCCTGGCCCCCAGCCTCCGCCTTCCCCACGCCCAAGGGCAGCTGGGAGCCGGGAAGAGAAGCTTCAGAAACCTAGCAGCGGCCTAAGGATGACCTGCCCCAGCGTCTCTGTACCCCCTCCTCCAAGCGTGTCACATGGCGGCCCCAATAAGGCAGACAGTGCGCCCCACCGCGGAGACCAGGGGCTGGTGGCCGCGGGCAGTGGGTGATGAAACCTGCCCTGCGCGTTACTGCACAGGGCGCGGGCGGGGCGCGGGGCGGGGTGGGGGTGGAGAGCGGGTACCGGGCTCACCTGTTCTCGGAGAGGAGGGTGGGGACTAGGGGGAGGGGCGGGGGCGTGCCAACACCGGTGCGTGCTGGGTGGCTCTGGGTGGCCGCACTCGCTTCCCACCCTCCCCCATCCCCGTAGACCCCCGAGCTGAGCCGTCGGGTTGACGAGGCCAGGAGCAGTTCCTGTCCCCGGCCCCGGCGCGAGGGAGACGTGAGCGTGCACACGTACACACACAGCGGGGGCAAGAGGCGCTCCGAGAGGCGCCCAACTTTCCCTTGGCTTCCTCCAGGCGGGGAGAAGCAGCTGGGGGCAGTCTCATTCCCGCCGTGCTTAGGGAGGGGGGCCAGACAGGAAAGAAGTGATGCAGAGACTTTCCCCCAGATTTTGCTTTTCTGCTTGTTTTTACCACTTCCATCCGATGACTGAGAGTAGGGAGCCCAAGCGGGGCGGCGAGTGCCACTTTAGGAAAGAGAAGTGTGTGTTTGGAGACGCCTGAAGTTGTCTTTCAAACTTGGGCCTCTGCAGCACGCGAAGCTCCGCGGTGGCTGACTCAGGCTGCCTGGGCCTCCCGGGCCACCCGCCTGGAAATGATGCAAGTCGGGATTGTCACCTGGATCCCTGCAGCCCAGACTGGACTGGGGGAGGAACGAGACAGGATATTCCAGGTGTTGCACGACCCACCAAAAAGAAAGCGGGAGGAGGCGGCGGTTGCTCAGGGCAAATAACTTTAGTACTTCTTTCTGTTCCGGTCTTCAGTCATGTTTGGTTTTACTTTGTTTTAACGCAAAGCGTCTCACGCTAAGAATTCCCATGGGCGTTCAGTTTGCCCGCAGGACCACTGTGCACAGGTATCTCAGTTCCAACCTCTCAAGACCTCGGGGCTGCGGACCTTCCTGAATTCCAAACTGGAAAGAGGAAATTCGCAGCCTGATGAGGTTGTGACGCGAGTCAGGGACCCGGGTAACTCGGTCCCAGCGCGAACCGTCCCTTCTCACCCTCTAACTGCAACCGGAGCTGGGCTCCACTTTGATTTTTTTTTAAGTCTGTTCGGCCATTGCCTCGGAGCACCCGCACACGCGCACGCATCTCTGGCCGCGCTCACACACACACTCGCACACACGCACGCAAACGCTTGGCCGCCGCCAGGTCTGCAACTTTGTCGGGCGCTCCCAGCGGCGCTCGGCTTCCTCCTGTAGTAGTGGGGCGCAGGCCCCGCCTCCAGGCTGTGTTGTCAAACGGGCCAGGGTCTCGGATTGGTCCAACCGCCGGGACAACACCTGCTCGACTCCTTCATTCAAGTGACACCAGAGCTTCCAGGGATATTTGAGGCACCATCCCTGCCATTGCCGGGCACTCGCGGCTCTGCAAACGGCCTGGTCACATGCTCTCCGGAGAGCTACGGGAGGGCGCTGGGTAACCTCTATCCGAGCCGCGGCCGTGAGGAGGAGGGAAAAGGCGAGCGAGGAGGAAGAGTGGGAGGAGGAGGGGAAGCTGCGGAGGAGGAGGAGGAAGAGGAGGAGGAGAGGAGCACAAAGAACCCAGGTCTCCAGGCGGGAGGTTTATACCAAGAACCATGTGTGCTGAGCGTCTTGGTCAGTTTGTGACCCTGGCTTTGGTGTTGGCCACCTTCGACCTGGCGCGAGGGACCGACGCCACCTACCCTCCCGAAGGTCCTCAAGACAGGGGCTCCCAACAGAAAGGCCGCCTGTCTCTGCAGAACACAGGTAAATGCGTGCGCCCTTGCGGCCACGAGCTGCGGGAGAGAACCCTGTGCACCCACGCAGCGCGCCCTGGGCGTTTCGCCCAGAACCAGACGCCCACCCCCGGCAGCGCAAACTCCTGGGGTGGCGCGGGACGTGCAAAGGAAAGCGCAAGGCCAAGCTATGTCTGCGCCGGGCTCGGAGCGCCCGGAATCTGCACGTGCTAGCAGGGTGATGAAATGGCTGGGGCAGGACTTGTTGCTGTCCTCCCCCGGGGTTGAGGGGAAATGAGGCAGCGCCTGACGCTGCCAGAGGCAGCCTTCGAGTCTCGGGTCCAGTGCAAAGCGTACTTCTCCATTCCGGCTGGCCGGAGGGAGGCTCCGAGGGTCCCCGGAGCCGGGCTAAGCCCTGCATCGGGGAGAACCTCTCTTTTACAGCTGGCCAGCCGCGGCAGGACTGCTTCACTCCTTCCTCAAAAGATGCCCGATATCCCAGAACTTTGCTGGCTAGACGAATTGCATCGCGAACTTCCCCGCGGGGGCATGGCTTTTGAAAGGGATAGGGGTCGCGCAAAGCGTACCTCCGTGGTGCTGCCGCAGTCCTCGGTTCCTGGGCAGGTCAGCATGAGAAGAAATGGTGACAGGACCGAACCGTGCGCCGCCTCTGCTCGACCGGCTCTGTGCTCACCGGCGAGCTCTGAGCAGAGCAGAGCCAGGCGTGCGGGACACTGGGCTGGCTCTTTTCCCAGCTCCGGGGAGAGAAGGAAAATCGCCTAGAGCTCCTTCACTCTGCACCCAATCCCGCTGTGTTCTGGGGGGCTGTGCGAGCGCCGCAGAGGCAGCGAGCGTGCGCTCACCGCCCTAGCAGGAATGCACGAATACCCACAGGGGACGCCCCAAGTGAGTGAATCGCTGCCCTGCGCCCTCCTTCCGGTTTGCGCCGGGGGTCCTCCTGGAGCCTCTCACCTTCACTTGCCAGGGAGGGCGCCCTCCACACCCCAGGACCCTCGCGGAACCCTTCCCCTTCTCCAGCGCTTTCTCTGGGAACTGAATCTGATTCTAGGTAGTTGGTGACCCTCCACAGATACACCCCTCATTCGCTAGAGGAATCAGAGTGCGGATTGTCTGCTCTGACTCCGCCCTTCTTCCAAAAGATACTTTTCTGATGTAATTTTGTGGTCGGTTTAAATCAGAAAATTGGGTAGGGGGAGGGAGGGAAGAGGCTTCCCGCCTGCGGCAGCCTGACAGTTAACTCCCCGGGTCTGTCCTTTCGGGCAGTCGAATTAGAAACACATTCTGCGAAGGAGGGCAGCAAGCGCTGGGGCCACGGGAATTCCAGAGGATTAAGTGATACCTCACACAGGATCCCTAATTAAGAGGAACCTCTAAGGGCGGACGGTGGACGGTGGCCTTCTGGCAGGCTAGCCAGGGTCGGACTCGATTCCCCGAGCCTGCCATCAAACCGCGGCTTTCCTAGCTTGGTATTTTTAATGCGGATGGTTTGGAGGCGCTGCCTTAATAGGAATTTTGTTTTGATTTTTAGGTGTTGAATCATAAAGCTGAATTGAAACTGCTTTGGGGACGCTCTCATTTGGGGGTTAGGAAGGAAATGACTGATTTAATAGCTACAACTTCTACAGATCCGAGTAGAGAAGGGTATTTCATTGATGAAATACCTTCATCTTAAAATCTTATTTTTGTCTGTGAGTTTAAAAAGCTGATATTAATATGTTTTCTGCTCTCAAACTACACGTTCCCACAAATGCTTTAATAAAATGGAAAGGAGCAGGGAGAATACTCAGACTTAATTTCTGATTCTGATTTTTATAATTTTTGGCTAATGTTTACAAATATTTACAAATATCACATTTTCTGTAAGTGGTATTAGTGATGAAATTTGGTTTCCCTGCTCTTCAGTTCTGATATGGTTATCACTGACTTTTTTTCCCCCCTTACATTTTCCTCTGGTCCTCACTGACTTTTCCTTCAGCTGCCCTGTCAATGTTCCCCAGCATGGCTGAGTTGTGTATATATTTGTAATTTTCATTTTAGCGGAGATCCAACACTGTTTGGTCAACGCTGGCGATGTGGGGTGTGGCGTGTTTGAATGTTTCGAGAACAACTCTTGTGAGATTCGGGGCTTACATGGGATTTGCATGACTTTTCTGCACAACGCTGGAAAATTTGATGCCCAGGTAAAGACCACACAGAGTGTGAAGCATGTTTCAGGTTAGCACAGTGCGATAGAAATGTTTGCTGGGAAAAGTCCTTAACAGACTCCTTAACTCCTTAACAGGTTTCCTTAGCTGTTCTTGGTGTTAATTTCAGGGCTTGCAAGAGACATTCCAGGTGTGAGCGGGATGCCAGGGTCTCCCCAGGGCACTGATGTCCTGCTGTCTTTATGTAGGTGAATCCTTCCACACTCTTAAGCTGTGTCTACACAGGCAAAGTGAGCCTGCATACCAGAATCATAGGAAATGATGGACACCTTGGAAGAGAGGACACATCGTTTCTGTTCACCCAGAACCCAGTCCCCAAAGCCATTGCATGAGGGACAGTAGGCTAAAGGGGCAGGGGCAGAGACCCCCAGTATTACATTCCAAAAGCTTTTTCTACCCAATAGGTGGGGTGGGGGAGGGGCAGGCAAACTGGACTCCTCAAAGCCTCCAAAAGAACAGATATTTATTCCTTCTAAGTAGCAGGCTCTTTTTTCCCAACCTGAAAAGTCAAAACCATGAATGAAACGCTGTGTTTTTCTCTTGTTCTATATAATAAATATGGCTAGGATCTGACCCAACTGAGATATTCTGGGGTCCCAGGTTCAAGCTAAGTTGCCACTCAGGGCAAGGACCTAACAAGCACCTACGACTCCAATGTCTACAACCCAAATAAACGCGTGCTCCTATGCACGAGGCACTAGGCCCCCCCACTTCATTTTCTCCCTGGTCCCAGGTGCCCTGTTGAGACGCCGTGTTACTGTGTATCATAAACTTCCTCTCCCATTTCTCTGGGGCACAGTGACAGCGCCTGAAGAGGCCACAGTGGAGGTGTGATTCATGCACATGGGCCGTCAGCAAGCCTGACATCCTGGAGGGCCTGACAGGGGCTGGGCCTGGGAGCCAGCCGGGAGGCAGCAGGCCCGCAGTCTAACCACAGAGGATGTGAGCTGGCAACAGGGGAAACAGACCAGGGAGGAAAGAGCACAACTTTGAACTCGAGGCTCCCTAATAACGTATCCCCCTTCTGGATTAACTGGAATTAGGAAGCGTAATAGGAAATCCGGAGGAAAGATGTGTGCGGAAGGGCAATCCCACAGGATGTCAGGGAAGAAGACCAGAACAGGTCGCTCTGGCCCTGGAGTGAATTAATCTCCCTTTTTTCCTCAACCAACAGGAGCATGTCCTCGTGTCCTCGAGTTAGAGATATCCCCACCAGTCAGTTCCCAGCACAGAACTAGTTAAGCTCTCTGTCCCGTCTGGCTCCTACTGGAGAGCTGCAGGAGAAGGGGCCACAGGGTGGGTTTTCAGCCCTCAGATGCTCTCTGGACGCATTTCAGTTGCTTCTAAAGAGAGAACCAAAATAAATGTGCTGGCTGGCTTTCCGTGTCCAACCTGAACCATTGACTGTGTCTCAAGTGGCTTCCCGGGTCTAAAACCCAGGGTGGCCTCTAGGACCACAGCTTGTTTCTAGAGTAAGGAAGGAGGCTGCCGGGAATCCTAGGTGGGCACCCAAGTGCCCCCTGCCCGGGACACTGATAAGGAAGCCAGGGCCGAGCTCCCTCCACAACCCCAACAGCTGGCTCCTTTCTAGGATAAGCGCAGCCCTAATGGGGTTGCCAGGGAGGAGAGCTGCAGGCCAGATGTATGTGGGCCTCTTGAGGCAGGAGCGTGGGGGAGGGCCACTCGGCTCAGATGCTGCCAGGCCGGGTGCCAGGCGGCCTTTTAGTGGCAAAAATCCTAACAGTTTAAAGGAGTAGAGTCATTTTTTGGAAGGGTAAAGAACGCTCCTGCTTGAAGGATAAGAGGAGGCCCGAGTGGAGCCAGAGGCCCTGAGGCAGGAAGGGAGGCCCGCGGCCTCCATCTTGGTGAGGCTCCTGGAATGGAAGAAGGTGCAGCTCGGCGGCCAGCGGGCACCTTCCACTCGGGAAGAACCCTTGCTGAGAACCACAAAGGAGTCATGGCCCAGTTCCCCGGGTGTTCCAGAAAAGCTGCCACCCAGCCGCCAGCCCTGAGCTGCCCTGACAGCCGCGGAAGCCCCAGTTCAAGGGAAACGAAAGGCGCAGCTGGGGAGGAAGGAGGCAGATTTGTTAGTGCACAACACTAACATCCTTTCTGGCGCGGTGCCGGAGGTGTCCTGTCACTCTGGATGTACCTCCGATATGCCCCGTCACCTGGGAAAGGACATGAGTCTGGGACAGGGCCTGGGATTTGTTGTCCTAAAAGTCCTGTGTGACAGCCCCAGAAAGATCAGTGCAGGCGCTAACGCCTGGCCTTCTGCCCTCTCCTCTCCCCTCCCCTCTGCTCTCAGGGCAAGTCGTTCATCAAAGATGCCTTGAAGTGCAAGGCCCACGCTCTGCGGCACAGGTTCGGCTGCATAAGCCGGAAGTGCCCGGCCATTAAGGAAATGGTGTCCCAGCTGCAGCGGGAATGCTACCTCAGGCACGGGCTGTGCGCCGCGGCGCAGGAGAACATCCGGGTGATGGTGGAGATGATCCACTTCAAGGACCTGCTGCTGCACGAGTGAGTACTGCCCGCAGGGCCCAGGAGGGCGGCCGCGATGGCGTCCAGCCTGAGGGCCTGCTGTCCGGGGCTGCATTCCCAAAAGCTGTCCCCCAGGAGCTCCTGTCCTGCTGGCTTTCAAAAAAAAAATGAGATTTTTTTTTCATCACCACTTTCCAAATCCTGGGCCCCAGAAACAATATTACTGTTACTCAAATGTTTAAAATCAGAAATTCTCATCTTCCCCTTAGCCAAGGAAGTCTCTGAATATCCCAAATAGCTGCAGGGTTGTCCTTGTGGGCAGCTGAGCGCAGAGACATCTGTTGGACCCGGCACTGTGCTGAGTGCTGTGTCTGAACCTCTCACCTGACCCTCGCAGCAGCTCCAAGACTTGGATGCTTTGACTGGCTTTTTACAGATGAGAAGACTGGGGTGAAGGCAAAACTGGGTCTGGGGACCAGGCAGCTTAACCGAGAGCAGTGCTTCCCCTGACCCCAAGGCTCTCCTTTCTTTGAAAAGCCCCTACCAGAGAAAATGCAAAACAAACATCAAAAACGGATCTGCTAAGTATTGGCATGCCACACCAGGAAAATGTGACAGTCCTTCTTGGAAGACTTGCAATTCACAGATAAGCCCAGAGACTCCTCATTCTTTAAAAATGGTTCCAGCTTTCAGATCCTAATTTTTGCAGAAACGTAAAAGCAAGTGGGTACACAGTTGTTCCTAATATGAGGGACGAGCCAATGGCTCCTTCCTCAGAACAGAAAGGAAGCCACCAGCTAACAGTCCAGGGCATATCACTGACAGTTTGAGGGCACCCTTGTTCTTCCCACAGGGTGGCATGGTGCCAAGTCAGTACATGAACTCTTGTTCCTCAGTTCATGCCATGACCTGCTCCCAGCTATGTCACTAAACAGGCTACCCCACCCTCACCCCCAGTATCACCTCAGTCATGGAGGACAACAACCCTCTGCCGTCACTACCCACTTGGTTATAAGGTTGCAGGTATCTTGCAACAGCCTCTGGATCATAAGGTGTGTGGGGCATGGATGCGGGCAGCTCTGGCCAAAAGCGAGAGTACATTGCCTTTTCCTTGAATCACACCAACACCTCATACAACAGTTTCATTCTTCCAAATACGTCTAAGAGAGCAATAGTAATAACAGCATCAACAACAATGATAACCATCCTTTTTTCCTAATGTTCCAGGTTTTTGGCCAGGGTCTTTGTGTGAATTAACACATCTGTCTTTCCCAATCATGCTACAAGATAGAAATTACTGTCCCATTTTATAGAAGAGGATAGTGAAGGCTGAACCTCACTCCGGGGTTTGAGTCCTCCTCTTCAATGTGGGGATTGGTGGTGTGCAGTCATCCCTGAGGGCCTGGAGCGTCCTCCTCAGATACACAAAGCCATAGGTGCTCAAGACCCTTATATAAAATGACATAGCTTTTGCATATAACCTGCACACATTTATTTATTTGTTAGTTTTTAATTTTCAAAATTGCTAGTGCATTGCAGTTACACGTAATAGTGGGGTTCATTTGACATATTCGTAAACACACAGAGCAAGTTTTCTCATTTCAATCCCAACCTGTATGCATTAATCATCTCTAGAGGACTTATAATACCGAATGTAACGTAAATGCTACGGAAATTGTTGTTGGCCTGTATTGGTCAGGAGATAATGTCTAGGGGAAAAAAATAGTCCGCACAAGTTCAGTACAGATACATTTTGTTTTCCAAATATTTTTGCTTCGTGGCTGGTTGTGTCAACAGATGCAGAGGGCATAGGTACCTGAAGCCAGTTGTCAGGAACTAGCCAGCTGTCAGAACCCAACCTCCTTGTTCCTGGCCTGTCCTCTCCTCACTATACCTGCAGAGGCCTCATGGTCACCAAATATAGTACAGTTCTTTGCTTTTCTCAAACCAATCCCCCTGTCTCACTCAGTGAGCTCTGTGAAACCCCTTTCCCTCCAGGTACCCTGAAAAAGATGCACGCCCCATGGCTGAGAAACTCCATAAGTCCATTTGCCCCAGCCCATCCCCCACTGTCACCCATGAGACAGCTTGTTGACTATGGGCCCGGGGTGCAGGTTTATAAGTCTACAATGTGTTGTTGAGTGTCTTCTTTGGGGGAGTGAAGTTTTGAGGGTTTTGCATGCTGTCCCCCTGAAACGGAAGGAGCTCAGTGGCTGTCTAGTGTCTCCTCATGGCGACCTGGCACGTGTTACCCCTCAGGCCTTTGCCCATTTGGCCTGCTCTAGAAAAGCAGAAGGCCTGCTCTGATCAGGAGTGGCTATGTGGTCACACACAGGTCCTCTTGCTTCTGGCTAGGCCAGCCCCTCTGGGCAGTGAGTCCCTCCAAATACCAGCTCCCCCAAAGCCCCCATCAGTAGCCCTCATGAAGCCCAGCTGCACAGTGCCTCGCTACACAGCAAGCTCAATTGCCTGAGATTTTTAGCTTTTTATTTTTTTTGCCATCTTAACTGATTCAAGAAGGCCCTTACAAATTGTGTGCATTGGTCACAAATGAGAATGAGAACTGTATTTGATTAGCGAGGACATACAGTCACCCTAGAATTCTCAGCACTCCTCCTCGCCCCAGCCCTATTGATCCCAAAACAAGCACATTGCAGTTAGAGCAGCCATTTCCAACTCCCAGGGCCCTCTGCTCCCTGCCTCCTCCTCCCGCCCATCTTTCTCCTGGTCATCTGCCTCCCCCTAGCTGCGGGCAGCCTGCTCTGGCCTGCACACAGCCTGTCACTGGGTGCTGGCAGCCAGTGATGGTTCAGAGCCTCCCGGCACATCCCCCTCCAAGTATTTTTTTTAGACTGTTAGCCTTGCTGACACCCAGTCAAGAGAGCTGGGCTTTGTCATTAGACACGGCTTGTCCTACAGCCTGAGAAGGCACTGTGCCAGCTCCAAAGGCTTAGATGAACTCACTTCAGCACACACACCCCTCCGCGCGGCCACAGCCTCCCGGGAGAGAGCCAAGGGCTGAGGAGAGCGCGGGCTAGACCTGCCTCCTGGGGTCCATGTCCTCCTTGGGGTTCTGCAGGCAAGTCTCTGGCAGATAGAGCACACCAGGGAGGGAGGCCGGGGCAGGCTGCACATTCCCAAGACAGCCTCCCCCAGCTTGGGGCAAAGAAGCCTGAGGGAGGGAATCCACCTAAACCCCAAAGACAGACACAGCCCCTGCTATGTGCACCTGGGCCCAGGGTGACAGGTGCTAGGACCCTGTGGCTGCTTTAGCAGAGATACTTAGTGAACTTGAGGAACCAGAGCCACTTTTCAAGGCAGAGGAGTCAAACATGCATTGAGCGCTTTCTGCCGCATGCAGGCCTTCCATGAGGTAGCCAAGGAGGCAGTGTCTTGCTGGCACTGGCACTGGAAGTGCCCAGCAGCCAGGCACAGATGATGCCAACGGCATCCAGGAGAACATAGAAGGCAACTTGAACTCCACCAGCCAGAACACTCCTCTCTGCTATCAGCCGGCCCGAGGCCTTCCTGCCCTCTTAGCCACCTTCTCCCTCTTATCAGTCGATATCCACAAATCGAGGACAGTTTACCTAATCACAACTGGAGGACTAATTAATCAAGCAGCAGTCAACACCGCACACGTCTTAAGACAGCCACAGTGCGTTGCACAGAAAGATCACAGGCTCTTCCACAGCCCTCCAGGCCAGGCTTGTTATAACCACCCCATGTTCCCAGTAACTTCCCTGGTCAAGGAGACATCCGAGGCTGTGATGCTCATGATCAGATGCATCCAGGACCTTGGCTAGCTAAGGGCTACTTCAAAATGTTGGTCAGTGGGGCTGGGGTTGTGGCTCAGCAGTAGAACACTCTCCTAGCGTGGGCAAGGCCCTGGGTTCAATCCTTAGCACCCCATAAAAAGTAAATAAATAAAACAAAGGTATTGTGTTCAACTACAACTAAAAAATAAATATTAAAAAAAAAATGTTGGTCAGTGGGCTGTGGGCCTACCGCATGGTGGAGCCCTTGCCAGGCATACATGAGGCCCTGGGTTCAATCCCCAGCACCAGGAAGGAAGGAAGGGGTTCACCCCGATGAAGCATTCCATAGCCACCCCACCTGGGGAGTTCTGAGAGGCCAGCGAGAGCAGGACAGGCTGAGCAGCTGGGCCCATGCACGTCAAGGCAGGCCTGCCCCGCCGTCTGCATGCACCCTCAGCCCTGGGGGAGCAGTCTCCCTGAAGGGCATCCAGAGTGAGCCAAGCAACAGGCTGTGGCTCCTTCCAAACCAGGAGGCCTGACCACTGGCCCTCACCCCAATCCTGGGGAAGCCCAGACAGAAAGAATGAGGATGGTCAGATCACATACACACACCCCTACACCTGTGACGCAGAGGGACAGCTGCATGGGAAATGATGCTGCAGGCAGGTGTCTTCCCCAAGCCCCACCACCCAGTCCACAGTCTTCCTGGTGCAGAGGGCAGTGCACCCAGTAACCCCTGAGAACACCCTTCCTCATGAGCCTAAGCCAGCAGCAGACAGGTGTGGGGAGGACCTTCGGGAGGGGGCCCTAGAGGAAGGTCCCTGGTGCAAAGCAGTTGGCCTCATTGTCGCCACAATGCTGGGGCTCTTGGAAGCCATCAGAGCCCCTCTCTGAACCCTGAACTTCGTGGCTCCTCCTCTGCTGACTGAGGCCCTCCCCGCTTGCCCAAGGCTGTTGCACTGACCCCAGGTTCTGGCATCAGTCATCAGCCCCCCTCCTGCAGTCTGCCTTTATTCCAGTGCCTGGGCCCTCAGCTTTTATCCCAAGCACCTGCCATTGTCGCTGCCCTTTGTCCTGCTTGGGCTCCCTCTCCACAGCGACTCAGGGGTGAGAGTCCTTGCCTGCATGGAGCCTGGTCCACAGGGCTGCCCAGGAAAGACCCAGAGGCTGGTGCTCCATAGAGGGGCTCCAAGTGGTTCCAGGAAGGGCCTCCAGTACTGGCCCCTCCCCTTTCCTGACCTGATCACAGCTCTCAGAGCCTCTTTGGGACTCCGTCCATCCTCAGTGTCTCTCTCTGCTCTCCACCTCCAGACCCTACGTGGACCTGGTGAACCTGCTGCTTACCTGCGGGGAGGAGGTGAAGGAGGCTGTCACCCACAGTGTCCAGGCCCAGTGTGAACAGAACTTGGGAGGGCTGTGCTCCATCCTGAGTTTCTGCACCTCAGCCATCCAGAGGCCCCCCACGGCATCCCCTGAGCACCAGCTCCAAGGGGACAGAGCCAGGCTCTCCAGGATCCACCGCGGGGAAGCCAGCCTGCACTTCTCAGAGCCCAGCAGCAGGGAGGCTGTCAGAGGCTCCAGGGGCGATCGAGGCAGCAGGAGCCACCCACATGCCCAGGCCCGGGGCCGAGCGGGGAGCCAGGGGACCCAGGGACCTTCTGGAAGCAGCGAGTGGGAGGACGAACAGTCTGAGTACTCTGACATCCGGAGGTGAAATCAAAGACCAGCCATGAAATCTTTCCTCCACGCCGTCCATTTTCTTATCTATGGACATTCCAAAACATTTGCCATTAAAGAGGGGGGATGTCACACGCAGGATTTTGTGGGATTGTGGACTTCATGACGGTGTGTGAACAGGTGAGATGGAGGCTCCTGGGGCAGCGGGGTCTCAGCGGGCCTGGTGAGCTGGGCACCTGCATGTGCTCAAGGGCATCCCGCGACCTCCTTGTATCTCTGTCTTCTTCCCATCGTGGGCCAGTGAGTGGTGGGCTGCCGTGTACCCTGCTCTGGGGGAGGTGAATACCCACCTGCGCTGGGCCAAGCACGGGGGCTAGACCCTGCAGCCTCTGGCACTGTGGGAGGGCAAGGCGGGGCCAGAGGGGAGAGAGGATGTCCCCGGAGGCACAGGGGCTAGTGCACAGGAGCCGCACAGTGCTCTGCGGAACCCGAATTCAGTTTCCTGCATGGGGCCTCTTGGTTCAGAGCTGCTTGAGGGAGCGAGGGCAGAGTCATTTCCATGTGTGATTTCTGAGCCATTGTTCTGCCCGGGGGACACAGTCCGAGGGAGTGACCCCTGTGTGTTTATACTTTAACCACTGCTTCCAATCTCGATTTCACTTTTTTTATTTATCCAGTTACATCTATATATCTGTTGTCTAAATAAATGCCTTTCAAACAAAGCAACTGGTTCATTAAAACCAGCTCAAAGTGGGAGGAAAAACAGCCTCGGCCCACCCTTTGGGGCCCAATTTTTTAAAGTGCAATTTTTAAAAGAATCCAACAGCCCAACAGCACTGTGCCTGGCCTGGGCTCACATTCACCTGGGACAGACCTCATACCTGGAGGGAAACGCACACAGGGAGGCCATCAGGCAGCTCACCTTGACCCATCGCCAGGTCCCAGCAAGCCCTATACCCACCACCCTGCGAGGCCGAGCAGGAAACCTGGCTTCCCCATGCTGGAGGGGAAAAAAGGGGAGAAGAGAAGGAGATTGCTGAGGCCACCCATCGAGAGGCCCACCAGTGGTGCCCACCTGCAATCCCAGCAGCTCAGGAGGCTGAGACAGGAGGATCACATGTTTGAAGCCAGCCTCAGCAACTTAGCAAGACTGTGAGCAACCTAGCAAGACCCTTCTCAAAATAAAAAATAAAAAGGGCTGGGGATGTGGCTCAGCGGTTAAATACCCCTGGGTTCAATCCCTGCTACCAAAAAAAAAAAAAAAAAGGCGGCTAACCTTTAGCATGAGTGGAGGTGAGGCTGGAAACCTCCACAGGGCAGATGTTATTTGGAAAGTGAGCGATGAGGAGGGGAGTCAAGCGGACAGAGGGCAGAGAGGAGAAATGGACTCACTGAGGAAGGGAAGGGAAGGATTGTGCCAGGAGGGAAGTCCATGGGGGGCGGGGGGGGGGGGGTTCTTGCAGTTTTCAGCTCATCTCTTTGATAGGCATTTCTCCCCAACAGGCTGTCAAGTTAAAGCCCAACCCTCTCACAGCCGTACTCAAATAGGAGCCAGTTTGGAAGCCCTGGCCAGGTTTCCTGGGTCTTTCCAAAGCAGGGGTCAGCAGACCTTTTGTGTAAAGGGTCAGAGAGGAAATACAGTCTTTTCAGCTTGTCGGCCGAGCTGTCTCTCTGCAGCTGGTCAACCCTGCGGTGAGAGCTGGAAGCAGCCCAGACAGAGACCAGTGGGCTTGGCCCTGTTCCAGTAAGGTTTTGTTGAACAGGCCCCCAGCTGGACTTGGCTCAGTTTGTTGATCTCTGTTCTAGGGAGTGGCCCAGAGGGTCTGCATCTCCCCTGATCTCTCCACTAGCTCAGTCTCCCTCGCAGTCATCGGAGGCCAGAGATGAGCTCAATTTACCTACATGTCAGTGATTTATTTATTCTAGGGAATATCTTTGCTCCAAACACAGCTGGTCTTTATAGGCCCCAAACCCAATCTCGCAAGGTCCACGTGGTACAGAAATCATTTGGGGGTGGGGGTGGGGTGACCTGCTGGGAGAAGCACCCAGAAGACCCGGGGTGCAGAGCGCAGAGGGTTGGTGCATTTAATCCAGCTCAACCCTCGAAGGGAGGGAGGAGGCACTGAATGTCGCTCCGCCATGAGAACAGGCGTAAACCATGGTGACGGTGTGCCACGGCCACCACAGCAGGCTGGCATTTCTTTCCAGCACTCAGGAGCTAACCAAATACCCCCTGCCACGGTGGTGTGCGAACGTCTCTGGGTCTGCCTACTGATGTCCCCTTGGTTGCTTCTATTGTAAATATTTGTCACTTGTATTTATTACCTCTATGCTTCCCCCAAGGCCTGACGTGGCTCGCCATGCTCATTGGAACCCCCTGACGGGTGGCGGTGGGGTGTTGTTCATGCCACAGCTTGGTTGGTTTTTTTCCTTCAAGAGTTAGGGGACTGTCATTCCCTCTGACTCGCCCGGGGACAGGCAGCATGAAGCGGCACTGGCGGCTGCAGTCGTCCTGCTCCTGGCTGTCCATAGGCAGTGTGCGTCCAGGGAACATCCACACCACCTAAAGTGGCGGGAGAGCAGTCGCTGAAAACAGCCGCGCCCCTCGCTCCGTGCTCCGTACAAATTCACTCTTGAGCCTTCCTTTGAGGAAGGATGTGGATCTCCAAATACAGATGCCGTGTTTATTTTGAGCTCCGCATCTTAACAACATGATCTGAACACCTCTCCTCTGTATCAATAAATAGCCCTGTTATTCCCAAATGGAGGGGCCCGGAGAGTGAAAGGCTGACACCAAAACTAAATAAATAGAAAACATCAGCCCAGCACCCGCAGTCACACTTTGACACACACACACAGGCAGAGATTTAAACTCGAGCCCAGTAAAAGGCGTCACCAACCCAACACGGAAAAACAATGCTTGCCGAAGTCACTTCCTAAGGAAGAGCAGCCCCGACTGATCTCAGAAGTGGCACCACGTGGGCTGGCTAAGTCAGAAGGTCTATCTGTGTGGGTCTAGGCAGCAGGTTCTGTACGTTGTCACACTGCATTATTTTCCTTCAAGGATCAATAAAGGTTTTAAATAAATGGCTTTCACTGGAGCAGTGTCATTGACCTAAGGGGTGGGGGGGTCTGACATCTAGTACAAAGGGGGACAGCTATGGGCAGGTGGGCTCTTGACAACTGTGGGAGGTGAAGAGGGCTTCTCCTCCTCAGGGGGCTCTGACCAAGCCGTGCCCGAGCCACCCAAAGAGGAGAATGCTGCCCCTTCTTCCAGACTGACCCTGCAGCAGGCACCATGCGCTTCACAGTGGGTGGACGCTGGCACGCTCTGGGAGCTCACCGCCTCCTGCAGACCCTTCCCCACCCTGCAGGATGGAGCTGGAGCCCGGTTCTCTGCGTGTATGTCACCCCGGGAGCACCCAGTGGGCACCACAGCAGGCAGTTGGCACGCATTACCTCATCCTGACTCTGCCCCACAAATAGTAGGTGTGGTCCTCATCTCTCAGGTGAAAAACCCAGATATGGCCTTGTCCCTCACCCCACGGCTGAGGAGTTGGGAGCATGAACTCAAACCTGGGAGGTGACCCCTCAGCCTGCATGTTTCCCTCCTCCCCAGGCCTCCACCCACAGTTTATTTCTAATTTAAGCCTATTAGTATCAGTCCTACTTCATCCGAGGCTTAGGGAAAGAATAATCATATTTATAGCACCAACCTCCAAGGAGCTTAGAGAGAAAGATCACTGCCCTCACCTTTCCTCCCAGCAGAGAGTGAAATTCCCGTTAAAACAAGGGAGAGCAGGAGAACGGAGCACCGATGGCTTGTCTTGGCTTGGGTTAGTCCCCAAAGAGGAAAACATCCGGGGAGCCTCTGGCTTTGGGGAACACACAGTAGGAGCTGTTTCCATCAGACTTGCCCGTCCCCGTTCTCATCCTGACAGCTGCAGACTCTTGGGGCTCTGGAAGTGGCCCCCTGCTCTGTTGGGTGCTTAACGATGTTATTTCCAAACCCCATTTTACAGATACAGAAACTGAGGTTCGAAGACATCTTATTCTGCCTGCCACCGGCCACAAGGCTGGCACGCTCAAGCAGTGTGGCCCACACACCCACCCCCATGCCAATTCTGCTTCATCCGCCTGGCCCTCTCTCTCTCAGGTGTGAAGTCGCCAGTCAAACACGACCAAGCCAGCTCAAGAATACAGCTCCCCCCACCCCAGAGCCCTCAGGATTGGTCCAACCCAATGGCTTGGGATTATTAGGCCATGGGAGGGAGGAGGCAGAAGGTTTCCAAATGTGCTTGCCTTTAAGCAGTTTCCAAAGGGAGCTGGAGCCGCAACGCCCCAAAATCTGGAGACAGAAATCTGAATTTGTTCTAAAGTCAACAAAAAAAAGAAAACCCCCTGCTGAGGAGGGGACAAGCCTTGGCCAGAAAACAGGTTTCATGTGAATTATTTTTTGTGGGTGGAGAAGAGAAGAAAGAAGCCTTGGTCTAGTAGTCACGCGCTCCTGCTTCATCAGCAGTTCCGCTTTTACCACTCCCCAAAAAGAAAAAAAAGAGAATCCATCCACTCCCCAAAGAGAACAGAGGAGAAAGGTCACAAAGCCATGGAGCCCGTGGCCGGGAACCTGCCAAAGACAGAACAGAAGCCACCTGGCACCTGAGGACCCGCAGCCATGGCCACCATTGACTTCCAGGTCAGCCTGGGTGACTGGGGGAAACGAGACAAGTTCCGCTGAGGCCTTGTCAGGGGCAGACCAGGTGTTCACGGGAGCTGAAGAGAAAGATCGGCTGGCCCCATATCCCATTACCCAGCTTCTGGAAGTTTCTGTGGTTCTTAAGAGGGCTTTGTTGAGGAAGAATGATCCATCTCTGGAATTCTGTCCCAGTTGCCTGTCACTCTATAACAAAACGACCCCCTGCCAAAGCTTTGTAGATGGAAAACTAGTTTACGTGGTTCATAGTTTTGTGGGTCAAGAATTAAGAAAGGGCTCAGTTGGGCGGTTAGACTCTTCCTGTGGCATTTGATGGGGCAACAGGCTCTGCAGGTCACTTCCAAGATGACCTCTTCAAGATGGCGCCTCAGTACTTCCTGCGGCCCCACCCCCGTCTCCATGTGGCGCCTCACCCCCAAAGCTCTGGGTGGTTTCTCTTCTTCCAGGGTGCCTGTCTTCCTCCGAGACAAGTTGGTAGATTTTGTAGCATATTCTTCAAATCCAAGCTAGGATCTTGATTTCACCCACGGTACTGTAACCACCACAGGGACCTAAGCTCCATAAGGACAGAGATGGTGTCACTTTCTGCACAGTTTTTTGCATCCCCAGCAACCCAGCCAGTGCGTGGTGTGAATGAATGAAGGAAAACTTGTCTAAAAGAACGCCAAAAGTCAAACTGGAAGAGTTTCGGTTCACTATAACTTCCGAGCAAATATATCCTTGTGCCTCATAAGAGCATCAACATGACCCAAAGTGGTAAGAGGATCTCAAAACTAAAAGTCACTGGGAAGCTGTCCTCTTGGAGTCAGCAGACATAGACAAGGGTGCTGACCTGGCCACCTACACCAGGTAAACCTCTTTGGGCATAAGAGAGAAATATAAATAAAAAATGGAAAAAATAAATAAATGAGGACTGTCCCAGAGATGCAAGAATAAAATGACTAAGCTGGGTGAAAAGTCACAGTCCATAGGAAACGCTGTGAAGCCTGCAAAATTCCATGCGAAGGGGGTTATGCTTATTATCGTGGTCATTTGGGGGTGGCTTTGGGCTCCAGCCGGGATCAGACAGGACGAGCTGCCTCCCTTTGCCATTCTGTCCTGTCGACTCTAGGGTGGGTTCCAAGGCTTTAAGGGACAGACAGAGGAGCCAGGCCTGTCCAGCGGGAATCTGCCGGCAGCAGGCCTGAGGTCAGAAGGCCCACCCAGGGGGACCAGCCCTTCTCCCAGGCAGCAGGCAGGCGCAGAACAGCCCCATGAGGCTCCCACCAAAGGAGTCTGTGTGGCCAGTTCAGCCAGGCAGGGACGAGACCCATGCCAGCAAGCTGAGGACCCTTCCTGAGGCTCTCTCCGAAAATCTCAAGAAGGTCCTCACAGAAAAGCTGATTAACAAACCTCTTTGATGAGAAAAGGAAAGCAGAACTCAACACAGACAGGGAGGAGAGCGATCTGGGGCAGAGCCCACTAAACTCGGTGCCAAGGCTCCTCGGAGCTCGGCAGTTGGACAAGAGCTGGCCCGGAGAAGCCAAGGATGGGGACAGGGCTCCTTCCGGCTCCCGGGAGTGTCAAGAAGAGAATGGGGAGGAGGAGGAGGAGGAAGGTGACTCAGCTGGAATGGGGAGAAATGTGTTTTTAAAAAGCGAAACAGTGCAAGGGACAAAGGCCCCAAGTGGAGCCCAGGACGGGGTCCAGAGGCCCTCTCAGAGCAAGTGGGTGAATTCTCAAAAGGCCAGAGAGCTCGCTAGGGTTTCTGCACCAAGAACAACACCAGGAAAATGAAGGCAGCCTTCAGGGTTGCCAGGTCCACACTCCCACAAGGGCCCCCAAGCCCACAGCCCCAAGGGGCTGCGCCATTCCTGCCGCAGATCACACTTAGGCTCCGTAAGGCAGATGAGTTCTGCAACAGGTGCGGCAGGTAGAAGCCTAACCCACGTTCACCCCGCAGCCCAAGGGCAGGAACCGGGCTCCCTCTGCTCCACCTAATCCACAGAACTGTCAGGGGGCGAGGGGAGGAGAGGGAGACAGAAGGCGTCTCCTCCCCAGAAGTGGACACAGCCCATTCCCTCCCAACAGCCAAGGTCAGACGAACTTGAGTGCAAAAGTGTCATTTTGAAATATTCAATGGAGAGCAAGCATGATAAGGAAAGAGAGAGGAGGTTCAGAGAAGCCACTGCCTGCGGCACTCTGCGTCCCCCTTCTCCAGGGTCACTCAGTAAGCGCTGGGTTCACGGCTCATGCTGGAGTCCCGTCTCCTCCCTTTGCATGGAACTCCAGGGACACTCCCACTTCCAAGGAGGCCAGCGTGGCCAGGAACACCATGACCGATGCAGAAGAGGATATGGGGAAGGGGGTCAGCCTGTCAAACCCTCATGCCCCACCTGTCCCAAAGGAGAGACAGGCTAGGAATCCTCCCCATGCCCTTGTGACAAAGATTTCCCTACATTCCGATAGAAAAAAGGAGATCAGCATTGAATTTCTGAACCCCAAGCCCTGAGTCATCCAGTGCTTCTGAAAAGAGAAACCCTTGATGTGACCCTTCAAACGACCACCAGCACCTGGCAGGAGGACTCTGACCCTCCCTGCTGCAGCTGTGCAGAAGAATGGGGCTGGCTGCCTGGGGGCCTCTTCCAGTCAGCCTTGAACGAGCTGAGACTCCTTTACCAGCCTCTGTATTTTTGCACAGCACCCTTAGGCAGAGATGGAAGCAATCTCCAAACTCGTATTCTAGGCCTGGGGCCTCGGAAACTAGGTCGCTATGGTCCTCTAGGAAGCAGGGAGGGAATTAAAAGCTCACAAGATTCGTTGTGGGGAATCGGCCTGCTTCATTCATGCCTCTCACCACTCTGGGCCTGCAGGCCTCCTGCCCACACTCAGGGATACCCTGAAGGCATCCGCCGTCATTCACAAAGGGGAACAACTAGAAAACCAAACAAGAGCTTCTGGGGACTCAAATATAAGAGGAATGAAATGAAAAATTCAAAAATTAGTTGGAAGGTAAATTTCTTGCAGAAAGAGATGGGACTATAGAAGGGAAAAAGGATTTGTCTAGGAGATTTGACACCCATACAGTTCCAGAATGAGAAAATAAAGAAACCACTGATGTTGGTCACGTTTCCTTTGCTATAAGAAAAAAATACCCAAGCTAATTAACTCCTAAAGAGAACAGGGTTGTTTTGGCTCATTTGGAGGTTCCAAACCATAGTCAGACAAACTCACTGCTTTTGGTTAGGCTCCTAGTGGGGGCACCAAATGGCAAGGGTGGTACACAGTGGAGCAAATGCTCACCTCAGGGCTCAAAAGCAAGAGAGGAAGAGGAAGAGACCAGGGTCCCATAATCCCCTCCAGGGCCACACCCCCAATGACCTAACTTCCTCCCACTAGGCCCCACCCCTTAAAGATGGATCCTTACCTCAGTGAGGACCAAGCCTTTAGTACTTTGGCCTTTGGGGGAAATTCAATGTTGAAACTAATGCAGATAGGGAGAATATTATCTAATAAACAGCCCAAAACTGAGAACAGAGACTTCCACATTGAAAAGGCCTCCAGAAGTCCCAAGACAGTCAATGAAAAATTCCCCAACAAGACAAATTCTTGTGAAATTTTGAAACTCCTACAGATAAAGGGGAAAGTGCCAAAAAGCTTCCAGAGAGGAAAAAAAAAGTCACACAAAGAGGGAAGAAGATCAGTATGACATCAGATTTTCCAATTGTAATTTTGAAAGCTGAAAGACAAAAGATCGATACTTCAGCATTCTAGGAGGAGAGGAAATCTAGACCCAGTCAGAGCACCAGCCAAGTGGGTACCACCCGAGTATTTTTCAGGCTTTCAAGGTCTCATGGAATTTCCTTTTCAGGTATCCTCTCTCAAGAAGCTCCGCCAAAATGAGGCTCCACCAAAATAAGGGTGTAAGCTGAGGGAGAAATGATAATCAGGTCCCGGGGACAGAGATGTGGACCAGGAGAGGCGGGAGGGTCCCAGGTAGCCCTCTGGGAGACAGAAGGATCACAGACAGTCAATTTGTGGGTTCTGTTAGAGGGTTTGGGGATCAGTCCATCATGATTAAAATAGTTAGAGAAAACTAAAGAAACCAAAGTGAGCAAAAGATTTGAACAGGCATCTCAGAAGAAGATACCCCAACAGCCAATGAGCAGATACCAAGGGCCTCCCACCATCAGCCAGCAGAAAAATTCAAATTAAGACCACATTGAGATGAGTGTGTGAAAACAGTAATGCCTGACAGCACCTCCAGCAAGGCAGAAATTGTGATTACTACTTTCTGACGAAGCAAACCCTCTCCAAGAGTTGTAACTGCAGGAGTCCAGACTTGACCCTGAGAGTCCAAAGACCTACGAGCACCAGGTTGCTCTTTGCTGAGGGTCTGGGTGGTCACCCATGGCTGTGGGTCTCTGCCCAGTCAAATCAGGCAAGTCGATAAGTCACAAGCAGCAGTGACTCATTTGAAGATAGGATAAACAACAGGGAGGCAGTGGGCTGAGAGGCCCTGTCCCCTGGGCCTGGAAGAGCACACAGCCAGCAGGGAGGGGACCCTGCCGCCAACACCAGCTCAGCAGCTTCCAGACAAAGTGCTGCTGGCACTGCAGTGTGTAGCCAAGCTGGGAGCCACAGCCCTATCTTCAACAGGCTCTCGTCAAGACGAGACAGAGCATGAGGAATTCCAGGATGTTCCCTTCCAATCCCTCCAGACACAAGAGACACAGTCACCCTGTGCTCTATCATAACCCTGTGCCGGGCATCACAGCTGAAGGGCTTGACGTGCTACTGCCACCCTCCAAGGGTCCTAGAGGCAATCTTCTCCCTCCTGCACCCCATGCCTCAGGGAGACAGCGCATGGACACTGTGGTTCCTGGGGAGAAGTAGGAAACTTGGCAGTGGGCAGAAGGAGCTTACTGTCCCCAGAACCTGTCCTCACCAGCAGCATCTGCTTGCAATGGACTCATGGGCACCAGCCAGAGCCTGGAGCCCAAAGAGCCAGATAGGAAAGGGGCAGGTGGGCTAGGGAGAGCTGGGCAGGCAGAAGCAGCAGAAGACACAGCAGGGATCCCCCCCACACCAGAGTTCACAGATGGACATGGCTCGACACCTGTGGAGACTCTGTCAAGGCAGGACCCCACCCCAGTGGAATCAGCTCACAGGTGAAGAATCCAGGTAGAACTTGGTCAGATTGGCTTGGTCTTCGGGGAAACAAGACAGGAGAGGGTGTGGCATGAGATGATGTAATGCCAATTTGGCCAAAAGGTGTTAGAGGAGCTTGTTCTACTTACTGACTGGTCACAGAACCAGGGCCAGAGTCCGCAGGTGATGCAAGAACTGGGGGGGACCGGCACCTTGAGACAATTCTAGAAGCAGCCTGTGCCTGGCCACCTCCCTCCTGCCCTTCCCCTCAAATCGTCAGACAAGCAGGAGGCCTGCACCCAGCCCTGGCACGGGACGACGGCACCCAGGACCAACCCCTGCTCCTCCACCACCCCTTCCAAACTCCCCCACCTCTCCTTCCAGACTCCCCCAGCTTGAATGAAGCTTCTGATGAGTAGGTTTTATCTCTATGAAATTGGAACCTTCTATTGTTATTTAAGGTGACTTACTCTCTCTCCTCCCCAGCTTCAGCACAACACCTGGGACCAGAAGAGCTCAGTAAACACCTTTTTTTACTCTGTCACTGCTGCTGTAAATGACTACTTAAGAGATTCACAAAGAACAACGTGAGGAAAAGGTAGTACATGAATAGGCAAAAAAATGATACTAAGCAAATTAAAGTTATAACTCCTGAGGGGTCATCGACTAGAGGAAATCAGAGTTAGGGAGCATTAATCCAGGGAGGCTACTTGGAGGAGGTTGAGTTTTGAACCAGCCACTGGGAGAAACCCCACAGAGTTTGGGTTTATATGTTACAATTATTTTGGTTGTAAGCAAAATCTAATCCAAAGTTGTTTAAGCCAAAGAAAAGGAAAAGGAGAAAACGAAGAAGGAGGAAGGAAGAAGAGTAGGAGGAATAAGGAAGGAGGAAATGTAGGCAAAAGTATATTGGTTCAGGTAAAAGGAAGTAGGCATGGTTGGATCCTGCTGCTCACATGGTATCATCTCCATTTTCCATTCACCTTTCTCCATTCCCTTTCCTCTATGACAGCTTCCTTCCCAGGCCTCCCTGATGGGTGGCCCCCCCAGACTTAGATCCCATAGCTTTGCAAACCCAGCATCAAAAGAGAACTTCTCTTTACCAGCAGAGGGGGATTTGAAAAACAAAAGCCACTTTTGCTATAAGGGATACTTGTTGTTACTGCAGCTTAACCCAGCCTATCCTAACTGATGCATGCCTCCTTGGTGTAGCCCTGGACACAAGTTCACTACTGCAGCCAAGTGGGATATGATGGTCCAATCAGCCATGATGAGTCCCAGGTTAACCCTGGAGCAAAGAGCTGAGGACACCCCCACTCAAATCAGTGATCTCCCCAAAAGAAGACCAAGATGTGGTTGTCAAAGAAAAGGGAAGGGAGCACTGGGGTGGAGGGAGGGAGGGCTGTTCCTAGACCTGGGCTCATCCTTCTGTCTAATGACCCTTCCCTCCAAGGCACACGTCTAAAGGCCCCAAGTTCCTGGCCTCCCCCAGGATTCCTGGGGCATCCTGGAGCAGGGAGAGGCTCTGGCCTCCCCTCTCCTGCCCTCCACCTGCAGCAGTTAGGCCTCCAGCTGTGAAGATCTCCAGGCCCCACAGACAAGCCTGCAAGTGTCAAGGGTGACCTGGAGGCCACAACTGCAACCCCTGGGGGCCATGAAATCCCTGCCCCGCCCGACCCTCTGCACATGCGCACATCAGTCCAGCAGAGCCCACTGCTCAGAGCTGGAGCCAGCGGAGCCTCAGCGCTTCCCGCCCTGACATTCCCTTCCCTGAAATATGTTTAACCTCTTGCACTAAAGAATTCAATCCAGTTGTCTGCCTCTCCCACAGACCCTGAATCCTGCCAGTGGGGACATACCACACTTTCTGCCACCGGCCCGGGGTCAGGAGTTCACCGTGGTGGGGGCGGGGTCCCGAGAGGCACGACATCCTCCAAAGCCCAACAGCTGTGTCTCCCCCGCCCGGGAACAGCCCGCAGAAAGCAGCCGGAGGACCCACGTGGCACAGCAACGTTGCGCCCAGGACCCAGGGGCAAAGGCCAGGCTTTCCACTAGACCCAGTAGGTCTCTCTCTGGTTTCCACTTCAGAACCAAGACCCGAAGAGACAACTTGGCAAGCTTCTGTCTCCCCACTGTCCACGTCACGCCAGCCCGTGGTACAGAGCCTTCCAGACACACACCCCCCCCCCCCGCCCCACCTGAGGAGGGAGGGTGGGAGGGTGCAGCCAGCCGAGCCTGCCTCTTCAGCCCTCTGCCTAAAGCGGACCCTGCAGAGAGCAGGAGGCCGGAATGCTGAGCTGGGGCTACAGGTGGAGCAGCGGCTCTGAGCATCTCAGCAGCAGCCAGAAGCCAGACATGACAGGCCTCCAGCGCTGGAGCTGGCCTCCTGCATTACACCTGGAGCCACCTCAGGCCCCAAGACTCAGCCTGCCCAAGAGCTCTACTCGGACTTATGAAGGCGATGAAGACCATCCAGGGCAGAGTCTGCAAAGCCTGGGGCAAGACTGACCATGAGGCCCCAGTGTAAACAGAGCTTCAAAAGCACAGGTTGAACCAAATCATCCAAATGGTATTAGAGCAAGTCCTGGCAAGTGGTATTGGATGATTTTGATTGCTGGTAGCAGCTGCCTAAATCAACTAGTTTAAACCAATAGGAGGAAATTTATTGGCTCACTTGACTGCAAGGTCAGGATCCCAGCTTCAGGTACAGCTGGATCCAGACTCAGCACCATGAGAACTCAGTGACCTATTTGCTGTGCTTGGCTTTGCTTCCCTCTGTACCAGTTTCATTCTAGGCTGCCCTATGGCATCCCCTGGAGGCTGCAGCCTGATACCCTCTTTCCTGCTCCCCAAGGTTCTCACTGCAGCCTGATACCCTCTTTCCTGCTCCCCAAGGTTCTCACTGCTCTCTTTACACCACTGAGCCCAGGGAGAAGGAATGCACTGATTGGGCACACCTGGGCCCTGCGAGGGGCCTGGTAAAAGGGTCTGCAACTCCAGGAGACTTGGGCTGGAAATAAAAAGGAATGCTATTCCGGTGAAGGGGGAGTCAGGGGAACCCAGTTTTGCCACTGACCTGCCATAGGGCTTTGGGAAAGTCATTACCCCTCTGTGAACCTCACTTCCCTCATCAGGAGGAAATGGAGGTAACAATACCTACTTCAGATTGCTATGGAGATGAAGCAAGATAATGCATGGTAAGTATCTGGGCCAGAGCACTCAACACGTAGTAGCTGCTAATATTTTTTCCTCTCCCTAGCCCATGTGTTGAACTTGAGCTTCCCTCTACCCTGTCCCCACATCTAGACTGCACAGGTTCACCCTTCAACATGACAATAGCCCCTTCCTTTGCCGTGGCTTTGTTTCTCACAGTCTAGTTATTTGCCATCAACATGGTCTGAAAATATTTAGTGGAAATTTTCAGAAATAAACAACTCGTGAGTTTTAAATTTCATGCCATTCTGAGGGGCATGATGGAATCTCATGCCATCCCACCCGGGACACAGAGTACCCTTTTGGTGTCATCTGTGTTATCAGATAGGCTGCTGTGGTGCTAGTGTTCACTTACCGAGGACCCCAAAGTGCAAGAGTGGGGGTGTTGGTGACTCAGACACTCCAAAGAACTGTGAAGGGCTTCCTAAAGTGAAGCAGACTTCATCCCAGCCACGTACGTCTAAGAAACAGATATACAGGGTTTGGCGCTGTCTGCAGTTTCAGATACCTGACGGGGGTCTTGGAACGTGTTCTCTGAGGACAAGGAGGCTCCTGTACTCAGAACCCTGGGAAGTGCCGAGGCTAACCAGGTGGGAGAGGGCCAGGCCTAGGTCTCCCACCGTACATTCCTGCATTTTGCTGGGAAGCAGGAATTGGGCACGCCAGGGGCCTGCCAAGAGGCTGGGTCGGGTTCCCAGGGACCGGGGCTGGAACTGAGGTTCTTTCTGAGTTAGTGTCACCCATCAGGAAGCCCAAGGCAGAGCCAGCAAGTCTGCATCTCAGGGTTGAAAGTGCAGGAGGGGATGGAGATGGGGGCCAAGTGGTGGGAACAGGAAAGAGAAGCAAAGCCTGGGGGGTGGGGGCAGGAAAATGCCTGCAGAATGGGCTGCTCACCAAGGCAGGAGAGCACAGCCCCGAGTCTGGCCATCCCTAAGTTCCGAGAGACTGGTGGAATTCTTTGAAATCAGAAAAACATCAGGACAGCCCCACCCACTGTTCCTGGAAAGGGCCACAGCGGGACAGCTGCAGGGATGGCCGGTCGCTGGGCGGGAATGCCCTGTGTGCTGGGTTCAGCACCAACAGTTACTGCCCCATGCCTGTGTGCCGAAGGTCAAGAGGGAAGAAAGAGCTGGCACCTGCTCTGAGACCTTCCCCACAGCTCTCCCATGTGCTACCCCTCGCCCCTGCGTGCTCCAAAGTCCCCTGCTCCAGAGTCCCCTGCTTGGAGCCCCTCCGCAGGCCTCACCCAGGACAGTGCGAGCAGGGGCCATGCCTGAGGCTCTACCTGAGCCTTGCGGTGAGCTGCTGAGAGCAATGACCCATCTCTGTCGCTCAGGACTTACGGGCTGGGCCAGTCTCATCTTGTCTGGAGAGTTGGAACCAGTGCCTTTTGCAGCTTCCAAAAGAAACAAAAACAATGTACTCTGTAAGTTCTAGAAAGCAAATCAAATGCTAGTGTGTGACATTATCGCCATGGCTCACCCTCCGAGCACCCGCCCCACTGTGCCACAGGCTGGGCGCCTATGCCCCTCCACCTGGCATCTCCTGCACTGGGTGGGCTGAGGAGCCAGGAAACTTGATCTTGGGACGCCCCTGGACAGTGGCCCCCTCGCCCCTGGTGGTCAACTCCAAGGTGTATGCTGAGACGCCAAGGGCGAGTCCCAGCAAGGGGAGGACAGGCCCAGCATTGAAGAGGCACAGGCCGTGCTCGCAGCTGTGTCCCAGGACACCCCAGACCCAGTTGGCCCCCTTGTTCTCACTTGAATTCCCTCCACAGCACCCACCACGTGGTCTTTGCCCAGCTGTGTGCACCTGTAGTGACCAGGAGCTCCTCACTGACCTGGGTGCCTGAAGCCCTCTGTATGCAGCCCTGATGCTTCAAGGAGCTCCCATACCTGGCGTCAAAGCTGTCTTCCGGTCACTTTCCAGCCCCTTCCCTGCTTCCTCCTTTAGGAATGCACCAGAAAGTACTAAACATACCGATTCAATTCTTACTGAAGTGTGAATGTCTCGCTGCAGATTCTTTCCTGCGGTACTCAAAGTGGAAGGTCCTGAGCAGCTGCAAGGGGCAGTGCAGAAGGAAGAACTGAAGTCCAGATGGGAGGCTGGAATGGACAGCTGTCTGATGGACCTGCCCAGTGCCCGTGACCTCGTCTAGGAACTGCATCACAACTTGGAGAGACCCCCTCCGTCTAGGTGATCCAATGGAGGCAGTCCCTCCCTGCAATCCCAGGCTGGCCAATCAGTATGAGGCTCCATGGAGACGGGCTTGAGAGTCAGGCCAGGTCACCCATGTGGGGTGGCAGCTAGAGCTGACCTGCCTGACAAGGGTGGCTTCCCCGGAAACAGACTCTGAGCCGGAGTCTGCGGATTTGCTGGGGACAGTGCTCCTGAGACACAGCTGTGCGGAAGGGGCCTGGCGGAGACAACCCACAGTGCCACCATCAGCAAGTTCGTCCACAAGGAGAACAGTGCAGGCCCTTCAAGGCCGTCCAGGGGCATCAGGAGTCAACAGCCACCCACCACCCGCTCTCCTTGGCTCCTAGGGCGAGTCCCAGCAAGGTGAGGCCAGGAGGCACCTGGCGACAGGCCCAGCATGAAGAGGGCCAGGCTGTGCCTGCAGCAGTCACCGGGAAAGCAGCCCCAAAGGAAGCAGAACAGAGAGAGCAGGGAGAGACGGCGGTAGGACTGGAGACGGCACCAGCCCCCGGCAGGGCAGGCGGACTGGGCCCCGGGTTTGAGCTGCCTGGCGCAGGTTTGTTACCAGGATGGAAACGGCCCCTTTCGAGCTTCGGCTATTTGCTAAAGGCTCATTTCTGTTTAGGAGGCCCTCCCAGGGGACATCGGGGCATCTCAGTCCTCTTCCTGCATCAATAACAGAATGCCCATGGCGGGGGCATTGGTGAGAGCAGAGGTCTCTTCTTTACAGGTCCAGAGGCTGGACGTCCAAGATGTTCTTGCCGAGTCGTAGCCAAAGGCCTCTCACGCCCGAGACAGAGAGGCCACAAGGGGCCACGAGGGGCCTTGTCACACAAACCCACTCCCACCACTCGGCACCAACCCATCCCTGCTATAGACCCCACGGTCTCGGGTTGTTCAAGGGCAGTTACACCTCATCATGGCTTTGGAGGGGCCATTCAAACCACTGAAAAGGACAGGCCATAGTCCAGAGGACGCCAGGGGCCCAGGCCATCCACATGCTCACCAACACCACCCCTAGGGACATTTTTCACCTGGTCACATCCTCATGCACACGTGCCAGCACTGCCTACGGGACAGGAAGGCAGGTACCAAAGAAATGAACAGGGGCCCTGCCGTCATGGGCCAGCTCCCAGCCTGGACACAGCCCTGACCAAGCCACTGTGGGCCAGGCACAAGCAGGCTGCGGGGGGAAAGGCTGTGGGGGCCATGGGTCTGGGAAGCTTAGGGCTCCCCTTGCTCTCCCTGCTGACTTCAGGACCCACAGTGAGACCTCCTGGCTTGGGAGCCTCATCTCTTCACCCTCAGATCCACCCCAGCAGTGGACACGGGCACGTGGCTGGCCTGCTGAGTCTCACCTGCTCCTCAGAGCGGCAGTGCACTGGCTGGAGGGAGCCGCTTGGCAAGGCCCACAAGTGCTCAAGCCCCTGTGTGAAACGGGTAGCATTCACACAACCCTGAGCACATCCTCCTACTTCCTCTGAATCAACTCTAGGTGACTGATAACACCTGGCGAGGTGCACATGCTCTGTGCTGGGTTGTCATGATGCACTGCTTGGGAGTAGTGACAAGGAAAAAAATAAAGTCTTCTTCAGTGTAAATGCATTGCTTTCAAATACTCTCAACCCTGGCGGTTGAATCCGTGCGGGAGGGCTGACTTTGCTGACACCTGCCAGCTCTTACCTGACATGTAGCTTTGGGTGCATCATCTCCCTCTTCAGGCCTCAGTAATTGCCATTTGTAAATTGGCAGGAAACAGCTTATCTGTAGCGCTGTTAAGAGAATTAAACGAACTCAGCAACTAGTGCACGAAAATTTCTCAGTGATTGCTCAATGCCACTGTTACCAAAGCCATTGTTACCACTGTGGTGGTGATGGTGATGGTGATGGAGATGGTGGTGGTGATGGTGGTGGTGGTGGTGATGGTAGTGGTGATGATGGTGATGGAGATGGTGGTGGTGATGGTGGTTGTGATGGTGGTGATGGTGATGGTGATGGAGATGGTGGTGGTGATGGTGGTGGTGGTGATGGTGGTGGTGGTGGTGATGGTAGTGGTGATGATGGTGATGGAGATGGTGGTGGTGATGGTGGTTGTGATGGTGGTGATGGTGATGGTGATGGAGATGGTGGTGGTGATGGTGGTGGTGGTGGTGATGGTAGTGGTGATGATGGTGATGGAGATGGTGGTGGTGATGGTGGTTGTGATGGTGGTGATGGTGATGGTGATGGAGATGGTGGTGATGATGGTGGTGATGATGGTGGTGGTGATAATGGTGATGGTGGTGGTCATAGTGATGGTGGTGATGGTAGAGGTGGTGGTGATGGTGACGGTGGTGATGATGTTAGTGGTGGTGGAGGTTGTGATGATGACAATATCAGTGATGGTGACAATGATGACGATGATGATGATTAGGCTTAGGAGATGGAAAGAAATCTTTAGCAAAACATTTCAAAATCCATAGAGTGCCGGACACAGTGTGCATACCTGGAATCCCACAAGCTCAGGAGGCTGACTGCGAGTTCAAAGCCAGCCTCAACAAGGGCGAGGTGCTAAGCAACTCAGTGAGACCCTGTCTCTAAATAAAACTCAAAATAGGGCTGGGATGTGGCTCAGTGGTCGAGTGCCCCTGAGTTCAATCTCTGTTCAAAAATAAAAAATCCACAGATTGGATCAAAGCGGCTCAGCCATAGACCCTATTTTGTCATCCCTTCGCTCCCTGTCTCCTGGCACCTTCTTTGCAAGATTTCCCAAATGGCTGCTGCCCGTGGATCCACAGCACAGAAGAGGACGGTACAGATTCAGACAAGGGAATGAGAGAGTCAGCAGCAGACGGCAGCTGGAGAGCCAGACTGGCGGACAGTTGTTGCCTCTGAGTGAAATGAATGAGTGTCCATGGAGCTCCCAGACAGGCCTGGCTTACAATCCCGCCTCTGTCCCTTACCAGCTGCGTGACTTTTGGTCTCTCTGAGCCCATTTCAGCTCTAACACGGGGAGAGTCATACCAAATGGACACGGCTTGCAAGGAAGTAAGTGCAATGCATGGGCCTGATAAACATCGGCCACTCTTCCCAGAAAACGAGCAGTGAGTCCAGACAGTGGGTTACCTGTGCCAATCGCATCCACAAAGCCCAGAGTCTTGCTCCAAGCACAGTTTAGGGAACACTTATCAGAAACACTGAGGTCCTTATTCTCCTGAGGTAGCTTCTCCAGGGGCCTGAGGAGCTGTCCATTAAGAAGCACGCATGACCCAGATCCATTTCTGGGTCCAGTGTAGTCCACACAGATCCAGTACTCACCAGTAAGGGGCCTGGGCAGGCTTCTGGGCTCCTCACCCTGCTGTCGCAAGAAGGCAGGCCACGAGGTTGCTCCCACTGATCTGGAGGTAAAGCTGCAGGTTTGTCCAGAACAGAACCTCTGAACATGTCAGACCATCCATGCCCCCATGCCACCCATGTTCCCATGCCATCCTACCTTCTACTCCCCTCACTTGCAGATGAGACCTCATCCAGCTAGGAGACACTGAACTTCAGGAGACCCTGTCACCTCTAGGCCTCGATGTCCTTGCTGACTGCTTCAGCCCCAGGCCCCTAAACCCACCCCCACACTGACACCCTACATACCTGGCAGTGGAGCCAAGAAGGTCTTGATTTGGTGGCTGCCCCAGGACAGGGATCTCTAACCTGACTTCCAAGGCCAACGCAAGCCTCCAGCTGGGCTCCCTGAGCTTCCCAGGGGTGCCCTTCCCTCTAGCCTGCTGCATGGGCTCCTCTTCTCCCAACAGCAGCAAGCAGATCCTCTGTGCCCTGCGGCCATCACCACCTCCAGGCACTTGCACCAGGGCTTAGCTCAAATTGTGGCCTGAGCCCAGCATTCGGGGGTTTTGATCTCTTACTCCCCACCTGTTGTTCTAAAACCCAGCTCCAGCCCGTCTGCTCCAAGAAGTCTTCCTGGCCCTGTTCCGAACCTGATGGCCTGTAGTATCTACTGTGTATCTCACAACTTGAACTCTTGATGATATTCCATAATGCACATTCCCTCACTGATCCCACACAACCAAAATCTATATGGGGCACTTTTTATCTTTTTATGTCCAGGTACTCAGAGAGGCCGGAGGCCGGTCAAAGATGGCAACCCGGAGCCCAGAATCTTGCACTTTCCCAGCAAGGCAGGTGAGACTTTTGCAGGGATGAGGGCCGTTGGTTTCTGCTTTTCTCATCTGTCCTACAACCTAAAGGGACAACCCATCCTACAGACCTGAGGCTCAGAAACAAGGCGAAGTACTAGCATCAAATCATAGGTGCCTGAGCCGGCCAGGCCCACAGGAGTCACCCCTCCGTCATTCTCCCTCTCCTACATGGTTGCCATGACAACCCATGCATGACTCCTTGTTCCTTCCGGGGTGCTTCTGCTTCCGCCCGCTCTCGCCCTCGCTCCTCGCCCGGCATGGTGCACATACCCTTAGTGACTGTGCGTTTCCAGGTTGCTTCCTTCGTTTCTCTAAAAAGCTAGCTCTGCCGGGCTTCTATTTCCCCTTCCAGCAACACGGAGCCGGCAAACCCGTTTCCTATTCCATGGCGCCATCTGGCGGCCATGGAGAGCACAGCGCGGCTCTGACAGTGTGGATGGAGCCCGGCGGCCTCGCCGCCACACAGATCCCAGCAGATTCCAAGCGTCCCACCCACCCGAAAACCGGTGCTAGCCCGGCAGCGCGCTCTCGGAGGCCCGGGAGACCCACACGTACCCTCACCCCACGACAGCCCGCCCTGCGGGAGTAGGAAACGGGCGGGGAAGCCTCCCTTCCTCACCAGGTGGGCTTGCTTGGTGGCCTTCGTCATCATCCTCGTCAAGCCTGGGGCCGCCCGCGCTCTGATGGAGGCTGCGGGTCTGCCAGCCCCGGAGTGGCAAGGGGCCACCCGCAGCCGAGGAGCCAGGGGCAGGCTGCCTTTCCGCCCCACTCACGGAGGAGTACATAGGGGGCCACCCTCATTCCAGCATTTACAATGAGAAATGCAGAATATGAAACTGTCCATACTGGGTGACTTTTATTCAGGTAAACTTTCATACCTTGCAACACTGTGTCCACAGAACTGGCAGCACCCTAAAACGTGAACCGGGACGGCTCACGCGTGCAGAATGGTGGGGTTTTAATATCCTTGTCCGTGTATTCCAACGTTTGCACAAGGTCGCACCCCTTCGCACAGGAACTCGGATAACTAAGGCGGTGGAAAGAGCCACCAGGCAGTGGGAGCGAGGACGTGGGTTCTCCTGCAGCCGGGTCACTACGCCACCTGGTGTCAGCGCGAGTCAGCTGGGCTGCGGCTCAGGCCCCGCATCGGTCCAGCCCCTGCGCTGCACCAGGATCCAGGCTCCGCTTCCAGGGCCAGTTGAGCGCCCAGGAAGGGTAGGGGTGAGTGGGGGTGGGTGGGCCTTCCCAGAGCCCAAGGGCCGGGGCCGAGAGGGGAAACCGACTTCCTGAGCCGATTTCTCAACGTCGAAAACTAATTTAATTGCCGTCACAGCGCTCTGATGCACATCGCCGCGCAAGCCGCAGAGCTGCGCACTGCCCTGAGTGACTGTCTCTCTACGCGGTTGTCAGAGACGAATCCAAAACCTTTCCAAATGTGGCCCCCTCCAAAAAGGAGCCTCGGAACATCCTGCCCAGGGAGGGAAGCCGGTGCGGAAGGACACGCGCTGAGAGACTCCGTTTGTGTGAAAAACCCAGAAAAGACAAAGCAGAGGGTGGGTGGCAGGTCGCGGGGCAAGTGCGTGATGGGGACAGAGGTGCCTACTGGGTGATTAAAATATTTGGAAGCTGACGGTGGTGACGGTGGTCCCCATTGTCAATAGGCTGAAATGTCACCGAATTTTTAAATGGTTAATTTTTTGTAATGCCGATTTTAACCTCAATTTTTTTAGAAAAAGTTTTTGAAATATTCTGCTAGCCAAATAGCTGTTGGCTGAAGCGGGCCCAGTTATTAATCCCAACCAAAATGTCCCTAAGGTCCCTTTTAGCACTCACATCCCTGATCTCCAGGGACCAAACTGACACCTTCAGCCAGGGGAGCAGTGACCAGCTGACCACAGCTTCCAGCACAGGGAAGGAGAGCATTTTGTCCCCTCTGCAGATAGTTTGAGGCCAGAAAATAATAAAAATCTCCTGGGCCTGGAGCCAAGCCAAGGTTTTCTTTTTTTTCTAACTGCCCTTTGCCACAATGAAGGGCAAAGATCGCCCCTGGTGACAGCAGATGGACTCTGTTGACACAGCCCAAGCTCAGATTCTGTGAAGTTAATGATCAGGCTGTCATCCCTCTTCTGCAGAGCAATTAGGGGCCTGCAGCAGGAATGAATGGCCCCATTATCAAGGGAAATTATAAATAGAGAAAGCTGGGCAGGAGCTCTGCACAGCTTCAGTGCCCTGCCCTCTCTGGGCAGAGCCCTGGCAGGCAGCCCGAGTGTGCTGGCTCACCTCTGATTGACAGCTCAGAGCCCAGCTGCCATCCGGAACAGGCTTTAAAGTCTGCCTGCGTCATCGAGCTGACTTTTTATGCTGTCCAGAGCAGGGTCAGGCAGCCCAGGAGGGGAGCTGGGACAAGATAACGCCTTCCTTAGTTACCCCACACTGGTCTGAAGGTGTCTGCTGCTGAGCAGGGGGAGCCAGCTCGTGTGACAGGCCAGGGTGCTGGGGACACTGAGAGGCCTGCTGCCCAGCAGTTGCCCAGGTCAGAGCAGGCTCAAGGCCTGCAGAGGCAGCCCCAAAGGCACTGCCACCGTGGCGGGGGGTGGCCTGCTCTGAGGGGTTTTCCTCTGCCAGCTGTGCTTCTCGGTCCAACACGCACATGTGCACCACCAGCCTCTGCAGACTCTTCTGCCTACCAGGCCAGATGGAGAGTTTGGCTGTTCCAGAAAGAAAAGCTTTTGTCACTCTAAGGGACAAACAACAGTCAGAAGATGCAAATACAGTCTGTCGCTTAGCCATGTGCATACATTCCGAGAAGCACATGCATTCCAAGAAGCACATGCATCATGAGCCGACCGACCCGCGCCTCAGTGACTGCTTCCTTGCACCATCCCCAGGACGAGCAGTCCCTGTCCACACCAGGTGGCGCGCAGGGCTCACCTTCGCTCCTCTTGGGCACAGCAATGCTGAATCCAGAGACCACTGGGACACCCGGGGAGGATCTGTGTGTCTAAACATCTCTAAACATAGAACAGGTACAGCAGAAATACAACACAAAGGGTCTTAAGTGGTGCACCTGCCGAGGGAGGGCCCTGCCATGAACAGAGCCTGCAGGGTGAGTGACAGCACTGAGCAACGAAGGCCCAGGACGGGGGCAGACTGTCAACACCGTCCACAGTCTATGGGAAAGTCATCCAAATTAACGTTAGCTGCCGTAAACATTTTGCTTTTTAACTTTTAAATTTTTGACTTATTTTTTAACAACACTTAGCTTCAGACACAAACTGCACAGTTGTACGTATTCTGTTCTTCCCCAATATACATATTCAATAAGCTTTTTTTTTAAGTTGGTCATAAGTAGGGAATAGCCTATATACATGGTGTAGATCTTCCCGTTCTTTGAACATAATGTGGAGTTAACACTTGTCATGTATTCATATGTGAACACAGGAAAGTGATGTCCAGTTCATTCTACTGTCTTTCCCATTCCCACCCGCCCTTCCCTTCATTCTAATGAACTTCTCTTCTCCCCTCCTACCCCCCTTATTGTGTGTTGGCATCTGCATATCAGAAAGAACATTTGGCCTTTGGTTTTCCAGGATTGGCTTATTTCACTTAGCATAATATTCTCCAGTTCCATTCATTTCAGCAAATGCCATAATTTCATTCTTCTTTATGGCCAAATAATATTCCATTGTGTATATATAGTACGTTTTCTTTCTCTATTCACCTGTTGAAAGGCACCTAAGTTGGTTCTATAGCTTAGCTATAGTGAATTGAGCTGCTATAAACATTGATATGGGTGTGTCACTGTAGTATACTGATTTTAAATCCTTTGGGTATATGCCACAGAGTGGGATAACTGGGTCCAGTGGTGGTTCCATTCCAAGGTTTCTGAGGAATCTCCCTACTGCTTACCAGGGTAAGTTGTGCCAATTTGCAGTCCCACCAGCAAGAAGTTTGCTTTCCTCCCACATCCTCGCCAACATTTACTGTTTCTTGTATTCTTGATCATTGTTATTCTGACTGGAGTGAAATGAAATCTCAGTGAAGATTTAATTTGCTTTTAACTACTAGAGGATGTTGGACATTTTCTTATATATTTGTTGGGTCTCTGGTCTAATGCCTAGGTCCTTGATCCACTTTAAGTTTAGTTTTGTGCAGGATGAGAGATGGGGGTTTCATTTCATTTTGCTACATAGGGATTTCCAGTTTTCCCAGCACCATTTGTTGAAGAGGCCGTCTTTGCTCCAGTGCATGTTTACGGCTCCTTTGTCTAGGATGAGATAACTGTGGATGCGGGTTTGTCTCTGGGTCTTCTGTTCTGTACCACTGGTCTTCACTTGTATTTTTGTGCTGAATACCACACTGCTTTTGCTACTAGAGCTCTGTAGTATCATTTAAGGGCTGGTATTGTGATGCCTCCTGCCAATAAGCTTTTTTTTTTTTTAACTTTAAAACAAATGTTTTTCTTTATTTGTTAAACTTTTTTGTTAAAAACTAGGAATGCAAACACATGCCAGCCCGGGCCTCGACAGCTTCAGGATCACGGATCCCACAGCCTCCTGCTCCACACTACGTCCCACAGGAAGGTCTCAGAGGCACCAACACACGCGGCACATGGCACATGGAGCACCATGCTCTCCTGACCGTCATGCCTCCCTCCCTCGGGAATCCCTCCTGAAGAGCCAGTGTCTGCGCCCCCTGGGGTGTTGGGTACAGGTTTTCCACATTTAAGGAGCTCCTCTAGGTGGCCCTGGGAGGGCTCCCCCTCCGCCCTGCTCCCTCGCCCCTTTAGGCTTCAACTCCTGTTCTGGCTCCATCCTGGTCTCAATGCAGCCCGTGACCATACCTACAACCAGGAAACCATGATAACAACAGTTAACAGTTGCATAATGTTTCCAAAACCCCAGGAACCTGCCCACCACGGGCTGCCTGACCGGCGCCCAGTTCTTGTCAAGAGAAGCTGGAGTCTGGGTCTAACTGGTGACCTAGTCTGTCTCCTGTCGCTACAACTGGATGACACAGATTCAGGAACTTACAAAGAAGAGAAGTTTATCTAGCTTGTGGTTCTAGAGGCTGAAGTTCAGAGCCAGGCTCCAGTGTGGGCATCATGCTGTGTCAAACATGGTGGAAAGCATTGCAGGGACATGGGGCCCAAGGGTCCAGAGAGAGAGCACTTTTAAATAAAGCCACAACCACAATAATCCCCAAGTTAACCCATTCACAAGGACTCTGCCAAAGCCTCTGCACCCCCACACGGGGACTGAGTTCCCAGCACATGAATTTTTGATCATACATTCAAGTCGGAGCAACATAAAATCTGATTTTTCAAAGCTTTTAAAAAGACATCCTGGAACAAACCAAGCCCGTCTATGGACTGGCACTTGGCAACCGGACGTGGAGGGAGGCTCCTGACCTGGATGCTCCCTCTGACTGGGGTGGGGGTAGCCCACGGTCCATGGGCCTGGGCTCAAAGCTAGGACCTTGGACAAGTCACTTCTCCACTCTGGGAAAACTTCTAGGTCTCAGGGTTTCAGAGGACCTGCTAGAAAAGGACGTAGGAACTGAAGCTTGGGAAGACTGCTGAGCACTCCCAGAGGTGAGGTCACCTGGGGCACATGGCCCAGCATGTGGTCTGCCAGGTCAAGGAGAAGAGAAGGGGCCCCACCACAAGCAACTAGCTGGGTACCCTCCAGCCACCTCCCCCTCCCACCTTTCCAAGAACACCCTGGAGCCTGCACACCCCAGAACCCTGCAAACTCACCCTCAGACACGGCCACCAGCCTCCCACTCCTGTACATATTGAAAATAGAAAAAAAGAGCTGGCTGTGGTGAGGCACACCTGTCATCCCACTGACTCAGGAGGCTGAGGCAGGAGGATCCCAAGCTGGAGGCCAGCCTGGGCAACTTTGCAGAACCCTGTCTCAAAATAAAAGGGGCTGAGGATATAGCTCAGTGGGAGAGGGCCCCAGGCTCAATCCTGAGTACCCCAAAAAAATAAATGAACACAAAAGTACATCAATACATCAAGTCAAATAAGGAAAATGAATAACCCTGACACCCACATGCATAAATAATTTGGTGCGTATGAGGCGGTCACTATTACTGTGAATGCAACAGGAGCTGTTTGCAGTATGTCATCAAGCAGGAATCCAGGGCACTTCTTAGTCGTCTTTTGTGGGTCTTGTGTCTTGGACAGCTTCCTCATACACCTTCCCTGCAAGCAGAAGGGCTTCCTTTTTTTCTTTCCTTCTTTCTTACTCAAGCTGAACTCCCTAAGCACAAGGTATTGTGTCCATCACAACTAAAAATTATTTTAAAAAAAAAAACAAAAAACCTCTCCAACTGCTTTACCTACCTATATCAAGACTCCCTAACAAAATTAGGAAGGTAGTGGGACGTTCTCAGGAGCTTAATCTTAAAGGGAAATACACAGAGTTGGAAAGGCTGAGCATTTGAGTGATCCGCAAAGGGGCTGGCCAGCCTCACCCAGGCGGGGCCCGGGTTTGAGAAGCATCTTCTGGGAGCCTCCTGCAGTACCGCCGGCCACCGGGCACCCAGCTTCTGCTGCAGGACCTAAAAACACCTCTCCCCTTGCACCCACTGACGCATCAAATAGGTGCTGCAGGCAGCATCCAGGCGCCTCCTGCAGCCTCTCAAACCCACCTTGCTGGAAGCCGGCTCCCTCCGCACTGCACCCCTCCCCTCCCCTCCCCTGCCCAGGAAACCCTGCACCCATCGCATGTCCCCCCACACCTGTCCTCCCTCAATCAGGGACCCCAGCCCCGCAGGTCCTCTTCACCCTAGCTGATTGCCGGACCCCTAGTCCCCTGGCCGGGATTGGTCAGGAGAGAGAGAACCACACTGGAACGGGGGCATGAGGACTTCATTCATTTTCTGTGACTTATACGAGCTATTTTAGTGATTTCTAAAAAGTATTTAGTAAGAAAAGTGAAGAAAACCAAGACATCCCCAGAAACTCCTGCAGACATCTGTGACCCACCAAGATGCCCTGGCTTGGGCAGGGGAATGCAGCTCAGAGGCATGAAGCACTGGGTTCATCCCAGCATGGGGTGGGGGGTGCCCTGGCTTATCCCAAGTATGGTGGAGTTTAACAGACCCAGAGCTGGGCTCAGGGTTCCTCCTACAGAAGGGGGACCTCTGGGGTTTCCCTGAGCCCCCTCCAGGGAGGGGGGCTGCTTAGCCCTCCCTCACGGGGAAGGGAGACTTGTGGGGTGCTCAGATCAACAATGTAGAAGATCCAAATGCAGAGAAGTGGTTCTTACATGAGGTATTTAATTTTCAGGAGAGAGTATAAGACAGAGGACATACAGGGGAAAGCAATGAATAGAGCACCTGAGTTAGAACCCTGGCTCTACAGCTACTAGCTATACAGCAAAGCCATTCCTCCCGTCTGACTCTCAGTCTCTTCCTCTGAAAATGGATGTAAAAATCCCTCCTCAGAGGAATATGAAAAATCCAGCATTCATTAACTTAATAACCTTTGGCAAGTAACGAATGCTTAATAATCATTGACTAGGTCAGAATCCTTTAACCCTCCCCTACAAGGAATCTAGTAACCTCTGCCAAGATTCACAGTTACTCCTGAACTAACTGCGTTAACTGAATTTAGTAATAATCAATGGCTTCTTGCAGATTGGGGGGCCGTGGAGAAAGGCCGGTGGGTTGGAAAATGCAAGTAAAACCAAGACATGGCACCTTGGGGGACTGGAGGCATAGATCAGTGGTAGGATGTCTGCCTAGCATGCATAAGGTCCTAGGTTCCATCCTCAGCACCACCAAAAAAAAAAAAAAAAAGAAGAAGGAGGTATGGGACTTTGTCCTCTGACTTATTATCTCTCTTAGCAACACCAAAGCCTGAAAGTCTGGCTAGGGAGGAGATCTCCCAGCTGCTCACCCACCCTCACTTTGCACTGCCTCAGCCCAAGGCCTAGAGTTAGCACACAGTTAGCTGTCAGTGTGTCTGGTAATGGCCTTTGGGTATTGTGTGCTTGTTAAAACTCTCCAACTGGGCTGGGCTGGGGCTCAGTGGTGGAGCACTTACCTAGCATGTGTGAGGCACTGGGTTCCATCCTCAGCACCACATTAAAGTAAAGGTATTATATCCATCACAACTAAAAATTATTTTTTTTAAAAAAGCCTCCCCAACTACTTTACCTACCTATATCAGGACTCCCAAACAAAATCAAAGCTTCCAGAAGATTAGGTGTCTTCTAAATCACCACTACAGAGCATCTACTGTGGACTAGGTATTTCACCTGCAGGTTATTTCATTTAATCTTCCCAACAACTCTGCGAAGTTGAGATATCATTGTTACTCAACTTACATATGTGAAAACCCAAGTTCAAGGAGGCACAGTAACTTAACCAGGGTCACAGAGCTTACTTAGCACAAGGTGCACACATTGGCACTCAACAAATTATGAATGGTTGAAAAGAAGGAGGAAATGAGGGAGGGAGAGAGGGAGTAAGGAAAAAGGAAAGGAAGGACCAGTGGGTAGCTGAATGGACAGATGAATGGAGGGAGAGATGGATGGGTGGTGGATGTCTGGATGGGTGGGGTGAGTGGGTGGATGGGTGGATGGATGACTGGATGGGTCGGTGGGTGGGTGAGTAGATAGGTGGGTGAGTGAGGAGTAAGTAAACTGGGTAAATTGATGAAAAGACTCAACAACTAAGTGGTAGAGCCAAACATATCTGACTCCAAAAGGTCTTTCCATTTCAGCATAAGGGATGTCCTGCTTTTTAGTACCCAGAGGCACCCAGCAGGCACCCAAAACAGCAGCATCCAACCAGCCCTGTTTACAATTTCCACAGCTGCCTTCCCGAGTAAGGCAATGAGCTGGGCCCAGCCACTGGGCTGCCCTGGAGGTTCAGGGCCCAGGATTCTTCTCCCTTTGTGAAGCCAGCACCAGGCTGGTGAGCAGCCCTGAGCAGAGGGTGGCCTGGAGGCCTGGAGAGTGCGCGGGGTTGGCCAGTGGCTCCCCGGCCTGGCCACCAGGGGGCAGCAGGTGGGCGCCCGCGGGCTTCGCCTTCGCAGGTGCGCGGGGCTGGTCCCCAGGCTGTGGGAAGCGCGGCAGCGCCCAGGGCGCACGGAGATCGGCGGCTGCGGCGCCCGCGGAAGAAAACGTTGGAAACATCAAGCATCCGCGCCTGCTCCCAAGAGGCCTCGTAAAACACCGCGGCACCGACAGGAGAGGAACCCTGCCGTGGCGAAAGGAGCAGGCTGCGACCACGGGAAAAGCAGGGAGCTGGCCGCGCACGGTGCGGTCCCGTGGTGGACACCGTAGAGATCCCTAAACAAGTAGAGGTCCCTCGCTATGTGCAAAGGAAATTCTTCAAGGAACCCCAGGAGGCCGCTTCTGATTTTCGGCCTTTCTGTGCTGTTTGAACTCTTTTCTGTTGGAATGCTTTTTTTTTTTTTTTTTTTTTTTAAATAGTGGCTATCTGGAAATTGGGATTGTGGGGTTTCTATGTTTTCTTTTTCTAACACTTTCTTGGTGTTTAACCTAGAGAATACTGTTTTTTAAACAAAGTGGGGAAGAATGCCGCGCGCGGTTGCACACGCCTGTCATCCCAGGGGCTCAGGAGGCTGAGACAGGAGGATCAAGAGTTCAAAGTCAGCCTCAGCAACTAGCAAGGTGCTAAGCAACTCAGACCCTGTCTCTAAATAAAATTCAACATAGGGCTGGGGATGTAGCTCAGTGGTTGAGTGGCCTTGGGTTCAATCCCCGGTACCAAAAAAAAAAAAAAAAAGAAAGAAAGAAAGAAAGTGGGGAAGAGAAAGGGAGAGGCTGGGTGTGGCTCAACGGCAGGGGGTGCAGGACCCTGAGCCACAGCGAGGCAGGCCACTGACCAGTGCCTTTGAGGAATCAGGATGGGTGTGCGTGGGTCAGAGGGCTTGGTGCTTGGTTCCTCATCCCTACCAATAAAAGCCCCTGGGACACAGAGGACAGAGCTTCCCAGTCAGAGGAACGTGGTGTGGGGTGGGGGTTTGCCATCTATGGGGCCCATGTCCCCCGGTCTGGGCAGTTGCATAGTGAAATGTGCAAGACTTGAGAACTCATCAGGCTCTTCTGAACCTGTCTCCTGCCTCTGGCAGCTGACTGACCCTGGGCAAATGACTTCTCTGAGCCTTTTTCTTTTGTAAGACAGCAGGTTTTTTTAATTGCTATAAAATTTAGCCCTGATGGACATAAACACTTGGCAAGACTGGCCTGTGGTAGCCTTTTAATTAATGGGGGCTGTGCTCACATTCACTCTCTCCCGGTCTCCCCTCTCCCTTCTCAGCCCTTCCCTCTTCTATGGAACAGAAACTAAACAGAGGCAATGTGCTGCCTGGCAACCATCATCTCGGGGTCCCAGGTCCATCTGTGTCCCAGGTGGACATCTTCCCCAGACTTCAGACTGGAGGGCCCTCTGAAACCAGAGGAGCCCCATCCAGGAGGAGCCCTGGTCCTGCAGTTCCAGTGGTGCTCACTTGAAGGCGACATTGAGCTTGGAATTCCCACCCGCCTGGGCCCCATGTCCTCCCCGCCTGACCACCAAGCCGCAGACCAGCTGCACCAGCCAGTCCTAACGCTAAGGAGCCATTCCGGAGATTAAAAAAAAAGGACATGCCACGTCCCACAGCACAGGGCAGAGGCAGGGACCTCACTAACCCCAAAAGTGACCAGCTGAAACTGGTCGGGAGAGGGGAAAAAAACAGGGTAGTGGTGAGTGCTGGCACCTTCACACTGATCTCTGGATACTAGAGTCACAAGCGACATAAGTGACGGCAACAGCTAGGTAAATTATGGCATGGTCCCTTGAATGTGCACTCATTACAATGATGAAGAGGTTATATACATGGAAGGAAAAATCCAAAAACTCATTCTGGATTTTTACTGCAGACATCTCAAAATCACGTTTATGGGGGGGGGGAACCGTGAGAAATGAATAAAACACGTAAGTAAAGACTGACTTGCTCGGGTAACGGCGGAGGAGATTTCCCTGCTCTCTGTTTCAGATCTCTGAGTCCTGGCTCTCAGTAGCAGGACGACTCCTGGGTTTAGGGGTAGAAGAAACGAAGTCCATGGTCACAGGGTCCTGATGATCTGGGGCACAGATGCTCCTGGGGTTGAGACCCAGACAGTCTTCAGCGAGCTCCTAAGACAATGTCCTTTCTAAGACACGTGGAAAAGACGATCGAGCACTGGGTTGGCTCTCCTTCCTGTGGAAAAGCAGAATTTCAGGGAGCAGAGAGAGAGGAGCAAATGGCAGGAGATGCTTCCCATCACCAGGATCCCTGTTTGAGCAGCCCTGGCTCATCTACACTGTGTCACCGTCATTGTTAGTGCTCCCACACAGAGAGCCCAAGCAGCACCTGGGCACCTTGTCCCAATTGAGGCACCACCACCAGAGACGGCAGCAGGTGCTTCCCGCCTTTTCCACCTTCCCAGGTAAAAAACAGGGGCTGCGAGGTCGTTGGCCTCGAAAGTTGCACGGCTTGTTAGTTAGTGCCAGGCAAGGATTAGGACCTGAAAGTGTCCCTTCTGCCACACACTAGCCAGCAGCACCTGGAGAGGCGGGCAGAGGAGCCCTGCAGGGCTCCTGGTGGCAGGGCCGGGGCTTGGCCTCAAACACCAAGCAAGGAGCAAAAGGCACCACTGGAGACCTTTGTCCTGTCATAGTGGTGGCATGTCCCTGCCTGTGTGTCACCAAGTTCTGGACACTTGCTGCTGAGGCTGAAGCAAAGCATTTGTCTGGCAGGAGGGCGGGGGAGGTCCTAGGAAGATGCCCAAGTGTCCTGGAGCTGTCCCTGGCTTCCTGCCTGCTCCTTCTCCCAGCTCTGCTGCCTCTTAGCTGGACAGGTAAGCAAACGCCGGCTACAGGCTCATGGTGACAATGTCCCTGCCTGTGTGTGGAGCTCCCAGGTCAAATCATTCCAGAGTCCCCAGAACCTGGGTGAGGAGAGCCTAGGGACAGCGTTTGCAAATGTCCTTTAGAGCAAGATTCTTCACGAAATGCCATTTAGGCTGACTCGGGGCCAGAGGTGGGCGGACACCACCTGAGGGGCACTGAGGGGCACACAGTGCCCTCGGCTGCTCCACAACGAGAGTGAGAGACCAAGCTCAGCAGCAGGAAGAATCTCCTCGATGTCTCAGCTGGGGAAATGCAAGGGAAAAATCAAGGCCAAACTCGCTGGAGCCCGGCCCGTGGCCACTGTCACAGGCTGTCCTTCCCTCTGCCAGGCTCCTTGATGGAGACAAGGACAGACTTCAGAGCAGCCTCAGGCTCTTCTGGAAAATGGGATGGAAGGACCCTGGGGCTGGGGGAGTTTGAGGCTTAAGTTAAAGTGGCCCGAAGTCTGCACTCCTCAGAAGATAGAATGGAAGGTGCCGGTTACTGTGGGGATTCTGGAGTCAGGACTTGGCAGGACGGAGGCAGCGCCCCCAGAACTACTTCTAAGCTCCATGAAAACTGCACAGGAGCACCCTTTCTCCAGGAGGGAGTCTGCTCTTCCATGAAGACAGCCACAGTTAGAAACTGAGCAGCTACATCCTCCCCGGGACACAGAAACCAGCCAGTCCCCTCCCACGTGGCCTCACTTCCCGCTGCAGAGGAACCCACCGCCCCCAGCACTCCCCCCCCCAAGCCCCTTGCCACTCGGCATCTCTCCAGAAGCCCAGCGGGGACCTGGGCGTCCAGCTGGGCCTGCCACCTCCCTGACCTGGGATGACATTCGTACAAAATCGACCCCCTTTCATCTCGCGCTGACAGGATGCAGGAGAGGAGGAGACACAAGAGCATAATATTGAAAAATATCGGGGGCAGCTGTGCTGGGGCCTCTGCGACATGACATGATGGATCTCAGTTCCGGATACTTCCTCAGCCTCTGCCCCTCACTCATCCTCGCTGGAAGCTAATGCTTCCCTGGGGTGAAGGCTTGTCCTGCCGTCTGTCTCGGGGCCTCTTCTAGCCCAGGCAGGCACTGGGAGGAACCCACCACGGGGCTGGGTTCAAAACGCGTCCCACCACACAGCCACTTGCCATGGGCTGTCTGCAGGGCAGAGTCCTGGGAGGTGGCCCCGCACAATAGCACTCATCATGGGGGCAGTGGCCGCACCACAGCCAGGCTCCGCCTCCCGCAGGCCCTGGGGAGTCCTCCAGGCAGTAAGGACGGGTCCTCTGGCAGATGGAAGGAGTTCTGGTAGTTTCTGCCAGGCTGGGTGGAGCTCCTGTCCTTGTGCCCGGCTCTCTGGACCCACCGCTCAGCACACACAGTGCTCAGGGCTGGGGCTCGCATCTGCCCATCCTGCTGGATGTGGATGAAAAACATCTGGAGGGAAACTTGCATCTGACCCGAACTCGTGCAGACACCTCACCTGGTCATCCCACCACCAGCCATCAGTGTAGCCACTGTCCCCACAGCACTGCACGTGAAGACATCAGAGGTGACACCACTCTGCCCCACAGAAGGGCTTTGAGCCCCCAAGGATTTGGTGTCCTAGGGCCTCTGGGCCCCCATGGACCCTAGGGACCCCCTACTTCTTGTAACTGTGGGTCTGCTTGCTGGATCGTAAAGGTCAGGTCCTTGTGATGTGTCTCTTATTGTCACCTGAATCCCAGCACCTGTGACAGGGCCTGGACATAATAAGTGATCAAGAAATGTTTGTTGAATGAATTGGTCAGAAGAATGACTCTCTTCAGCACTTCCCATCTTACCCACGTCCCGTGCTCTACCAGAAGCTGTGTGGCCTAATGAGGACTTCCACTTTCAAAATAGTAAACAAAAATCACAGAAGAGCAAGAAGAAAGAGACGCACAAAGGTCATCGTCCACAAAGCCAGGATGCATAGGGACACTTAATCCCCATGTGTAAACCTGAGAGTACCACAGAAATGTGAATGACCCAGCTTGAAGAAAGCAAGCCGAACTGAGAGTAGAGAGACCCACAGAAGCCCAGAAAAGCTCAGAAAGACAAAGCATCAAATCCTCACATGAGATGAAAGGTGGACAAAGAGTGAAAGCAAGAGTCATTTGAAAATCCTCCTTAAAGGATACACAGTCCAGCAAATTATGAATGGATAAATAGAATGTGGTATGTCCATACAATGGAATATTATTCAGCAATTAAAAGGACTGTAGACTGATACATGCTACAACATAGATGAACACTGAAAACATGCCAGTTCAAACAAAGAAGTCAAACACAAAGGGCCACCTATTGTATGATGCTGTTTATATGAATTCCAGAATGCACGGCTCTACATAGGCAGAAAGTACATTAGTAATTACTAGAGACTGGGAAGGAGAAGTGACTAACGGGGACAGGGAACGTTATGGAATTAAATAGGAGTGGTGCCTGTACAACATTGTAAATACACTAAGAGCCACTGAATTGTACACGCTAAAGGGGTGAATCTAATGGTATACAAATTAGATCTAAATTTTTTAAGAGAGCAGATACAGCTTCCAATCCAATTCCTCTGATCTGGATATGAATTGAGAGGCAAGGATCACCAGGATCCTGAAGAACAACTTCACCAGGAAAGACCAAGAACCCACAGAGAATTGAGAAATCCAGAGCACACAAAACTAATGCAGGTGCTCAGAAGAAAACATCAAAGAATTACACAGCAGGAGTTCCAGAAAACCTTTTCTGAGAACAGATGAAATGGTAAAATGAAAATTGTCACAAAAAATAATACAAGAAAGTGGAGCACAGTAGTGCATCCCTGTAATCCTGGCAACTCGGGAGGCTGAGGCAGGAGGATGGCGAGCTCAAGGCCAGCCTGGGCAACTTAGGAAGCCCCTCTCTCCAAATGAAATTTAATCAGCTGTGGATATAGCTCACTGGTGGAGCATTTGCCTAGCATTCTTGAGGCCCTGGGTTCAATCCTTTGTACCATAATTAATACTAATAATAATACATGAAAATACCGAAATGAGTCTCCAGATATTTAAAGTCCTCAAAGCTCCCAGGACAATTTGTGATAAAATATATCTGAAATTTCAGAATAACAAGGATAAAAAGGAGGGGGGCTTTCACAAGATGAGGACTAATCACGTGCACAATGATCAAGAAATAAAATGGTAACAGAACTTCTTAGCAAGATTGAGAAAAATGGAGAAATGACTTCAAAATCTTAACATTTTTAATTTCAGCCTCTCTATCCAGCTATACTGTAGGTTAAGTAAAAAGATTAAAATAAGACACTTTGAGCATGCAAGATCTCAAGAGCTTACCACTTCTGTACCATTTATGAAAAATCTATTGAAGGATAGTCGCCAAGAAATCAAAGAAGACAAAGGATTTAAAGAAGAAGGAATCAACAGAAGGCAAATGGATTCCCCAAGAAAAAGAAGAACGAAGAAGTATCAGGAACAACAGCTTTTCAGAAAGCATAAAGAGCAGGTAGGAGGCCTTTATGAAAAATGTTAAAGTGATGAGCTATAGGTATGGCCATACAGGAAATTACATCAGTTTACAGAGCTGTTGAAAAGTGGAGCACCACTGAGCAGACATTCAAAGAAAGCTAAGTAAAAATATTGTACAAGAAAGTAAACTTAATCAATGTGTACAGTCATAACATAAACAATAAGTCTTTACAAAATACTCAGAAAAATTCTGTTGGAGGAAAAGGGAAGCCAGAGGTATAGGTGAGCTAAAACTTTCACCTTTGAAAGGCAAGCAATGATTGTCACAGCTGATGAACCAGGAGATTACTTAAGGGCTGGGATTTTAGCTCAGTGGTAGAATACTTGTTAGCATGCACGAGGCCCTGGGTTCAATCCCCCAACACTGAAAAAAGTAATTTAATTTAATGGGAATGTCTGTTTTTTAAAAAAATATCTTAATAAATATATTATTTGGGAACAAGGAAGAAATGCCAAAATCAATGGATTCAGAAGTAAGTGGATTGGAAGACTGTTTCTGGGAGAGAGTAACAGGATGAGTTGGCCGGCCAGATGGAGATAAGGTGGGATCATTCTGTCAGAATTTTTAAATGGTTTACAGTGCACTGGCTTTGAAGTGAAGACATAGTTTGACCTGCCATCTCCAGGATGGGTGACGGAGAGGTGAGGTCTCTTCTGTGTGACTAACCCCTTCGAGACAAGGACACAGGGTCTGGATAGATGACCAGGGGTGAGAGCTGCCTTCTCCTCCCTGCAAACCCCACAGGAGGCCACCAGACAAAGCCCACCAACTGAGCCACTGCTGTCACAAGTGGCTGCTGGGAGGGAAATCCATTGAGGAATAACCCCAGGAAAACAGAGGTGACCCTATGACACGACTGCCACTGCTTCATGTCCTCTCTGCTGTCCTTGGATGCATGGGTTTGGTTAAAACAAAAGATTGCAAAATAATCTGGTACAGAAACAACGTCTAGCCATTCTCTATGGAGTCCCGGGGGGCGGGGGGTGCTCAGTGGAAGAGGCTCACCTGGCGAGCCCCACAACAAGGAGACTCTGCCCCAAGTGGGAAGCCACGGCTTACCGGGCGCCCTTGCTCAGGCAGATGCTCTTTCCCAGACCCCTCTGCCATCAGGAGTGGTCCCTGGCCAAGTGCTCCCCCGCGACGGGGAGAAGATTCCCACGTGGCTGGCCGCCACATCCTTCCCCTGGGGAACTGGCCTCGTCTGCCTCTTCCCTCTCCGGCAGCAAAGGCTGATGGCCACAAGATAGAAGGACCCTAAGGTCCCCGACATCTTAGTGAAGCAGAGCTGCCCTCACCAAGCGCCTGCAGCCTGCGGAACCCGACCCTTCACCACCAGCCCGTGGTGCCGGGAGTGACCAGGAAGGGACAGGAGCCTGTCCTTGAGGGACTCCCGCTTCTGTTCCACAAGCTGCACCTGGAGCTGACTGTTTTTAAGTGTGCAATAGTGGACAGCTAGGCAAGCTTCACAACTCCCACATGCACAAGGTCGACTGTGACAACCCCCCTTTGCTCCAAGTGTACCTGGCCAGATCCCACCCACCTCAGCAGCCCTCCAGGCTGAGCACCCTTAATCCCAATTCTAAAATCCAAAATCCTCCCCAAGCTGAAACGTGTTGAGTATTGACATGACATCACAGTGGGAAAGGCTACACCAGGAAACCTGTCTGTATGTAAAGTTCTTAAAAATAGAGCGAAAGGGGGTGGGGTGGGGGCCATCACAGGTGCCTGTGCTCCCAGTTAATTAGGAGGCTGAAGCAGGAGGATTGCTGGAGCCCATGAGTTCAAGGCCATCCAGCAAGGCAAAGCCAAGTCTCAAAAAAAAAAGTGTAAAATTTTCTTCAGGCTCTGTGTATAAGGTGTAGGTGAGACAAATGAAAGTTGTGTTTAGACGTGGATTCCATCCCCAAGATGTCTTCTAACTGATACACAACTGTTCCAAAACCTGGGAATCCAAATGCTTTCTTGCCCCAATCCCTGTGGATAAGGCGCGTCCCACGGGTGCCCCCAGGGCAGATGCTCTCGCCTCTCACCCAAAACACAGCTTCAGTGGTCCACATCCAGCCCTCTGCGTGGGGAACCATTCTTAGAAAATGACGAGGAATTTTGCTCGTTAATGACCAAAGACATGAAGTGCAATGTTATTCATAAATTCCAAACAGGAAACTCAGCTGCCAACATCAGGTTTAAAAAGTGGCCCACGGTGTTGGAAATGCCGACAGTCTTCACTCGGTGGAAGAATCGGACCAGAGATGGTGGCAGCATGGGCTCTCCGTGCTCTCGGGTGCTTGACAAACGCACACAGGAGGAGGGAGGCCAGGCTCCGCCACTGAACATCCTCTTGGTGCCTTTCAATGAGCAAAATGGGGGTCGGTCTGTGGGGGTTTTGCTTTTTGGTCTATTTTCCAAAGTGACCAGAGGGAGCTAAGATCTGCCACAGGGGAGGTGGCCAGTGGGGGAGGGACAGCAGCACGCCCACCCCCTTCAGAAGGCGCCCTCACAGCTGTACCGGCTCACCTATGAGAGCCATGTATACTGAGAGGCCACCAAGCCACAGTGGCCACGGCATCCGTGGCCCCTCTATTCAGCCTGCCCCTGGGTGACCTTCAGTCCCGGTGTAGAGGAGGCATTCTGGATTAAGATGGCAGCTCTGTATTGGGGCTCTAGAGGGTGCTGTGGTTCATGCCCCATCTGTGTCCCCACCCTCACCCCCCCCCCCCCCCCGGGAGGCAGGGAGGAGTTGGTTAATCAGAAAAGTCTTGAGTCCTGGTGGCTTCATAAGAAGAGGAGCCCAGAGGACACACACACCCAGGCACATGCCCACTCCCTGCCTCTTGCCATCTGATGCCCTATGCTGCCTCAGGACTCTGCCAGCAAGAAGGCCATCTGTCACCAGATGCAAGTCCTCCACCTTAGACTACAGAACTTCAAACCAAAATGAACCTCTTTTCATTAAGACCTAATTTCTGGTACTGTGTTACAGCAACGGAAAACACATAGAGAATTTAATATCTCTCCTTTTCACTCAGGGGTCGAATACCTCCAGATGTGATGCTGTTCTGCCTTCTGTCAATCAAGTGTTTCTCTGTTGCTCCCTTCCTGTTCCCATCAGTCCTCCAGCCCACACCCACCAAAAAAAACCCATCCAAATGTGCCCCCCCACCCCATGCCAGCCCACCAGGACCCACCTGAATTCCCCACACTTTTCTGACTTTCTTTTAGTTAGGCCAGAATTTTCCAATATATGGTAGTCCGTGGGTTAAAATACATATATTGAGTATTTACTTTGACGTCTATTAAGACAAAAAAATAACTGGGTCCTTTTTTTAATATTTATTCCTAAGTTTTAGGTGAACACAATAACTTTGTTTTACATGTATGTGGTGCTAAGGATGGAACCCGGTGCCTCCTACATGCTAGGAGAGCGCTCAGTGGTGGTAGAGTGGATATTCTTTTTCTTTTTTTTTTTTTTAAAGAAATTAAGTTTTTTTTAAGAGACAGAATTTTTTAAATATTTATTTCCTAGTTTTATTGGCGGACACAACATCTTTGTTTGTATGTGGTGCTGAGGATCGAACCCGGGCCGCACGCATGCCAGGTGAGCACGCTACCGCTTGAGCCACATCCCCAGCACCAAGTGGATACTCTTAACTGGAACAAGGCTACATTATGTGGATTGATTTCAATAAAAATAGCATTTCAATAAATACATTTGTTTAATGCATTGATTTTTACTACCTTTATTTACATATCTTAATTCTTTATAGGTTGAACATCCCCAATCCCCAAAATCTAAAATCTAAAATGCCCCAAAGTCTGAAACTTACAATTTGAAACTTAGAAGTTTCCGATGTCAGAGCATTTGGGATTTCAGATTTTCAAACTAGGAATGCTCGGCCAATGATGTCCATGCAAATATTTCAAAATCTGTAAACCTCCAAAATTGGAAGCTCTCCAGGCCACTTATTTGGGATAAAGGACACACACGTGTATTTATCTCGCCTGCTGTACAAACAACTAAACTTTGGGGAACTCTACATTAGCGTATGATCTAATTTTTTTTTTTTTTAATTTTCTTCTGTTGCCACCCTGTGGCGTGGGCTGGGAAAGCCAGCAAGCAGAGCTCACCCCGAACCTAGAGGCACAGTGCCAAAGCCACATGCTCCCAGGAAGATCCCTGAGGGTGGGACCCCCGGCTCTGCTGGAAGCCCATCCTGATCTGGTGGCCTCCAGACTCCTAGGGCGGGCGAGGCTCAGCCTCCACTCAGCCTCCGCCTGGCGCCTGGCATAGTCCACCTTTGCCTGGGGTGGGGCAGGGAGTGGGCAAACAGCCTTCCCAGCAGGGAAGAAGCCCCCTGGAGGCACCAGAGGCTGGCTGAGCCCCACTTCCTGCAGGCACAGACTGCCTTTTTAGGACACTAGCTGAGGTCCCCCAGCCCAACCCTCGTGAGACAGAACACCTTCCAGAAAACGTGGCCTTCCTGCAGATGAGCTGACAGGCCGGGCCTCCCTTGTCCTCCAAGGTGGGGAGCACAGGAAGCGGGTCTTTAAGGACCCCTGCACTTATATCTGGGACTCTGGGCACTTGCCACTTTTCTAGGCTACCTCAAACAAGGCCGTCAGCCCGCCTCCCAAGCCACCTGGGGAGGTGTGGGCTGTGGGGGCGGCAGGGCTGGGCGGCAGGGAGAGGGCTCCTAGACTTGAAGACTTCAGGGGATTAGGGAGGTGACAGGCGTCTTCTGCAGGGACTGCTGCCAGCCCTCCTCCCCCACCTCCTCCAGGGCTGCATCCAGCCTTGGCCGGTCACCGCTGAGCTGTCTCTCCCCGTGTCTCCCATCACCAGCCTGGACATTTGGCCGGGGTGGGCAGGTCTGGTCCCCACCAACTGCCACCTTGCCGGGTGTTAGCAGAGCAGCAGGTGCGCACCGAGGGAAGGAGTGGTCTGCCCGTGCTGGCATCTGGCAGCTTGGCGCTGCTGCTTGCACGGTATAAATACAGAGCAAAAATAGCTGATCCCAGATAACAGTGGTGCGATCACCCAGCGCCCGCCTCGAATCCCAGGGAATTTGGAGGGAGCAGCTGCCGAGGCTGCCCCCATCAGCGGCCCACTGCCCCTGGGTGGCCTGGGCTGAGAGCTGAGCCAGAACAAAGCTGGGGGGGGGGGGGGCGGAGAGCAACTGGAAGAAGGAGACTTGATGAAAACACCTCTAGTCACAGTTCTGCTTGGGAAGAGATGGATTTTCTAGAAGAACCATGAAAATCCTGCGTTTCCAGCAGCGTGAACCTGGCCTTCCAGTCCTTAGCAACCACAAGTGATGAAGGACGAGGGGGACCATCTCAGCTCGGGAGTGTGTTTTTTTAAACTTCTGGATGTTGCCCTCATTGTTGGCATGGGACTGTCCCCTGGTTGGGGAGGGCCAGGTTTCTCCCATACAGTCCACATTCCAGCGCTGAGTGGTCACTCCGTGGCCACAGTCCCAGGCTTCTGAACTCAGCTTTGACAGGCCTGGCCATTCAGAATGAGTGTTCCAAAAGACAGAGAGCGCCATGACTCCTGCAGCCCAGGGGAGAAGCTGGATGTCTTCAGCCACTGTGTTCGCAGGAGAGCTCATCAGGGACCATGAGACGTCCAAACAGCTCCGGGTGCTCCTGTCTCTCCTGCTTAGCATGTTACTTGACCCTCCAGGTGCCGGCTGACGGACAGCCATCCCCAGCTGCCAGTCACGTCTGTCCTCACGCGCTCTGGGATCCATCCTGGCTTCCCACTTGCGCTTCTGCAGGGCTCTGACAGGCCTTGAGGCTCGTGCTCTCAGGCGGAGAGCCCAGCCTGGCCAGTGTAGTCGCCAGCTCGGGCAGAGCCCCTCGGCAAGGCCACACAGGTCTCAGAAGCAGGGCAGAAGCTGGGCCTCACAGATAGTCCTCCTGTGATGCCCAGAAGCTGGATGATTCCTTACGGGATCCTGTACCATCTTCTGGGTGTCTGGGAAAGGGGAGAGGAGCAGCCCTCCACAAACCAGAAGGAACGTGACCCAGAAACACGTGTCACCTGTGTGCAGCCTGGGAGTGGCCTCACAGCACCGTCCTGCCTTGTTTCTAGCAGGTCTTCTGATTCCCTGGGCTGGAGAACCCAGCTGATTATGAGAGACGATATTTCCATTTGGCTTTTCATATCACTTTACCAAACATGAGTCCAACCTCAGCACCACATAAAAATAAGTAAAAATAAAGGTGTTGTGCCCAACTACAACTAAAAAATAAATACTTCAAAAAAAATTTTTTTTAAATATATAGAAATGTGGGCTAGCATTGTAGCTCAGTGGTAGAGCGCTCACCTAGCATGTGTGAGGCACTGGGTTTGATCCTCAGCACCACATAAAAAATAAAGAAATAAAATAAAGTCTGTGTCCACCTACAAGTAAAGAAAAATATATTTTTAAAAAACATAGAAATGTCTGACAGTGGAAGATCATTAATTTCTACTCCTAAAATCAATATCCCAGAAAAAGGGCACATGCATGGAAAATCAGAGAGGAGACCACTTTGATGGCCCATGGCAGGACAGCAGACCAGGGAGAAGAAGGCCACACGCAGCCTGCTACCTCCAGGTGACCTCCACTAGGTCCTGGACCTACTTTCTCCCCCACTTGGCTTGGGTACTGCACCTACCACAGGTCCTGGGTAACAGCCACCTGGCACCAAGATCAAAGAGGACAGCTAATATCATGGGGTGGTCACTAGGAGGCACAACCAAATCACTTACTCGTCATGGGAAAGCTCTTCCCAGCCAGCTAACAGAAAGTGACCAAAATCATGCCAAGAAACTAAAAAGAGAAAGGAAATACCGCTCTCTGAATGCACCTGAGGTGCCAAAAGTCATACCGGAAACACCGTGTGTTTAAGGAAGCCCTCACGAAAACTCAGAGGTGGACATCCTCCTCCTCATTTCACAGATGAGAAAACCGAACCTCCGTAGAGGAGAATCACTGGCTCAGGGTCACTCAGCTGTGAATGGTCAAGCAAAGATTTAACTGGTGAGTCTGATGCCAAAGCCCAAGGTTTTCTCCCCAAGTCCCTCCAAAGGGACAAGAGAAGGGACAGGACAGACACAGGATTCCAGGTGGCCAGCAACCTTTGCAACAGATGTTCTGGCCATGTGGAAACTCGCATTCAGAAAGAGGAAGGAAAGAAGTCAAGAAACACAGAGCAAAGCCAGGCCTGCCAGCCCTGCGCCCCCGGACTACGGCCTGGGGCTCCAGGAACAGCCGCCCTGGCCAGGGTGTGACCGTGGGCCCCACTGGGTAGAGCCAAGCAGGACCAAGTCTCCCCCTCGCCAGACAGGCAACTCCGCTGTAATCTAATCGCACCCCTTGAAGCCCCGGCCAGCAATCTCTTTCCCTCACCCTGTCACAAATGCCATCACGTCGCAGCCCTGACTCCCCTCCCATGCACAACCCGGGCAGGACACTGGGACCTGTCTCGGCCACACATCCACAGATCAGCGGGGTCAGCCCTGGTTCTGTGCAGTTCACAGAGACCAAAGCAAGCAAAATAAGCCTGAGACCCCAAGGGAGGGGCCCTGCAGAGGGAGATTCCCCCTTGAAGGTTTGCCCTCAGGGAATGCAGGCCACCTGGCTGCCGCACACTGGCTCTGCTCAGGAAATCACCAGATGCAAGGACGGAAGGGAAAGAAATGAGCCAGGGACGCTTCCAGAAATGCGGTGATGTGGAAAAAGAAGTGAGTGGGAAAAGGCATAAAAATTCACCTCCGTCGTTCGGAGTAGAGCACCTGCCTGCTACATTCAAGTTCCACCCCAACTCCACACACACACACACACACAAAAAAAAAAAAAAAAAAGGAATAAGTAATAAAATTAAAATAATGAGGAAAAAAACAAAAAGCTCAGTGGTAGAGCACTTGCCCAGGATGTGTGAGGCCCTGGGTTTGATCCCCAGATGCACATAAAAAGATAACACTAAAATTTTTTTTTAAATAAATAAAATTTTTAAAAGATCAGCCTGCATAGTGAGCAGGCCAACATCTACCAACCCGGTAACTAGAAACTGACCGAAGAGGCCTCCTGGTGCAAGCCGCTTTGTGCACCACGCCCTGGACTCGGCGGCTGTGGGTCCCCTCCTTCCCAAAGAGTCTGATGCCTTGAAAGTCCTGCACTGAGGATCAAGGGGACGTGGGCCATGTCACTGGGTCACTCATCCCATCTGCTTCCGCAGGAATCTGTGCAGCAGCAAACCCAGGGTCTTGATCCCCATCGGACTGACCAGCAAACAAAAGCCCCTGGACGCCAGGTCCCACATGCACTTAGTGATGGGTCTCAGAACCCATCTCAGGACAGGGAGCTCCCATCGCCAGGGAGAGCAAACGAAGTAATGCAGAGCGACCTGCATTCTGCTGAGCACAGCTGGAGAAGCCAACCCGCCCCAGACAACCAGAAGAAGGTGAGGAGACCCTGGAACAGGCAGAGGAAGCTGGCTGCCCACGCTGGCTCCTGCTGTGCCTGCATACTGAAAGCTGGGGGTGGGCCGGGCTGGGGCTCAAAGGTAGGGTGACTGCCTAGCATGTGGGAGGCACTGGGTTCGATTCTCAGCACCACATTTAAATAAATGGATGGATAGATTAATTAATTCATTAATAAAAAGTCTCTCAACAACTAAAGGAAATATTTAAAAAAAAAAAAAAAGAAAGAAAACTGAGATTAATGTGCAAGGGGCTGGGTTCAATCTTCAGCACCACCCCCCCCGCCAAAAAAAATTAGGGAATTTTTAACAGATTCAAAGACAGCAGTAAAATTATCCCAGCTCTCTTCTCCTTCAGTGTAAACTAACAATTGGTCATGATGAAGATGATGGTGATGGTAATCCTAAAGGATAGTCCCCTGCTTCAGGTGTGTGAATTTGTGACCAGGACATGCAAAGACAAATAAACTGAAAGAAAAATCCACACATGCTATCATTGGAAGTGGTTTCTGGGTGAGAATTTGCCTGCCAGATGTCTTTTTGAGGAAGAAAAGGCGTAACTCCAATGACATCTGTTGCCAGCTTCCTTTGTTGTTGTTTATAAATGCTTTGCTTTGATAAAATTGATGATTCTTCAAAGAATAAAAAGATAAATTTGAAAGCCTTCTTAAAGACCTGAGAGAACTAACAAAACAGTGAAGAATTACCAGCCAGGATCCAAGGGAAGAAGGAGGCCCAGGGAGATGAGACCGTTCTTTGAGCTGCATTAGATCTGGGGGTGTTGGCTAATTCTGCAAGGAGTGGCTGAGAGGCCGAGGACTACTTTTGGGGGTCTAATGGAGGTAAAGGAGGAGGGGATAAATCTGAGGTTCACCAATCCTATGACTAGCCAGGCACAGTGGCACCTGCCTGTAATCCCAGCAGCTCAGGAGGCTGAGGCAGGATGATAATGAGTTCAAAGGCAGCCTCAGCAAAAGCAAGATGCTAAGCAACTCAGTGAGACTCTGTCTCTAAATAAAATACAAAATAGGGCTGGGATGTGGCTCAGTGGTTAAACACCCCTGGGTTCAAAAACCTGGCACCAAAAAAAAAAAAAAAAGAGTAAGACTGGGACTTGCTTTGGACTGGAACTCTAGTAGGATGCTCTTTACAAGTAAATAAGAACCAGAAGTACAGCAGCCCTTGCAGGGACTATATAGTTGGCTTCCAGCATTCTAAAGTTCTGAAATTAGATTTAAGTAACTCTATATTGCTGAGCCCCAAGAGCCTCGCAGAAGCAAACATAGATCTTTTTAGGAGGAAAATTGTTCAAATTAATTCTGCAAGTTTGCAAATACAATGCCCCAAACAAAAAGGAATGAAGCACCAGGTACAGTAATCCCAGCAGCTCAGGAGGCTGAGGCAGGAAGGTCACCAGTTCAAAGCTGGCCTCAACAACTTAGAGGGAGCCTAAGTAACTGAGTGAGACCCTGTCTCACAAGAGAAAATAAAAATGCAGATTTTGTTAAAAGCTGGGGATGTGACTCAGTGGTTAAGTACTGCTGGGCTCAATCCCATCCAAAAAAAAAAAAGTAATGAAGCACAAAGCATACCAAGTGTCAGAGAGAGAGAGAGAGAGAGACAGAGAGACAGAGAAATGAAGAAACAACAAAAACAGACCTACAGAGGCTCTGGCTATTGAAGTAATCAAGGACTTGAAAGTAACTATACTTACTAAGTTCAAGGAAATGACAGAATTTTTACAGAGAACTGAAAACTATTTTTAAAACAGTCAAATAAAGGGCCAGGGCTGGGGTTCAGTGGTATTGCACTTGCCTGGCATATGTGAGACACTGGGATTGATTCCTAGCACCACATATAAATAAAATAAAGGTAGATCATCATCAACAACAACAACAAGAAAAAGTCCTTTTAAAAAATGAATCAAATAGAAATTTCAGAACTAAAAGATACAATAATCAAAATTAGGAACTCAAAAGATAGTTTTAGTGAATTTTCTTTTTAATGTTATTCAGGGCACAGAAAATATATCTTTGAAAAGACAGCAGCTCAGAATTTGTGAAAATAAAGAGACATCAACATAACCATATATTTAAGCCCGACGAATCCCAAGCAGGATAAATAAAGGAAATTCAAATCTAGGGACATCATTTTTAAAGGACTACCAAAAACCAAGGCTGAAGAGAAAAAAACCTTAAAAGCAGGTAAAGTAGTGGAACAGGAGAAATAAATCACCTTTAAAAAGAGAGGGAATTAGACACACAGCTGACATTCCATCCACAACAATGAGAGCCAGAAGACAATGGGGTGCCCTTTCCCGGTGATGACGACAGAGCTCTGAACTCTGACCTCAGAGTTAAGTCACTTTTTGCTACACTCTCTGCCAATCAAGCTTTCATTTCTTGGCTGTATAGAGCTGAACGAACACAGATTCAAACAAGAGTTCAGAGTCTGGGCTTCTCAGATACTCACTGCTTTGTGGTGGCCCTGTGTTTGCTCCTCCTGTCCCCTCTTCAGAGCGTTCCCTCCCCTTCTCTAGCAGTCAAACACCCTCTTCAATTTCAGGACCCAGCTCAACAGTCACCTCCCCTGCATCTGATGTCAAGCCTGTGCTTAGTCTCAAAACACAGGACTGGGGACGTAGCTGAATGGTAGAGCACTCGTCGAGCATGCGTGGGGCCCTGGGTTCCATCCCCAGCACCACACATAAACAAACACAGAAACCAATATAACAAGATGTTCAGGTGTGGTGGTGCACACCTGTAATTCCAGCTGCTCAAGAGGATCACCAGTTTGAGGCCAGACTGGGCAAATTAGCAAGAGCCTGTCTCAAAACAAAACAGAACAAAAAGGATAGTGATATAGTTCAGTGGTAAAGTGCCTCCAGGTTCAATCTCTGGGTCTGGGAAAAGCAATAACAAAAATTAGGAGATCACTTATATGAAGCATCTAACCTCTGACAATCATCATTAATTAATTTTGTTCCTCCTGGATTTTCTTGAGCAACTCGAGTTCCAACGATCTTGTGAATCACTGCTACGCCATACACACTGCCTCTTCCTGGTTCCATTTATTCCTCTTCATTTTCCTCACAGTCTCCTCCTTCTGGGCCTCTCTCTCTGCGAAGCAGAGCTTGGTGCTTTGACACCCTTGTCTCCTGACAGCCACCTTTAGGAGGGGGTTCCTCAGGGGGCTTCTGACCACCTTCGGTTGGTGTGTGAGCTACATTCTGGAAGGACAAAAGAAAGAACTTCCCATGGACAACCTAGAACTCCAGGATGAAAGCCCTTCTCCACTCAACCACATAATTACATGACCCCAGTTAACATCTGGTGACCACCTACTGGGGGTGAGGCACTCCGTGGGCATGGCAGCTGCAGACCTAAAACACGGTACTGTCCCTTGAGCCCCTCCCCCTCCACTGAGGAACAGACTGTTTTAACCAGTGTGATGGAGCTGTGGGCAGGGGCTGACTTGAGCAAAAGCAGGACCGTTCCTGGGCCCTCTTTTCCCAGTATGTACTCTTCCTGCCTCAGTTCGTCCATTTCCATGGATTTAAATGCCATCTGTACACTGATGGATTTCAAGTTCATTTCTCCAGCCCAGCCCTAGGCACTGAAGTCCAGACTCCAGGACAGACTCAAGTCCATTAGGAAATGGAACATCCATAGAATCTAAAATGTAACTCATCTCCAGGGAGTCATTGAATTACTGCAGGGTATCCGCACACACTCACACACTCACACACACACTCTCACACACACACACACACACACACACACTCACACACACACTCACACACTCAGGGTCTCCACACAGACTCACACTCACACACTCACACACTGAGGGTATCCACACAGACTCACCCTTACACACTCACACACACTCACACACTCAGGATATCCACACAGACTCACACTCACACACTCACACACACACACACACACTCAGGGTATCCACACAGACTCACACTCACACACACACTCACACATTCACACTCACACACACACACTCAGGATATACACACAGACTCACACTCTCACACACTCACTCACACACTCACACTCACACTCACACACACTCATTCACACACATACACACTCACACACAGGGTATCCACACACACTCACACACACACACATTCACACACTCACACACACAGGGTATACACACACACACTCACACACACTCACACACACACTCAGGGTATCCACACACACTAATACTCACACACACAGGGTATCCACACACACTCACACTCACATACTCACACAAACACACACACACTCACACACTCACACATACACTCACACACACAGGGTATCCACACACACACTCACACACACAGGGTATCCACACACTCTCACACTCACACACACATACACTCACACTCACACACACACACTCACACACATGGGGTATCCACACACACTCACACAATACTCTCACATACACACATACTCACACACTCACACTCACACACACACTCACGCACTCACACAGTCACTCACACACACACACACACACACTCACTCACACACACTGATTTTCTTCAAGTCTTCCCCACCTTCAACACCTGACACCAGTTGCCTGGAGAGGCCTGGGGTACTGAGGTATCATCTTCCTTTACCGCTGAACCAGCCCCTCAGCGTGGCCGTGGTCTCATCAGAATGACCTTAGGCACATGTTGATTTTCTTCCACCAGGAAGGCCATCTCCTTAAACGCAGGAATGTTGTTCTTTCTAATTTTGTTTGTTGGCTTTATTTTTCCTGCTGCAGGTCCAGCCTGGGGAACTGTGCCTGGAAATCTCAAGTCCCTCAAAAATATGTGTCACCTGGGTAAGAATGTCAGGGAAAGGTGGCATGGGAAGGGAGACTCAAAATAGAAGTAGGTGCCACCTACCAGAGAAGGAGAGAGAACACCAAGAAGAGGGGACAGTGTAGGCAAGGCGAGGGACGGGCCAGGACTGGCAGAGCCTCAGAGCAGCTCACACTGCGTGGACGGACGTGTTCACTTCATGGGCTGCTATCCTCCGGCTCTGCCATCTTTCTTAAAGTACTATCTTAGTCTGTGTTTGCTGAGGGCCATTACCAAGTAGGAATGACGCATCGAAATTTCCTTGCCAAGCGTACCCCATGCTGCTTAGAGGACATTTGATGGGACATTGCATGCATGCTTTAATAAGGTGACCTTGCTCAAGGACCAAGGCGGATCCGGTTTAGAGCTGATCAGGTTTGAGGAAGTAACCGGCTCCTTGAGTTTAAGGCGTTGCCAGTTTAAGATAATGGGTTTTAGGGAAGTTGGAGGTTGAAGATTATTGCTGGGATTAGGGTGTTCCTGCTGCTTGTTCCCCTTGAGTTCTCGTGAGATTAAAATGGGATTTGGAGATAGGCTCGTGAGTAGGTGAATTGTGCGGGCAGACGGCAGAATGCGATTGCCCCTGGACCTGTGTGGAGGCGGTGTGAGAGCGGGAATAAAGAATTGCTGTTGAACCTACAAAGGTGTGTGGTGGCTCGTGATTCTGGTGCCAAGCGGAGACCTTGGCATGTGTCTGCTGCTATAACAGAACAGCTGAGACTGGGGAACTCATAAAGAATAAAGGTTTATTCATTTCATGTTTCTGGAGGCTGGGAGGACCCAATTTGAGGGACCACCTATGGGTGAGATCCTTCTTGCTGGTGGGGTCTCAGAGTCCTGGGGCACCACAGGGGATCACATGGCAGAAGGGTGAATATGAGAGACAGAACCAAATGGACCCACTTTCAAGACAATCCATTAATCCATCAGTGGATTCATCCATGTTGAAGGCAGAGCCCCTTGTGACCCAATCACCCCCCAAAGTCCCACGTTATACTTCACAGTGGGAATTAAATTCCAAAATGAGTTTTGGAGGGGCCACCCAAACCACAGTAAGTTGCTTCCTGATCCGAGTACCTTCTTCATAGAGGTCTTGAAAACCACGAGCATGGGCCTTGTGTACTGAGAATATGCAATAAATGATGTGTTGTGAATATGGACACCTAGTTTTAAAAATTCAGTGTAACTAGGATATGGGTTGCATAAGGGTTCCAGGAGACGGGACTAGGATGGGAAGACTGTGGTCAGATCACTTGAGGCTGGGAATCCCTAAAAACCTTTTATAGCAAAGCCCAAGTGATCATGGCTCTGACAGCTATTCTGTCACTCAACGTGTTAAGGGATCAGCAGACTCTCAGCTCAAAGCCACCTTCTGCTCTTATGGAAGCACTCAGTCAAGATAGGGCAGTTTTGAGAGCTGGTGTATTAGTTAGTCATTGCTGCATAACAAATTACTGTAAATCTTGGCTGCTTACAAAAAACAAGGTGTTATCTCCTACAGTCTCTGAGGTCAGGAACATAGGAGCAATTCAGCCGAGTCATTCTAGCTTGGGGTATCTTATGAGATTAAATTAGGATATCAGCCCGATTTAGTCATCCAAAGACTTGACTGGGGCTGGAAGGTGCTCTTTCAAGAGCATTCACACAATTGAAAAGGCCATGCCGGCTCTTGACAGGAGGCCCTAGTTACTTGCCATATGTCCATCCCCAGAGGCCTTCAAGTGGCCTCTCAACATGGCAGCCAGCTTCCCCAGAGTGAGTAATCCAAAGCAGGCAAAGAGGAAGCCACAATGTCCCTTCTGACCTACCATCTCAGGTCATACACAGTCACGTCTACAATACTCTACTGGTTACAAGGTCACCCCCACTCACTAGGGGAGGGGATTGTAAGCCTCAGTTCTCACCAGTGGCCTCTTATCCTTCCAGAGCACCAGGACACTTGGGCACCATCTTGGAAGATGGCTACCACGGTCAGCCCAGGTGGAACTGAATTTCTCCATATGAACGAATAGATGGAACCATATAATAATGCTGAAAAAAAAGTACAAAACTGGAAAGCAGAAATAGGACTGACGGAAGGATAAAGTAGTTACAATAATAGTATGATAATATCAGTAATAGCTCTCCATTATCAAACATGTCCTTTGTACTTGGTACTGGCCCAAATCTAGCCATGCTCCATCTCCAGGGACCAGAAAATAGAGTTCAGAGCCAAATCTATCCCACTGCCTGACTTTGTGAATCAAGTCTTACTGGAACTCAGCCACACCCATTCCAATACATACTGTCTATGGCTTCCTTCACCTGTGGTCACAGAGCTGAATAGTGGTGACAGAAGCTGTGTGATTGCCAAAGCCTAGACTTTTTTTCTGCTCCTTCACAGAAAAAAAAAAAAAAGTTGATCCGTGCTCTATCTCATTACGATTTTATCAAGTCCGCATAAGCCAAGTCTCCGTTTTGTAGACGATAGAACTGAGGGTCAGATAAGTTCTTTCTTGCCTAGAATTACATTTGTCATAAGTAGCAGAATAGGGCTCCTAAACCAGGCAGCCTGACTTCGGGGTTCAGATTGCACAGAAGACGAATCAGAAAGGTCGGCCCTTCCCAGTAGCTGTGTGACCCTTGAGCAGTCATGTGAGGTCTTGCTTCTCATTTTTCTGAGCTTGGGAGATAAATTTTTAAGTGTCTGCCAACTACTCTAGAAGAAGGTTGGATGACAAATTTAAAACATGAAAAAGTAGCAAATGCTTCACAAAAGGAATTCCAGCTCAAGTATCCCTTATCAGAAGTTCTTGGGACCAGAGGTGTTTCAGAACGGGCAGTCCTGGGGATGGGAGGATATTTGCGTAGACTTTACTGGTTGAGCCTCCCTATTCCAAAAATCAAAAATCTGGAATGCTCCAACATCTAGAACTTTTTGAAAACTTAGTGGCCTTGACCCGACCACCATTGATTGCAGCCCATGATTTTATGGTCGAACCAGGTGGTGGCCGGGCTGTTTTCCCATGAACCTGCCTGGAGAACTGGTTCTCCACCAGGGCTGATTCCCACCCCACCACTAGGACAGCTGAGAACACCCAGAGACATGGTTGTTGGTGGGTGCTGCTGGCGTCTACTGGGAAGAGGACAAGGATGTGGCAATATCTTACAGTCCCCAGGAGAGATCTGAGAGTCCCCAAGAGTCACCTGGCCCCAAATGTTAACGGTGCTGAGCGTCAGCCACCTGAGCATGTCAGCTTTCCATCTGTGACCACAATACCTGAGAACAACAACTGAAAGGAGGAAAGACCCACTGTGGCTCAGGGTTTCAGCGGGTCCAGTCCATGGTCGTCTGTTCCAAGACAGAAGCCTCGTGGTAGAAGGGCATGTGGAGCACAGCACCTCACCCCGCGGCAGCTGGGAAGCAGGGGAGGGGGAAGCACAAGGAACACCCGCCAGGGCCCAGCCCAGGGACCTGCGTCCTCCACCCAGGCCCCTCTGCCTCAGACTCCAGCGCTACCAGCTGTGGACTTAGTCCATTGATGAGGTCCAAGCCCTCTTGGTCCAAAATTACCCAAAGGCCGCACCTCTGGACATGGCTGATTCAACACCTGAACCTGTGGGGGATGTCCCAGATCCCAAACCCTGAGCCACAGGGTCAACTGGGCTGGAAGATTCCAGATGCTGTCAGTCGTGTCTCTGGGAGCTGGGGCTGCTAGCTGGCAGGAGACTTGGTTCTCCGCCACATGATCTCTCCTCCCCCAGGAGATGAGACTGCTCTCCCTATCTCCTGGTCTCAGGGCAAAGTACCAAAATGGAAAAGGTGGAAGTCACCAGGCCTCTTAAAATCTGGGATCTGGAAGTCACCCAGGGTTGCTTTCCGTGACATCCTACTGACCAAAGCGATTTCCCAGGTCCACCTAGATCCAAGGCCCTGGAGAACCAGCTCCACCTCTGCAGGGAGGGGCAGCAAAGTCCCACCACGAAGGGAGTCAGCACAGGCAAGAGACAAATCTAGACTCTCAGACAATCTGCTCCCAGAAGGAAGAAGAACGGTGCCTCAGCAGGAGCTCCATAACTCAGGGACCGCCCTGTGCCAGTGGTTCTCTGTTGAGAGCCACAACCAAGTCAAGATGGCGCCTGGCACTTTGCCAGAAGGAGTGGTTGAGAAGTGACGCCATCGAGCCATTAAGATGATGATAATTAAGTGAGGCTGTGTATAATTATTAAGATAATGACTGATTGCTGTAACTGGAGGATGCTAAATTGAAACAAGCTGTGTATTCAGTTGTATATATAAACCTCTGCTGTCTGGCAATAAGGCGGCTCCTGCTACCTCGGGTGCCCGCTACTTTTGAGTTCTCGCGGAGTTCCCGTGGAGTTCCCATTGAGTTCGAGTGGGTTCTGCAATGAAGTTCATTCCTGCTTGAATCTACAAGTGGCTTGTGACCTCCCGGTTATTTGTGCCCAGCCAGACTGCTACAGTCCTCAAAATAAGTCCACAACCTTCAGCCCAAGCACCACCTATTAGACATGCAATCCTCATGGCCTACCCCACCTACCAAAATAGAAATAAGAAGGTGGTCAGCCCAGCAACTTAGCAACATCCTCAGCAACTTAGTGAGACCCTGTCTCAAACAATAAAAAGGACTGGAGATGTGCCTGTAAATTTCAAGTCCCTCAATAAATATTTGGAGGTTAAATTTTTTCAATTTTTTTTTTTTAAGTATGGGTGTGTATACAGTTGTCTCTCAGGATCTGAACTGATTGATTCCAGGACACCCCCCACCCATACCAAACTCTAGGGATCTCAAGTCCCTTATATAAAATGGCAGGGTGCTTGCCTAGAACAGCCCCCATGTTCCCCTACACGTCCATCACCTGTAGATGGCTCATAATCTTTAAGACACTGTTTAGAACGGGTGCAATTTTTTTCCCCAGGTGCTTCAATCTGCGCTTGGTTTAATCCACAGAGGCTGAGCCCGTGACGCAGAGGGACAGCCCTACTGACCAAGCCCATTTAGTTTGTATGTGGTGCTGAGGATCGAACCCGGGCTGCATGCATGCCAGGCGAGCGCACTACCGCTTGAGCCACATCCCCAGCCCCGACCAAGCCCATTTAGAACTTTCTCTCCGCATCCCAGAACTTAAATTTACATAGTGACCAAGAAGGAGAATCTCAGCCGGCCACAGTGGTGCACAGAGGCTGAGGCAGGAGGACCCCAAGCCTAGGACACTCATAAGACCCTGTCTCAAAAATGAAAAATAAAAAAGGCGGGGGAGAGGCTGGGGCTGGGGCTCAGGGGCAGAGCGTTTGCCTTGTGTGGGTTCGATTCTCAGCACCACATATAAATAAGTAAAATAAGGGTCCAACAACTAAAATATATATATTTTTTTTTAAGGAAGGTGGCTGGGGATACAGCTCAGAAGTAGCGCACCCCTGGGGTTCAGTCTCCAGCATCAAGAAGGGAAAAAAATTGCCCAGCACTCCACTGGTGAGGACAGAGAGAGCAATAAAAACTCTGCCTTCACCAGCACCATGCTCTGCAGCCTGCAGGCGAGGCCGAGGAAGGACATGGCCAGTTCCCAAGCCACTGTCCAGTCAGTCCCCTCTGATGATATAGCCTGGTGTTTCTGTTTTTTTGTGTTTTGGTGTTTCCTGGAAATTACCAAGACCACTTCCAACCTGGATGCCATCTGCTGACAGCCCCTCCCCAGCGCGGTGCTCATCATGGGCCATGAAAACCCAGGAACCGTGTCTCCGCCAGGAACCCCCAAGCAGAGCCGCCCCGGCTGAGAGCAGTTCCTGTGACTTCCCCAGTCCCTGGTGTCTGCTCGATGACAGTCGCAAGGATCGTGGTGGTTTCCTGACCACCCCACGGTGCGACAGCAGGCCTCCGTCACAGCTCAGTACAGCCTGGCACGTTGGTCACCTCCAGCTCAGGGACTAAACAGCCACTTCCAGGGGCCACATTGGAGAACCGCCTTGCCCCAAAGCATGTCTTCCTGGCCATGGCTCTGTCTTAACATAGGGAAGACTTTGTCCCAAGCACCAGGGGCCCAGACACCCACAACCAGGCGTCAGAGATGCCCCCCGGCGGGGGGGGGGGGATGCCCAGGCTGGACAGAGTGCCGACACAGCAGCTTCCAGAAAGGAGCCCCTGAGGACAACGGGAACCGGTGCTGAAAGGGCGCAGGACCTCTACTCTACATGGTGAGATTATGCATAAAAATATCATTTTCAAGAAGGTTCCATTGCTTTAAAAAAAAAATGGAGGCAATTTAACTGAATGGGCCTATAGGGCTTCCAGATCCTGGATCCCGTCCGTGATGAAGCAGATGGGAGCCCAGGTGTCCAGCCTCCGGCCACCTGTGAATGGAACCCCGGCTCCAGCTAAGCAGCCCTGACAAGGTGACTCCCTTCCCCAGGATTCTTGGGCTTGCAGGGGACAGGGAGCTGTGTCATAGCAACCTTTCCTCCCGTGGCTTATGGGAAGATGGTGATGACATCTTTTTGGCCAGATGCAGCTGAGGGAAGATTTACAGGGCAGCTGAGAACTGTCAGAGCCCGGCGGGCAGATCCCCTCAGACAATGACCACGGCTCTTGTAGCAGGGAGCACATTGTCTTCTGGAATCTACCCACAGGAGAGAGCCATATCTGGCCGTCATCAGTGAGGTCATCCCAACGCCCCACCAGCTGCTGCCCCCAGCCTGGGCCTCAGCTCCACTCTGCAGGGCTGGCAGGAGGCCGCCCAGGAGGCTCGGCCTTCACCACCCCACCCCCGCCGGGTCCGGCACCCATGGCCCTCCCACAGTAGGAAATCCCATCCAATGCCTTCTCGGTTACAGAGATTTCAGAAATTAGTCACAGAAAGGAGGGCGGGAAGAGAGGGGAGGCTTCCTGGAGGGACCCGTAACAAGATCCGGGGTCTTTCACCTCGAGGTCACAGCAGCTCAGATGGTCCCTGAGTCGGCCATGAGTGGTCAAGGATGAGGCCATCTCGGCAACCCCCTGCCCACCATCCACTCCACTAAGGGCTCCTGGGAGTCGGCCTCCAGCCAGGGAGCCTCCCTATTCCCTGAGCGCTCTCTTGGGAGATTGGGTCCATTTCCCTCTTGCCCTCCCCCCAGCCTCCATGGCCTCCACTTTCCAGACAGATGGCAGCGATGGACCTGGAGCCTGGAGACAAGGGCTTGGACTGGCTTCTAGCTGTCATCATGTGAATCATCACCTAGCAGGACACATGCTAGGACTTTCTATGGCTCCAGTGACCACATGTCATCGGCATAGGTCAGTCCTCTCTGTAGCAAATACTGTCCCATAATCGTCACTGAGACCAATGTCTTTCACTCCCAAATGTTGCGTTGTGGACAATAAGCAGCACAGTCACCCTATAGTTTTCAGGAAGAACCTGGAAAACCCCAGTAACCCTTTGAGCCAAGAGATGTAGGTATTTAAAAAAAAAATGTACAATAAAAGTCATTGGCCTGTAATAGCAAAAAAAATATGGAAAAAGTCAAATGTCAATCAATAGGAAGTGGTTTGATAAGTTGTGGCTTATCGAGATGGAATACAACACATCCATTTAAAAGAAAAAAGCAGACCTCTACATAATGACAGGAAGATCTCCAAGACAGATGGGTAAGAGTGCAACCTGCACACTTGGAAAAATGAGAAATTATACCCTATTTGATTCAAAAAAAAAAAAAAGAGTAAGCTTCAGGCCAGTGCAAAATGAATGATCCCAGTTATCTCTTTTTTGTAACTGTACATGCAGCAGTATCCATAACTGCATCCAAATCTACAGAGAGAAAGTTCTAGAACAGCATTAATAATGGTGTGATCCGCATTTGTAATTTAAAATTTCGTTAGTAGCCATAGTTTTACACAGGGGAATTTATTTTAGATAACCCAATGTATCCGAAAGATTCTGTTAATCAATATAAAGATAACTAATGAGCTGTTTCACATTCTTTTTTTCCCCCCACCTCAAAGTTACAACGATCTCAATTCATGCTCTGGAATATTCAAAGAGCTTTGTCAAAGCACAGATCAGAAAGTCAGGGCCATCCTGAAGCCTGAAGTGTTGGTTTTAGAGTGCAGACTCCTGCCCCCAGCTAAACCCGAATTTCATTGAACAAGAATTCCAGGTGATTCCTAAGGGCCACTAAGATACAAAAGGATACCATTGTCTTCTAGGTGATTCTGCAATGCTAAGGATTCCTGCCTAGAAGGCAGGAGATCCAAACCCTCTGGACTCTGGCTGCCCACCTGGAGGAAGACATGTGAAAACTCTTCCTGAAGGATGTTTAAACACCCCACAACAAGAAAGCAGGCCATCCCTTCCACTCTGCCCTGTCCAGGAAAGCCCTCAAGATAAAGCCAAGCCCGTGCAGCAGAGCCCACCTCAGCCCCAAAGAGGTGTTTCGGTTTCCACGTCCCACAGATGACCTTGGGACATCTGCATAGGTGTCCCCTTAGGTGACAGAGCTTACATCTATTTGGTCTTCAGTGGTTTTCTTCCTCCTTTTGAAATAAACCAAATAAAACAAAGATTCGATTCACTATATAAAGGAGTGAGGAGGAGTGGGGGTGTAGCTCAGTGGTAGGTCAGCTCAACCCCGACATAAATAAATAAATAAGGACTAAATAAATAAGGATGACTTCTTCAAAGGCATATTCTCCAAAGAGAAAAAGTATCATTTACATGTACATAACATCCTTCATGCGCATTGATCCCTCTCAACAGCCCAGGGAAGTCTACCAGTGACATTATCCCCATTTTACAAAGAAAGAGAGAGAGAAAAGGAAGGAAAAGAAATAAGGTGGTGAGGATTGAGAAAAAGAGAGGATGTGGGGGAAGCTAAACTTGACCTTGAGCCCAGTAGTTTACACAAGTGATCCCAGTCGTTGAGAAGTGGGTATTGTTGCTCTTCTCATGTTTATTAATATAATATTGTTTGGCAGTCATAATTGCACACACATATATGGGACAATGTGATGTCTTGATAGGTGTGCACAATGTGAAGTGGTCACCTCAAGCCGATTAACACACTTGTCACCTTGCTTACCTATTATCTTTTAGGGTGATATATTTGAAACTCTGAGTCATTTTGAAATACATAATACAGTATCATTGGCCGACGTCATCTGCTGCGTAGTAGATCTCAAAACTTATCCCTCCTTCCTCTCTGAAGTGTGTGTGTGAGTGTGTGTGTGTGTGTGTGTGTGTGTGTGTGTGTGTGTGTTGGGGACGGACCCAGAGCCTCTCTGTGACAGGCAAGTGCTCTCTACACGTGGGGCCCTCTGCTCACAACTTCCAAGGAAGGGGCTGGTTGGCTGGGCCTGAGGGGCAGGTGGGGGCTCTGCCTGGCCCGTCCCCTGCCCTCTTCACAGTCTCTTGGCCCAGCAATTGGCTCATTTTGCTGATTAAAAGGAAAGCGCTCTTATGCCATTAAACGAGAAGATGAAGGTTTTCATCAAAGCGAACTGTCCTCCAATAATCTGATGCTCGATGTCCTTCCTGGCAGCTGGCTGCTGTCCATCTTACCCGAGGAGGAGAGGCGGTATTCTGCTCTCAGTCTTCTCTCTCTCCATCTCTCGGCTCCATCTCCCAGGCGCCCTCTCCCTCTCTCCTCCCTGGCAGGAGCACCCCCACAGTCAAAGGCGCTTCCCAAGGGGAAGGTCAAGGTCAGGCACTGGGAGATGCAGCTGAGATGAGCCCTGCAGCCGCATTAACGCAGTAACGACCCGTCCAGATGTTCCCCAAGTCGTGGAAAATCTGCTGGTGCCGCTCTGCCTGCCGCGCTTCAGAGGGAAGAGCCTCCTCCTGGAGCTGAGGAGAGATGGACGCACTCGCCAGGAAACCCGAGAAGCCAGAGCTCAGGGCCAGCCCAGTCCGCACTCCTGCAGCGCGGGCCCACACCAGCTCAAGAAAACGAGGGACCAGGACAGCCCGCCACAGCCTGCTGCAGCTGAAAGTTTTGTTTGGCAAATCCAAAGCCTTAAACAAGCTTCTGCACAGTCAAGGAAATGAGGAATGTGAAGAGAGACCCACAGATGTGGAGGAAATGTTGGCCAGCTACACCTTTACAGGATGAATATCTGGAATGCATAGAACTCAGCGACTTTATACCCTAAGATCAAATAACTTCAGTTAATAAATGGGCAAGTGAGTTAAACAGATACTTTTCAAAAGAAATGCAAATGGCCAACGAATACATGAAAAGCATTCAGCATCATTAGAACTGGGGAAATGCAGACACTGACGTCTCATCCCCACCAGTCAGAATAGCAGCCACCAAGACTACAAATGATAAATGCTGGAGAGGAAAAGGAACACTTTTACACTGTTGGTGGGACTGTGAATTAGTACAACTGTGGAAGTCAGTGTGGAGGCTCCTTCAAAGACTAGGCATGGAATCACTATATGACCAGCTATGCCATTCCTCAGTATTTATCCTAAAGAACTGAAGTCATGGTGACACATGCAAACCCATGTTTATAGCAGCATAATTCACAATAGCCAAGTGATGGAACCAGCCCAGGTGTCCATCAATGGATGGATGGATAAAGAAAATGTGGTAAGGCTGGATTTGTGGCTCAGTAGTAGTGCACTCATCTGGCATGTGGGAGGCACTGGGTTTGATCCTCGGCACCACACAAAAATGAATAAATAAATAAAATAAAGGTATTGTGCCCATCTACAACTTAAAAAAATATTTTAAAGACAGAGAGAGAGAGAGAGAAGAAAAGAAAACGGGCTGGGGACATAGCTCAGTTGTCAGAGTGCTTGCCTTGCATGCACAAGGCCCTGGGTTCAATCCCCAGCACCACAAAAAAAAAAAAGAAAGAAAGAAAAGAAAGAAAGAAAGAAAGAAAATTTGGTATATATACACAATGGAGTTTTATTCAGTTATAAAGAAAAATGAATTATGGCATTTGCAGGAAAATGGATGGAACTAAAGACCATCATGTTAAATAAGTCAAATTCAGAAGGTAAAGGGTTGTATGTTTTCTCTCAAATGCAGAAGCCAGAGAGGAAAAAAGAAAAAAAGGGGAGGGTGGATATCCTAAAAATTAAAGGGAGATCAGTAGAGGAAAAAGGTAGGGGACAGGGAGGGAAGGAGGTGTGGGGAGTGATATTGGCTAAGTTGTACTACCATGCTGTGCACAATATGTAACAGCAAATCCATCAATATGTACAACTACAGTTCCTCCTGTAGGCCTGAGCCCCGCTGCACTCTCCCTTAGGAGAGATGAGCAGGAAAACTTGAAGAGGAAGAGAGAAAGCCTGACTCGGAACCCCCATATCCCATAAACTTTCCTTTCCAATCCCAGGTGCTGGGAAGGCTGAGGCAGGAGGATCCTTTGAGCCTAGGAGTTCCGGGCCTGTCTGGGCAACAAAATAAAACTCCCTCTCTTAAAAATTCTCCACTCTTTGCCTGTGCAGGTGGCAGTGCCGGTGCCTGGGCACTTGCTGCAGAATCACTGCTGCCTAAAGACCAGGCAGCGCTCGAAGCGCATGATCAACTGAAAAGCAGCCCACGGAGGCCAGGCACTGTGGTCATGCGGCCTCGTCACTATCCTGGTTGCTGTCTTGTTGAGGTTTGCTAGCTGCAGCAAGGACATGGTTGCTGGCACCTCCTCTGCTCCCCACCCCACCTCCCCAACTCCACCCCACCCTGCAATCCCTGCCAAGACCACTAGTAAAAGAAGGATGAGAAAAGTCTGAGGCCTCTGACCATCTCCTACGATGAATATTGGTAGTTTTGGACTCTGGAGGTAGAGGAAAGAGAAGCTAAAATTGGAGCCAAGGTGGAAAACCTGAGATCATCAAGTCAACCTGCCTCTAGCAAGCCCCTCTGCTCTCTTCTCTGTTAACAGCCTCTGTTCTCTACACTGGGACAGCTCTGCTACTGATATCACTAAAGGCTCTGTTTACTGAGCACCCATTATTGAGCAAAAAGTGCAGAACACCTCTCTGCTCAGACTGTGCTCTGCCTATCAACTGCTGTGTAACTCACCATCCCAGAACCCAGTGGCATGACCACATACACCCATACACGCTGATTCTGTGGGCCAAAACACGGGAAGGAACCCAGCAGGAATGGCTGGTCTCTGAAGTCGGAAAAAACTGGGCCAGTGAGATGCTGGATCACCTGGAGGGCCCGTCACACACGGTTAACCAGGGTCCCACAGGTGGCCTCTTCCAGTGACTGGCTTCTTGTCTGAAGCTCAGGGCTCAGAGAGCAGAAAGGGTAAAAGAAAGGATCCAGTGCCTTTCCCTGGCCTGCCTGGCCCTGGAAACTACGTGTCCTGTTGGCGGAAGCAGTAGCAAAGTTACCACTGATTCTCAATGGGAAGAGCCTCAGAGAAGTCAAGGCTTCGCGTCACATTGCCCTGCTTAATTCTCATAAATTATCTTTTGAGAAATTATAAGTTTTATCCCAGTTTTCAGATGGCAACACTGAGGTCTGGGGAGGTCAAGCAATTCTCTGGAGGAGGATGCAGCTCCACAGAGCCTGAGCTCACCCAGAGGTGGACCTGCCCACCAGACCAATGCCCGCCAGTTCTTTGTGCTCTCCTTTCCTCTGCGTGTGCCTCAAAGGCCGCCAGCCTAAACTCAGAACCCTCCTTCCCTCTCCGCTCTCCTCTGGGTGGCCTGCTCTGAGTCTCCTTCTGTCTGGGGAGGAGCCATCCACACTCCCTCTCCCTGGGCCTGGGATGGAAATTTCAAGGAACGCAGTGCTCCAATCTCTAAGGTCAGCTATTTATGGCCTCTAATAGGCCACAGTAGGAGCAGGCTTTGTCCTGTGGAATCCCTGCCCCGCAGGGTCACTGCCAGAATGGTCAGAGCCCTGATGGTGCTGTCTTGCTCTGCCATTGACCATAGCCAGTCCTGATTAGGAGTCAAACCCCACCAGCAATAAGTATCCCCCCTTAGACATCACCAAATGCCTTGGAATAAAAGTGAAGGTTCGAGGAAGACAAATGGGTTACTGGTAAAAAATATTCGCAGTGTAAAAAAAAAAAATGACAAAGCATCACACATTAATTAGAGACCAAAAAAAAAAAAAAAACACTAAAAAGAAGATCTCAATAGAAGATGTAAATAGGCAATACTAATAGAAAGCAGCAAGAAGTTCTGGTGGCTGGAAACTAGTCAAAGTGATTAAAAATAACCATCTGCAGACGAGAGTAGTGGCACACGCCTATAAACCCAGCATCTCGGGAGGCTGAGGGAGGAGTTCAAAGCCAGCCTCAGCAAAAGTGAGGCACTAAGCAACTCAGTGAGACCTTGTCTCTAAATAAAATACAAAAGAGGGCTGGGGATGTGGCTCAGTAGTCAAGTGCCCCTGAGTTCAATCCCCAGTTTCAAACCCCAATAATAATAATAATAATAATATATTATTATTATTATTATATTATTATTATTATTATCATTCGCTATTCTCACTCCAAATTTTGCAGGCTTTTTAAAATGATAATTCCCAAAGTATGGAAAGATTGTATAAAATTATATTCTTTATTTTGCTCATGTTCCAAGAGGCAAGCATCTCTCTCTAAACTGCAGCAATCAGGAAAGACTACCTGAAAGAGACAGCACTAGGTCTGAGACGTTGAAAGAGGGTGGGGTCAGCTACCCTTCTATATCTATATGTCACTTTTAAAGTTTAAAAGTGACATGTAAATATAGGGCTAGGAGTATAGCTCAGAGGTATGGGTTTGGTACTCGAGGGGCCCTGGAATCAATCCCTAGCACTGAAAGGAAAAAAAAAAACTCTTAAAATTTTAATTTTTCCATTTAATTTTAGTTTGCTTTGTAACCCATCACTGTATTTAAACAAACAAAACTAAAAAGGATACATAAGGGCTGGGGATGTGGCTCAAGCAGTAACGCGCTCACCTGGCATGTGCGGGGTGCTGGGTTCAATCCTCAGCACCACATAAAAATAAAATAAAGATGTTGTGTCCACCGAAAACTAAAAAACAAATATTAAAAAATTTCAAGAGAGAGAGAGAGAGAGACCTAATATTCAGGTCAGCCCTCTTCTTCATATCCACATGGTTCTGTTGGGGCTCTCCCTGTTTAATGGGTCATTAAAATATTCTTGCAAAAGATAATACTTTAGCAACTAGGAGAAAAACAAACAGAATGAGTCCTGGATTCTGTCTTCAAGGAGTTCACAGGGACAGCAGAGCCCAAGAAAATATCTCAGCCACAAGTACCCCCAATACAGACCAGCAGTGCACAACCTAGAAGTCAAGTATGTTCCTAGATGAGGGTTAAAATAGGCGCTAAGTCATCAGGAGAGTTAAATGCAGACCAGGTGGGATGGGAGGGGAAATGTGATCAATAGATTCTAAATTACAATTAGAAAGCAGCAAGAAGTTCTAGTGAGCTATTGCACTATAATGTGACTATAGATAACAGTAATATGCTGTACATTTCATAAAGAAATGATGAACATTTGAGGAGATACAGAGGTTTAACCTGATTTGAACACTACACAATGTATCAAAGCATTACATTATATCCCATCAATATGCACCATTGTTATATTGTATGTATCAGGTATTTTATTTTATTTTTATGTATCAGTCGTGGGATTGAACCCAGGGCCTCATGCATGCTAGTCCCAGTTAAAATGAATTTTAAAATAAAAGCTAATTTTGAAAAGAATTTTAAAAATATATTAATCACAGCCTGTTGTAGCGGCACAGGCCTGTAATCCCAATGCCTGAGACAGGAGGATTGAGAGTTCAAAGCCAGCCTCAGCAACTTAGTGAGGCCCTAAGCAACTCAGTGAGACTCTGTCTCTAAACAAAATACAAAAAGGGGCTGGGATGTGGCTCAGTGCTTAAGTGCCCCTGGATTGAATCCAGTTCAAACAAACAAACAAACAAATAACAGACTCCACTAATCATGGGGGAAAAAAAAAAAAGCCAAAGATTTAAATCAGCATTTCACAAAAGAAACTATTCAAAAAGCCAAGGAACATCTATTTTTAGATTTTAGGTGTTTGATTCATCAGTCATTAGAGAAAGACAAAATAAAACCACAATGAGCTATCCCCACACCCCACCAGACTGGCTTAAATTTAAAAACACAATACCAAGAACCGGAGAGGACATGGAGAAACTGTAGTTTAAAAAAACGATTTCAAAGCCTGTTGAATTTGGTTTAGAATCTTCTAAAATCAAATCTATGTCTACTGCCCAGAAGCAAGATGTAATATATGTTCACCAAAACACATGTCTAGGGAGTTCACAGTGGCACTTACTACTCACAACTGCCAAAAAAGCACAGCCCCTGGGTTCAGCCCCCAAACAAAACAAAACAAAAACCTGGAAACCACCCAAAAGTTCATCAACAGAGTATGAACATATGGTTCAAGTTGGATGTCCCTTATGAAAGTGCTTGGGATCAGAAGTATTTCAGATTTCATACTTTTTCAGATTTGGGAATATTTGCATGCATATAAAACTAAATATCTTAGGGAAAGGACTCAAGTCTAAACACAAAAGTCATTATGTCGATGCACTTGAATTTGGGTTGCAACCCATCACAGGAGGTCAGATGTGGAATTTCCCACTTGTGGTGTCCGGTTGAGGCTCAAAAAGTTGTGGATCCTGGAGCATCTCAGATGTCAGTTAGGGTTGCTCAACCTATAGAACATTAAGAAAATAAATTGCCACACAGCAGTGAAAGGGGGCTTGACTAGGGCTACAAACAATGTGGATGGATCTCACCAACATAGGTTGCATAAAAATCGCCAGACACAGTCCACATCCTCTATGAGCAGACATACATAGAGTGAAGTTCAAAACTGGGCAAAAGCAATCTCTGCAGGAGGTCAGACAGGGATTACCCAGAGGGAAAGGTGATCCAAGGGGCTCCCAGGTGCCAGCATGTTCCGTTTCTTGGACCACGTGCTACTACAAGGCTGAGTTGGGCTTGTGAAAATTCCCAGGGCTGTTCATTTTTATTCTTGGCACTTCTGGTTATGCTGGAGTAAAAGGTTCCTGAAAGCTAGGAAGGCTGCAAAGCCACACACTCCCGTCCAGAGAGGGGAGCAAGAGCATTGCTGGATCTGGGAGGGGGCTGAGGCACCCCAAGATTGGTCACAGCAATGGAAAGCTCACTCCTGTCCTAAATAGGAACTAGGAAAGCTCACTTTCCTAAATGTCCTAAATAGGAAAGCTTACTTTCCTATCTAAGAAGCATGTCCCTCCCGGAGCCTAGGATCCAGGATTAGGCTGAGAGTTGCTCCCAATCTTACCTGTCTCACCTCCCCCTCTGGTCACTTTCCACTGAACAGGCAGTACAGCTTCCCCTAAAGAAAAGGACCTAAAGGTCCCACAGGGCAGTCACATCTAGGGAAAGGGCGATAGGAGATGCCCATACCAGAAGCCGGCTGTTCTTATCACTCTGCATCTTGTAAATGTTCCAACTTCCCCATCTCACCCCACACATTTTGTTATAAGAAAAGAATTCAGGCACCCTGGCCCCCTCCTAACAGGTGCCCACTCAAAGGCAGCCCTCCCAGGAGGGCCCTGTCCTGGCAGAGGAGATGGCTGCCCCTCCACAAAGGCCTTCTCCGTCAGTCTACCCAGGACTGAACAGCTGGGTCCCCAGAGTCACTCCAAGAGAGTGCATGAAACCATTGGGCCCAGAATGCAAAGGTGCTGTCCAACTCACACAGCACAGCACAGCACAGCCCAGGATATGAGGGACCACTCTTCCAGAGAGCACTCCCTTCCCACACCACCAACCTTTGGCAATCGCTAATAATCAAATTATTTTCTTTCTTTCCTTTAAATGAGGGCTGAGATGATATGGAAAGACCCACAAGGAGAAGGAAGACCTAAAGAAGATTCAGGAATGCTCTACCTCACCAGGATGGAGAAAAGTGATGTTTGCCCCTATTCTATTTCCCGACAGAAATTTCTATTTTAGAGAAATAAATCCTGATAAACGGGAAAACATGGTTTTCCAAGGTCTGGGTTTTCCCCTGGTTGTTTTGGTGGGTGGTCCTCCCCCAGCAGTTGGAGCAATCCAGAATGATCCTGGGCGATTTGCAAGGGAGCAAGTCTGATTTGAAGCCAAGAAATCACTCCTCCTACTACTTCCCAGGAGAAAGAGCCCTGTGGGGAATTCTGAGTCTGGAAACACGGGGAACTTAATGCCCTGTTGCCTAGATGGCTGGTGGACTGGTGCATGATTTGGGGATGGGAGAGAGGAGGGCAACAAGTTTTTATTATTGTAATTTGATTTATTTTCTTAAAAGAAATAGATAAAGCAGACAGACTCTGAATTGAGGCCGGGTGCACGAAGAGATGTGCATTACAGTGCTTAGACATTGGAAGAGGCCCGGGGTCTTCCTGGTCTTAGAGCTTGTTCCAACCCCTAGAAAGACTTGGGCACAAGGCCTGGCCCGCAGAAGATCTTCCAGGATTGTTCCAGGGTTTGCCACTTAACCGCTTGAGGAAGGTGACCACCGGCCAGGCAGCGCTTTCTAAAATCCGAGCAGTCCTCTCGGAAGGACAAGCCTAGTTTTCCTGCAGGCACCGACCGGCAAGCCAGGTTGTGCGCCTAGCTGCCATTCACTGCTCCCAGTTAGCTGCAGTCCAGCTATTTTTGTAGTTAGAAGAAGCCCATCCCTGAGTGATATGAACCCTAACGATTCCCCCTTCCCCTGACGGAGCCCCCAGCGCCCCTATCCTGTCCCCCACCTCATCTTCCCACCACCCCCCAGGACCCCAAAGAGGCAGCAGGGCCCGAGCTGAGGACGCAGCGCGTGACCCCGAGCGGAAGGGCCCCAGTCTGGGTCCTAATGCGGGTGGCGTCTCCCTTGACAGGCAGCGTTTGGGGACAACAGCGGGGACGGGAGATAAGGTGACATACCAGAGCAGATTTGGTGCACACGCTGATACTCCTCGCCGCACAGGAAACGCGGAGCTATTTAAAAGACCCTATCGATTACTTTATCTCTCCCGGAGGAAAGCTTCTTGCCGAGAGACAAAAGATGTCCCCTACCTAAAGATACAGGGCCACACAGCAGAAGGATTGCCCAGGCGACGTCCAGCTAGGGCACAGGGAGAGCAGACTCGTTTACACCGTGGAGTGCACGAATACGTGCGCGCCAGGAGCAGCCTGGAGCCCTGTAGGAACGGAGGGGACAGCAAGGGGCACTTCACCATGTCGCCTCTGTACCCTTGGAAAATTTTTTGACCGTGCGCTCCTAAAACACACGCAAAGAGAGACAAAAAGTGACTGTGCGCTCAGGGAACACGTTTGTGTCCTCGCATGGTCTCAGTATGCTTAAAGCACACCAGCATGCACATTCGAAGCCGTTTCTGGTCGCTGTGAACGTCCCCACCGATGCAGATCTACACCGTAAACGCTGCATCGTGCTCCTTTTAAGGGCTTGAATGTCTACAACCGTCACGTGTACGCTCAAAGTAGGGGATGTGTCCATTACGCTCATTTGGCGTTCGAATCCCCGCATTTTGCCAATTTTGTCAGGCGAACAGAAGGCTCTTGGCGGCATCCTGCTGCCGGTCCTTCATGTGCTCCGGAATCCCGGAGCTCGTTGGCCTCCTGGCCTCCCGCGTCATGCCCCCGGACACTCTCCATAGAAACTGATGGAACCCAGTTGTACAGAATCGAATGGGGCTTTTCCTGTGCCCGATTTCCCACTGATTGGTCACCGCAAGCTCCGTTGGGCAGTGGAAATGTCGCAGCCCTTCCGCAGAGCAGGTTGAAAGGAAGAAAGCCGGTGAAGAGGGAGTAAGGGCGGCGACCTGGGAAGGTTTGATCGTCCGCCCACCCGGCGGTTTCCAACCAGAATTCGACACTGACCAGGCATCAGCCTGCGGGGTGGGGGAAGCTCCCGGGACCGCGGCTCAGCCGGAACCAGGATCCGTCCACACCCGCGACACTTCTTCCCCCGAGCTGTGCCAGATCACCCAAGCCCAGCACCCAGCTCGACCCTGCGCTTTGGGCAAAAACTGGCGGCGGCAGTCAGTCCAAGAAGCTTGGCGTTTACCAGCCCGAGCGCCCAGCCTAAAGTTCTTCCAAACCGCGGCTCCCCAGGTTCACGCCCGTTGGGCATTTTCCTCTTCATCATTTTCTGAATCGTCATCTCTCCGACTCAAACGTCACCTGATTTTTCCAGCTGTGGCCTCCCACGACGGGATCCTAAAGGACTGCGCCCTGCCTCTCCACGCGGTGCTCGTCACGGGGCGGCTGCAGCCGTCGGGGGAGCGGGGATGGAATGTCCTCGGCCGGCCGCCCAGCCCGGGGAGGAAAGAGGGCGAAATTAATGCGAAAGGACAACGGAAGTTGAAAAGTGACTCCCTCGTACCCGGCAGCCCTAAGACGAGTTTTAAAGTCGATCATGCCCCATGACCCAGGACAAATTCGGTTTTAGAAACTCACTCCCAAAAGCATTAGGAAAGTGACTTCCACCAAGATTCTAACAAAAACCGCCAACAGCAAGAATGCAAAGGGAACACAGTTGCTCTCAGAGGACAAAAAAAACAAAATGCATTCTACGATATAACTTAATTAGTAACAAATAAAATTCACAGAAAATATCTTCAGACACTTTTTAAAATATCTTTAAAAACCAGTGACAGTCTGTGTGGCAATTAACTAGGAAGAAGCAGGAAAAAAAAAAACTTTGGGATGATGTCAATGTTTCTCTTCTCTTGATTATTGGTGGTCTTTCCACAAGCTCAGGCACGTGTCCCAGAGCCTTGGAAATGTAGCTCCAACTGTTCATTTTGTTCTAAGAACATTATGCTTTGATAAAGTGGGTTTTAAAACCAGGGCTTTCCTAGCACATGCAAAGCCTTGAGTTGGATCCCCAGCACCCAGAGGAGGGAGGAGGAGAAAACCCAAATCAGCCTTTGGGGGAGGTAATTGGGTGACTTCGGGAAAGACCTGGTCCCCTGAGTCCCCCGTTTTTACATGCTTGTTTTGTGTGGTGTGGTGTTGTTTTTACGATGTATTACTTGTTTTTAAATATATTATTTGAGCAGTCATTGATGTGCCTGTAAATCAGTTGTTAGAAAATCAAAGTAAGTGGGACCAGGAACCAAGCCCGGCGGGAACCCTCTGGGGAGGGAGGTGGCTGCAACATGCCGCTTTGTTTTGTTTGGGCTTTACTCATTATTTAACACCACCAGAAAAAGAGGACCCAGAACTTTCCTGGTGGTTAGGTGTGCTGTGTGTGGCTGTCATATCCCCCTCAAGGGCCATAGGGCGCTTGGGCACAGGGGAGCAGGATGTAGATCTCAGGGGTGACAGCAAGAAGGGTTCAGTTAGCTGCTCAGGCTCCCGCTGCCCACAGTCCCGCTTGGAGCAAAGATATGGTGGCGGCTGCGCTGCGGCTTAAGGCCAGACCCTGGCGAATTCAGGACCCTGGGCTCCCTCTGGGAAGGGGGAGGGGGTCGCCTAGATGGAAGGGACCTTGATAGCCTGAAGGGTCCAGAGAGGCCTGAAGCCGTGCCACCTGTGTCCCTCAGAGCTTCGGGGAGCTGCTGGGTCCACCTCACTGCAGCGTGTAACTCTCGACTAGTGGCTGTAAAGGTCCCCACGTGTTTGGGGGGGACAAGGTATGAAATACTTCTGTTTACCGGCCCTGTCACCCAAGATTGGGGATTGTCACTTCAGTCTTTTGAGGACATTCCGGGTCTGGTTCTGATTCCCAAGTGCATCTGGAGGCTGGCTCTCAGGAGAAGCTGAACAGTAGGCCCAAGGACAGGCTCCGGAACTGAGGGACCTTCACACTTCACCGTGGGCGTGGGGGCAGGGCCAGGAGGGGGTTTCCGAGCCTGTGGGCTAGCCTCATGGTGCCACTCACAGGGACCAGCAGGACTGGGCACTGACCACAGTGGGGGAACTGCATCCTCAGTGACCCCAAAACTTGGGCCCTTAAGACCAAAGCACAGTTGGGGGAGAGTCTTTGCCTTATGCAGCCAGAACCATTAAGGTCTTGTCCTCAGACAATGCTGGACAAGGCCACCGCTCCTCCTACCTCTGGGGCTCTGCTGACCACCGTACTGGGTCTCCCTACCAGGCAGGCTTCCCTCACTGCCGCTGCTGAGAACTACAGGCACCTTTGATTTTTAACTTCCTGAATGAGGGGTCGCACCCAGGAATTGCATTTTTAACAAATGTCTCAAGGGATTCTGACCTAGATATTTATTTCCCCAGACCTGAAAGTGAAAAGGCAAGTGTCCCCAAAAACGTAGTATTTAAAATGCCATGTTTTATACCTGAGCCCCGTTCCCAAGTACTCTTCCCCAGGCGATTCCCTACCATTTTGTTTCCCTTCAAAAAGAAAAAAAAAAATTCCACGGCTGGAAATGTAGCTCAGTGGAGGAGTGCTGGGTACACAGGGCCCCCAAGTCCCCAGCATCACAAAGAAAACAACAAGGACAAACAAACAACTCCATAGAACCATATGAGTGAGTGTGTGTGAGTATGCCCATATTTAAAATATGTTTTTTAAATTTCTGAATCTTGGTTTGATATTTTATGTATCACAAAGTACATCCATAAGAACATGTAGGAATGAAACTAATTAGTTCTTATGGCTGCTGGTTTTGGTGTAACATGATTTTTTTTTAACCAGTCCCTAATGTGGATATATTCCTCTGTGTGTGTGTGTGTGTGTGTGTGTGTGTGTGTGTGTGTGGTGCTGGGGATTGAACCCAGGGCTTCTGCAGGCGAGGGAAGCACTCTACCAACTGAGCTGTATCCCCAGCCCTTGCATTGTTTTTTAAATATTTTCATTGTTAAAAAAATATGAAAAACTGCCATGAAAAAGACTGTGTGTGCATGTGTCTATACCTACAGTCCGAGAAGGGGAAATATTTGCTTGAAGGACTTTTGCATTTAAAATTTTGTCAGTACCCAATTGCTCCAAAGAGGCTTACCACCTTACATGCCCAATCAACCACATAAAAAGGTAAGCAGGTACAGTCATTCTCTAACTTGGGGACGGAACCCAGGCCTCAGGAACGCCAGGCAAGCCTTCCACCACTGAGCTACACTCCTGGCCCCAAGTGAATTTTTTCTCATTTCACTCAGTTTCTTTCTTTTTCCTTTTCCCTTTTTCTCTTCTTTTTTCTTTCTTTCTTTTTTTTTTTGTGCTGCTGAGAATATCAAACTTTTTGATCTTTGACAATCTGATCAGTGTTTTAATTTGCAAGTTCTTTATTTTTATTTGTTTTTCTCTCCTATTTTCAGCAAGGCCCTACTGCTCTCAACCATTTTTTCAATTTTATTGAGTCGTGTTTTTGTTGGTTTACAGGAACTCTTTCCATATTATGGATATCCTTTTTGTCACATATTTCTAGCATTTTCCTTTTGTGTTGTGTCCTCTGTGTTGTTGGTTTTTTCCCCTGTATGACAGTTTTTACACAATCTTGTATGGTTTCTATGTCTTTTTTTCCTCCTCATCCACCCTCCAAAATATACAAACACTCCAAAATTATTATCTTATCATGTATAGCAATCCTATACTTCATTTTTAGATTTAAATTTGCAATCTATATGGTATCGAGTATATTCATCATGAGACTAATCCATTATAGTTCCCTTAGTTTGAAGGTGCACTGCCCTATGGGCTATGCCCCCACCCCCACTGAACAGTATAATACTACATTGGCAGGGGCCTATTTCTCGCTTTATTGTATAGGTTAGATGACCGCCAACATTGCTCTATGCCCTCCTAACTGTTCAGGTGAGTCCAGCACAGCTGGAAAGAGCAGGGGTGTACCTGATGCCCCTAAGGAGGCAAATACAAATGGCGGGCCTGAGAGGGGACAGGAGGAAGTTGGCTGCTTGATGAGCAAGGCAGGACTGTGTCCAGTACTGGCTCAGAGTCCACTACCCCTTCTCATACAGCTGGGCCTCCCTCAGGGCCTGGGTAGGGGGGCTGTGCACCCCTGCACCAGGTGGTTGCTGGGCACCCAGTCAATGTGGGTGAAGGAATGGAGGAAATGGAGCCAAGCACTCAATAGTGGGTGGGAGTTCTGACCTACTATTCTCTCCCTCTCTCCCTCGTTTCTCTCTCTCTCTCTCTCTCTCTCTCTCTCTCTCTCTCACACACACACACACACACACACACACACACACACACACACGTGGATTTGCTCTTCCCTTTGATGGCTCAAGGTCCTTGGGCTAAGCCACTTTGCATAGAGTCTTTGAATCAGCTCCTGAGGCTTCCTGCCTGCCCCCCACTGACTAGCAGGAGCTAGATCCTGGGGAAAGGAAGCCAAATGCCAGACCAGGAGAAGTGAGCTGGGAGATTGTTCACAATAGCAAAAGTGGAAACAACCCAATGACCACCAACTGATGAATGGATAAAATGTGGCATATCCATACAGTGGAATATCATTCAGCCATTAAAAGGAACACTGCTGATACATGGTACTACATGGATGAACCTTAGAACATTAGGCAGATACAGAAGGTCACATAGGAAACGATTCTGTTTATGTGAAACATCCAGAATAGGCAAATCCTTGTAGGCAGAGCACAGACTAGTGGCTGCCTAACAAAGGTAGGGGTGGGCAGGGGCGATGAGTAATGGTTACAGCTCTGGGGGACAGTGACATTCTAAAATCGACTGTGGAGATGGTGGCACAACTATGTGCGTATACTGAAAATCACTGAATCGTATACTTTAAGCAGGTGAATTGTATGTTGTATCAATTATATTTCAGCAAAGCTGATCCCAAAAGAGAAGGGCGAGGGGAAAGTGAGATGGAAGCATTTTAAATAATTCTTCTTCTTTTTCTTTCTTTCTCTCTCTCCCTCCCCTCTCCCCTCCCTCCCTCTCTCTAGTTTCCCTTGGTTGTGGAGGTTGTGTGAGACCCAGCATCTCAACTCCAGGAGCCCTAGCCCCTGTTCTCTAGCTGCCTGGGGAGGGGCTGTCTTGCTCCTTCTGCAATCAATAGAAGCAGCCAAGTGCAAGGAAGGAAAACAGTCCCACCTCTGGAGTCCGGGTCTACGTTGGAATCCTGACATCCTGACACCGACACACTGGAGATCTGTGTGCGCTCCAGCTAGTCACTCCACCTCTCTGAGCCTCATTCCCTTCGGACAAGTCATCGAGAGAAGAGAGTCCACCACGACGTCTCGTGAGCGCGCGTGGAACACAGGGGGCTCTCAAGCAATTGGCAGAATTAGGACTTGGTCCGGGCTGTGCCACACGAGGGGCTGGGCCCATCCCTGGGCAGGAAAAATCCGGTGTCTTGGAGGCAGCGGACACCCACCCTGCCCCCCGCAACCGGGGCCAGGAAGGAAGCCAGGGCGCGCAGGGGCGCGGAGGCCGGGGCCGGGAGCCCAGGCGGAGGCCGGGAGCCGGGCCGCAGCCGCCGCTGCTCATCCATCAGCCGGACGAAGAGCAGAGTCGCGCTCTCCGCCCTCTGTTTGCTTTCTCGCCAATTATTGCCGCGCCGCAGCCCCTTTGTTGATACAGTAGTCCGAAAAAGTGCTAATGTCCATTTATCAGGGGGCCCGCCGGGGACTCCCACGAGTTGCGATTCTTCCCAAAATATAAACACGGGGCGAGCGTCCCAGACAGAAACCCCCATCTGTTTCCCCGGCGCGGCCGAGAGCGAGGCGTTGTTGAAGATAAAGCCGCGGATAACGCCGCCTGTCTCCAGTGGACGTCTCCCCGGCGCATTAATGACATTCCCGGCGATAGTTCCCGCTTATCTTTCAATTAATCATATATACCTTTTGCGGGCGGCCCCCGCGGATTGCAGGAAAGGGGGACCGGCTCTAGCAGCCCCCGTTCGCTTTTCAATTAATAATAATTTATTTGCGCAGAATGCGCTCGGAGTCGCCCTGGAAGGTCACCGATCTTAAAGCACCAAGTCTCTAAAAGGCAACGAAGTCGGTGCACAGCTTTCCCGTCCCTCGTTCTGTCTTTCAGCTGAGGACTGTCTGTCCTGCCAGGTTGGTCAAAGTGCGGACAGAGAGGAGGCCAGGTTGGGCCCTCCGCCCTTGGAAGAAAGTCGCATCCGGGCTGGGGCTGGAGAATCAAATTTCGACCCACCCCACCCGCAGCCATTGCGTATTTAAAGAAAAAAAAATTGTTTTGTTTTGTTTTATTTTTTGTACTCGCTCAGAAACAATCAAGACTGCAAAGCAAGATGCCCCGATTTTTATTTTGCGAGGTATTTATCCAGTTTTGCCCTGTTTCCTCTCTCCCCAAATTCCAGGGCTTTTTCTGCAGCCGAGAGAAACTAATATCAGATTTGCACAGGATATAAGGGTGGAAAAGTCAGATTTTTTTCTCCAAATAGGACGGGTTTTCTTCCCTTCCCTCTTCATGAACCTGACCCACAGATCTATCTACTCGGGGGTAACTCCTATATCTGAAAATAGGTGATAAATCTTCACTGCCTTGATTTGCAAAGGAAATGCAATTTTTTTTCTTTCTTAGGACTATCTCCTTTAAAAAAAAAATCTCAAAACAGGGATCCCGGATGCAGCCTCGATGTCCCCCATTAAACGGTAATATTTCAGGCGTCGGCCCACACTAATCTTTCAAACTGTCATCGCGAGCCGCGGGCCAGCGGATTCACTTAACAGCGCTCCCAGGACCCCAGCTCCGAGCTCTTTTCAGCGAGACGTTTAATTGAATCGGATGTGGCTCGTTTGCCAGACATCACCGCCTCGGTGATAGGCATCCTCTCCCACACCCCAAAAACAGTCTTCAAAGGCCAGCGGCGGGCCCCCAAGCTAGGTGAGCCGAGAGCAAGTGAAGAAGAAAAAACAGGTTGCAGGGGAGTCGAGGGAGAAGCGGTGGGGGGACCAGAAGTGTTCCTGAGGCCCAAGAGCCCACGCTTGGGGAAAAGGCATTCTCCGTCCGCAGTGCGGTTCACAAGTCCCAGGACGAGCGACATCCCTGACTGCGGCCCCCGGGCCTGGGACTGACGGCTGGCGCCTAGAAGCCTGGGTTGCTGGCAGCGCCCTCGCAGGGAGCCTGCAGGCCTTGGGAGTTTGGATTTGATGAGAGGCAGTTTGGGACCCAACCAGGCCAACGCTAGTCACCGCTGGGCCCCCGACGCTGGTGCCACCCGACGGCTCACAGTCCCGCTAGAGCACAACATTCATATCCTGGACAGACGCCCGGGTAGCCTCTGCGCTTTGCTCGTTCCCGCTGCGCTTCGGGCGAGCATTCAGGGCCCTCGGGTTGGTGATGTCCTGAGCCAGTCTTTGGTGCTGCATCCCCTTTCACCTATTTAAACCCTCTTGCCAGGTGCCCGACCAGCCCTCCCCAGGAGCTGAGCCCTCCGCAACTCCTTCTTCTGCAAGCCGGCGCACCCTGCCCAGGCCCTGCCTGCACTAGCGAGGCTTTTCCAAAGACAGGCCTCTCCATCCCAGGCGGTAGGTAGGGTAAGGCGATTGCCTGGCCCCTCTGTCTAGAAACTACCAACAAATAAGCGCCACTGTGCAGCGTTCTAGACTGGGGGTTGGGGGCTGAAGGCCCAGTTTTCCTCAGCTCTCCCAGCCTCTCCTGGGAATAAGGGCGGCCACCCAGCATCTGGCAACTTTATTTGTGCTTCCTAAACCCTGGCAGATGTATCTGGCAGAAGCGATCTGCTTTAGTGACCCTGGACTAAAAATGACCATCTCACCTGTCCTGTCCCCCCTGCTGCCTGAGCCTGAAGTCAGGAAGCCCTACTCGAAGCACAACCCAGATGCCTGGGAGAGTTCCTGGCCTCCAGAGATGCGGTTGTGGCTCATTGGTAGAGCGCTTGCCTAGCTGGTGTGAAGCACTGGGTTCCATCCTCAGCACCACATAAAAATATTAATTAAATAAACATATAAAATGCAATAGTGTATTCTACTATTATATATAACTAATTAAAGCAAATTTAAAATTTTTAAGAATGCAATTTTTTTTTTTTTTTAAGAAAGAAATCCTGGCCTCCTTGCCTGAGAGCTAAACCTGGTCTGGGGCTCAGGGGAACTGGAGATGGCAGAGGCTGGAGGGCCTTGAAGCTGGACAGGGAGAGTAGAAGAAAAAGGGGGGCAGGATTGGTGGGCTCCAGAAGAGGAAAAAAGGGGCGCTGGTCTTGCTGTGCCCCCCTAAAGAGAGCTCCCTCCTGTCTCATTATTAAGGGGTGAGTCACTGCCCTGGGAGGGTACTGGTGTGAATGGCAGCCCTGGAGTTGTGGCTAGCAACTTGCTCTGTTGAAAGTGGCCCCTTTCACCCACAGTCATCCACCTTGAATTTTCTTAAAATGTGACTCACCCAGGAGCCCTCGGGGGCCTGGGATACCTGGGAAGGAGGGACCCCTGAAACATGACTGTGTGTAAAACCGAGATGCTCCTCTAGATTTCCAGAATCCCCCCTCTTGCCCTCACCCCAGAACAATCTTCTCTTCTTATTCATTCTCTTCCCAGCCAGGCACACCTCTGCAATAAAGCCTTAAAGACCCCTGGAAATAACCCCTCTCCCCCAACTTCTTACCCCACCCTTCACTCTCCCCTTCATTTGTGGGTGCCATTTTTCCCCAAATTCGAGATCTACCCCAACTGGCCCAGAAGCCCAACTAGGAGGAGAATAAGGTCCTTGCCCACGTCTGGGTTTTTCAGGCTAATGTAGAACAATCTCAGGCTCCTGGAGCAAAAGGAGAGTTCCAAATGCGTCGTGGCCCCTTTAAAAAAGCTGAGCAGGATTTTTTTTTTTTTTCCTAGCCGTATGACTATATTAGGTGACACGAAACTGCCCGTCGCTCCTGTCATCGAGGCCCCTGGCCCAATGGCAAGCTGAATCCCCCTCCTCGGTCCTGGTCCCGCCTCTCCTACCCCTTGTGCTCAGCGCTACCTGCCGCCCGGCCACATCCAGAGCAGGAAGGCGGGTGCGCAGGCGGTGGGCGGCGGGCACCATGCAGGGAGGCTGCCCAGGGCCGCGGGCAGCGCCACTCTCTGCCGCCCACCTGGCGCTGTGAGACTGGCGTGCCACCATGTTCCCCAGCCCTGCACTCACGCCCACGCCGTTCTCGGTCAAAGACATCCTGAACCTGGAGCAGCAGCAGCGCAGCCTGGCCGCCGGGGAGCTCTCCGCGCGCCTGGAGGCCACCCTGGCGCCCGCCTCCTGCATGCTGGCCGCCTTCAAGCCCGAGGCCTACTCCCGGCCGGAGGCGGCGCCTGGCCTCCCAGAGCTGCGCGCGGAGCTGGGTCCTGCGTCTTCGCCCCCCAAGTGCCCGCCTGCTTTTCCCGCCGGCCCCTTCTATCCGCGAGCCTACGGCGACTCCGACCCGGTCAAGGACCCTCGAGCGGATAAGAAAGGTAAGGGGGAAACACCGGCCCCTTTCCCCTCTCGGGTCGCTTTCACCCCCAGACCTCTCCGCCCAGGAACCCGGGCCCTGGAGGAGGAAGAGCGCGCTTGGGCCAAGGGCTGGTCGCAGAGGGCTCCAAGTGTGAGATACTAAGTTGTCGTGAGGGTCCCCGCGACCAGTGTTTAGAGGAAATGCCGGAATGAGGGGATCAGAAAGGAGAGACCAAAAACCGTGGGGGTTTTCAGCCTAACAAAGCCTCCGGCGGCTGCGGCCCTGCTCTTGGATCTGTGGCGAAGTCCAGCGATCACTTGTGGTAGAACAAAGCGAGAAACAGAATCTCTGCGCCAGAGGATTTAGTATCGCTTTGGGGTGTCGGGTCTGTTGGGGATCTAGGAGAGTGCTAAACACAAATCAGAGCGCCGCACAGCAGACAGGCTTGGGCGCACAATTGGAGAGGAATCCTGGCCTCCGCAATTTCGGGGGCCTTTTCTCCTTTGGGCCAAGAGCGTGCAGTCTTTGGGAACAAGGGCCTGGACTTTAAAATGGGATACTGCGGACCCTCTGAAAAATGCTTTAGTTTTATTTTTCCAGCACGGTTTCCGGACAGGGCCAGGGCCAAGAGGTTCTCTCATGGGATACGTTAGAAAATGCCGCGCCACTGATGGCCCCGGGAAGAGAAAGCTGTGAAAAGTGACTGGATTCACTCTCAGGACATCCACGTGGAAGTGGGTAGTGGGGAGCCTGATCTGCTCACAGAAAGGCGGGGGCTAGGGAGACCAGGGCCCAGCTCCGGGTCAGTCGCGAGCCGGTTGGAGGGCTGGGGTGCTGTAAACCCCAGTAAGCCAGAAAAGGATTCCTAGGTTTGTCTAGGAGCAGAGATGTGGCCCGGGAGCCTCTGTGGGCGACTAGAATTGATTGCGAACTGAATCCGGCTTGAGTAAGCGGGCAAGGTTCCCCTGCCAACCCGCGGCAGCTTGGACATTGCGTAAATGCTGCGCCGGCTACCAGGAGTCTTTGATTACCAAACCAGCACCTCTTGGCCTCTGTTTCTTTGTTTCCTTAATTTTGACACAAAGTGACCCGCCTCCAGGGTGAGAACTCCGGCTTCCCTTCACTTCACTCCTCAAACCAAAATAATCCAAATATAATTCACCCCAGAGCATCACTCGTTTTTGTTTTTATTTGTTCTTTCTTGGCAGTCTGAAATCTTAACCACGGGGGTCTCGCTCACCAGGGTGAACTGCCCCAGAGCAAACACTTCTCTTCTCCAGCGCCTAGGGCTTTCCCTGGCACTTAGGTTTTCAACAAATGCTTAACTGTCAAGGGAAAATCGCTCGGCGTCCATGGAGCCTAGTGCCAAGTTGGTCGTTCCAGGCAGGACAGGGTGGCACCCACGAGGACCTGTTACCTGCTACCTGGTGCTACTGGCTTCGGGCCGCTCTGATCAAACGTCTTTCTACCTTTCTGTTCCCGCTCAGAGCTGTGCGCGCTGCAGAAGGTGGTGGAGCTGGAGAAGCCGGAGGCGGACAGCGCGGAGCGTCCCCGGGCGCGACGACGGAGGAAGCCACGCGTGCTCTTCTCGCAGGCGCAAGTCTATGAGTTGGAGCGCCGCTTCAAGCAACAGCGGTATTTGTCCGCTCCGGAGCGCGACCAGCTAGCCAGCGTGCTGAAGCTCACGTCCACGCAGGTCAAAATCTGGTTCCAGAATCGGCGCTACAAGTGCAAGCGGCAACGACAAGACCAGACTCTGGAGCTGGTGGGGCTGCCCCCGCCTCCGCCGCCGCCTGCCCGCAGGATCGCGGTGCCGGTACTGGTGCGCGACGGCAAGCCGTGCCTAGGGGACTCGGCACCCTACGCACCTGCCTATGGCGTGGGCCTCAACGCCTATGGCTATAACGCCTACCCCGCCTACCCCGGCTACGGTGGTGCGGCCTGCAGCCCGGGCTACAGCTGCGCCGCGGCTTACCCCGCTGCATCTCCCGCAGCGCAACCCGCTTCGGCTGCAGCCAATAGCAACTTCGTGAGCTTTGGCGTCGGGGACTTGAACGCTGTGCAGAGCCCCGGTGTTCCGCAGGGTAACTCGGGAGTGTCCACCCTGCACGGTATCCGAGCCTGGTAGGGAAGGGACCCGACCGGATCCCACCTTAGGAGAAGGGCATTGACTCTGGGGAGAGGAAGGGCCCCCGCCACGACCCTGGCCCTGCGTCCTTGGGTTTCACATTTACTCCTGGGGAGGGGGGGGTCTTGGAACTTTTTCCCGCCTTATTTACCTTTTCCCCAGGCGCGTTCACACAGCCTGCGGTGAGTGATCGCGCAGTCTGGTGTCTTGGTTACTGCCCTGGGAGTGCCCTCCGAGCGCCCAAGGGCACCTCCGACTGACCCAACACCAGCGATTCGGGACCGAGAGCCCGGACGCGCGCGGGCCTAAGATCCAGCCGCTTTTTCTCGAGCCTGGGCCGGGTGCCTGGGATCTTGCTGCCTTGTTGCTGCCCACCCACCCACCCGTATTTATGTTTTTACCTATTGCTGTAAGAAATGAGAATCCCCTTTCCATTAAAGTGAGTGCGCTGACCCGGTACGTGTGCTTCTTTCAGCTCGCGCGGTTCAAAAACGGACTTTCTAAGGCGGAGACAGCCAGAGGATCCCAGGGCCAGACTTGCGCTGTGCCAATTAACGCACGCGGGGCCCCTTATCAGGACTTTCTAGGATTGTCTCATATAATCTAAGAGAAATCCTATGTTGAAGTTTAGCAACTGTGGACTGCAGAGGTTTAATGACTTGCCTCCAACGAACTAGCCAGAATCAATGGAGCTAGCTGTTTGATTCTTTCACTTTAGTGACTGATGGTGCTGGTCTGGTCCCCAACCACATCTTGGATTCTAAAATGTGCCAGGCAGACACTGTTACAGGTCCTGGGCACTAAATGAAAGGCAAAAGTGCAGTGTTCTATGCTATTGGAACAGCACCATGACTGATCCTATTTAAAAGAATGCCTTAGCATATTTCCCAGATGCAAAAACGGAGAACCAAGGCCTGGCCCTGTTCCTATTGGACAAGATACTCCTAATGGATTTGTACCTCAGGGTCCCCTGCCTAGGCTTCAACTGCTGCCCAGCTAGGTTGAGCAGACCCTAGAAGCAAACAGGGCTCACCTTCGGCTGTGGCCAGATGGCAAGAATCCACATGGGCAGGGAAGACCCTGTGCCCTAACCTGGCTGGTGTGTTTCCTTAGGACACTTAACTAATTTCACCATAGATGGCCCAATTTTATAAAATGCTATTGCTGTACCAGTTTTACAGATGAGAAAACTAAGGCTTGATGAAATCAAGATAAAAACATGCTAGTGGGAGGGTTCACCTACTGTGCCCATTCGTGGTTGTTGTGTGTAAACTGGGGGAAAAGAGAACCTAGCTCCAAGTCCCTAGGGGCTCAGACCCAACCTCTAACTTGTCTATCCCCAACCCCCAGGGCCAGAGGAGGAACTATTCCAGCTTTATAAAAGGAACAAAAGGGAGGGGGAGCCGGTGTTTTGTGTATCCAAGGAATAAGGGGGTTTTGTTTCTTTTGTGTTTGATATTTGTTCGGAAAGCACTGGGCTGGCTGCATTGGGCATCAGGGCATCGGCCGAGAGCTTTCAGAAGCAGCAAAATATAGCCAATGGAGTCCAGGGACAGCGCTGCTCACTGTGCCCCTGATACCAGGAAAAGTAGCTGGACCAAATCTGGAGCAATCAGGGGCTGTCTTGATGCCTCTATGGGAATCCCACAGCTCTGCCAGTGCCTTTGAGTCATCTCTTTGGGTAAGTGCAGCCCCACCCCCGCTGCCATCCCCATGCACCTGAGAAAGAGGGTAAGATTTGAGCTAGTGCAGCCACTTATTTAAAGCCCCACCCCGACTTGTTCAGTGGTAAGCCACATTGGATAAGGGAGCACTCAAGATGGGCTGGGCTGTGGGAAGCCAAGGGAAAGGGTTGTGCCCAAGGCTTGCCTAGGAGTCACCAGCCCTGAATTCCCTTTGTTGTCAGGTCCAGGCTGGGCTGGCATGTCCACAGGTAGCTGGGCATGTTCAGCCTAAGAGCCTGCTGGACCAAGGATCCCAGTCCCTCTGTAGTGAATGCTGAGCTCTCTGCTCCTCTGTGCTGAGCACAGCGGTTCTGTCAGCCCGGGGTGCACGCAATCTGACTTGCTGTCTGGGAAGCCCTGCTACCCAGAGCCATCCACTTGTGCACTCCTAAGGAGATCCTCTGGGCCTTACATACCCCTTAGCTGCTTTCATCTACTTCATGTGACATTTGTCTGCAATGACATTAGAAGCAAAATTTCTTTCACTTAACAGCCACACTTCATCTCCCCCACATTTGGTGATGTTGAGGATGGAACCCGGCCTCGGGCACAGGCGCCCTACCCCCGAGCTCTGTCCCCAGCCCTCCGGAGGATTTGTCCAGGATGCCTTTCTCTTTGTCACCCTGTTTTCAGGGACCAGGTGAGTGACTCCAGGGTCTCCTGAGCTAAGAGAGGAATAGCAACAATAGGCATTTGCGGAAGGACCAACTTGCTCCACGAACTTTTTCTAATATAACCGATTCTCCTTTGCAGACTGGGAAACCCAAGAGGTAACGCCAACGGTCCAAGCCATGTGGTGGTGGGTGAGGCCGGGAAATTCGCGGAGCCCCTCCTGGAGGGCGGAGGGGAGCGTGGCTTTGAAGCCAGCGCGGGCGTTTTAGGGGCGACCCTCCAGTTCGGACGCCACGGACTGGCCCAAGCCGCAGCACGGAGTGGACCCCTGGCGAAGTCACAGCCTCAGGGGTCGGGTCAGCCGCACTCTGCAGTGGGAGTTGCTCTAGGAAGAGGCGCCAGGGGGCTGACCGGCCCAGCTCCCGAGCCCTCAGCCCTGGCCCAGGCTCTCATCCAAGTGGGTTGGAGCCGGAGCCAAAGCGCACTGCGGGGAAGGTCCGCGGCTCCCCGCCTCGCCGCGATTGGATGGGTGTTGTTTTGTTTATCAATTATTATATATAAACGACGTGATGGGGTGAGGACAGTGGAGAGGACAGAGAAATGGAGAGAAAGGAAAAGCGAGTCGGTGGAAAGCCTTCGGGTTGGGGCCGGGCGGCGTGGGCTCCGCAGGCCTGGAGCGTCAGGGACACGCGACCGTTTTTACTAATTTTTGAAGAAATCAAAACAGCTCAAGAGACGTTTCAAAGTAATCAGAAATAAACTGATTTTTATAGAAGGCTTCCCGGCCTGGGTGGAAGTTGTTTCCTCCGAGGGCCCCTTGCTGCAGGGGCCCTAGGGTGGAGGCCTGGCCCCTGCCCTCCCAGCCTGTGCCCTCCCAGCCTCGGCACCGGCTAGTCAGCCCCTATCTGCCCGCGCAGGCTTCGCCAAATCGGAAGAGCTCCCGTCCTCTGGTTTAGATTTCTGCTTCCGTTGACTGAATCTAGATGAACCTGCAGGGCCCGCCGCCTTCCCAGGACCTCAGAAGCAGCCATCCAGCGCTGGGCTCTGCCTCTGGGGACCACCTCTGACTCCTTACCCATCTCCCTACCTCCCCAGACACATTCCTGCTGGGGACACCTCCAGGGCCCCCACCTCTTGCTGACCACCCTACTAGATTGGTCTCCCAAAGAAAGGGGCCTGTGACCTGGATTTCATTTAGATATCACTCACAGAATTTGCCTCCTGCCAAGGGCTGCCCTGAGCCCTTGACAATGAACTTATTTAATCCTCTTTTACTCCCCTGAGTTCAGCCGAGGAAGCAGCTGAAGAATTCACCTTAAACTGGGAGAGGGGGAGTGACTTGCTCAAGGTCACACAGCTAGTCAGTGCTACCACTTGGTTTCAAATCTAGGGAACCCAGCTCCAGAGCCTGAGGGCCTCGGAGCCATTCCATGCCCAGCTCGGGGCTAGCAAAGAGCGGTCACTGTGACATGTTGGTTAACTGGTTAAAGAGGACAGAGATAGCATTAGTGATCACCTCTTGGAAGACTCATGGTGAGATCAGCTGCTATGGTTCCCTGGGAGCAGGAAGGAATGACAGCTGGGCCCTGGCCAGTGGTCTGTCCCTCTGGCCCCACTCTGCTGCTCTCAGAGGACAGTTTATTCCAGAAACAGTGGGCAGTGGAGAGACCCGGCAGGCGGGTCACCCAGAGCCACCCTGGACTACTACCCTGCCCCACCCACAGCTGCACAGGGTAATAGCAAGGAGTGTTGCCCAACATCTGTTGGCGCTTACTCTGTGCCAGGGCCAGCACTAAACATTGTCCCTTCAAATCCCCTTCTGCCATTTTCCAAGAGGAAATTGAAACCCAGACAAGTCCAGGACGTCACCCACCTAAGACCTCCCCCAGAGTAGTGTGGAGTGCTACTACTTGAATCCAGAAGGTTCCACCAGAGCCCTGGCTCTTTAGACACTCCCAACAGTTCCGGAGCTTTCCTGCAGACACAGAGGCTGAGGCTGGGACAGACCCAAGCCTTGGCTTCGAAGCTCCTTCCCTGGGTTCTGCAGACCCAGGCCTGCAAAACTGCCTTGGTAGCAGGTGACTCTCATCATTTAGCAAGTTGGAGAAGCACCACCTGCAGAGGCCCCAGATCTCCCGGGCACCAGCGATTGAAGGCCTGGGAGAAACCTGGAGTCAGATTTCCTGCTCCTCTGTCTCAGGGCCTCCATGTTCACTGGGACCCACTGGACCCACCCTGGGGAGGGAGGAAGGGGCAGGGAAAGTAGCTGAGACCCCCCTCAGTGTGGCCCAGAAGGGGAAGCCACCTCTGCCTCCTGCACAGGCCGGTGCTCCAGAGAAGAGGGACTGGGGGACTATTCAAAGACACCCACCTGATCTGGATCCAACTCCACCCTGGGGTCCTGCAGGAAGGGGAGCAGGGGAGCCAGCCCCGGGGGCCCTTAGCCTGCCGGCTCTCTCTGCAAGATCCCTGGTGCCTGCACTCAACTGCTCCCAGAGCCAGCCTTGAAAGGCTCTACCACTTGCCCTGTCCCCAGAGTTGAGAAGGAGCCAAGCCAAGTCAGACCCCCAAGCCTCTCCTCTAGCTCAGCCCCACGCCCTGTGCTCCTGCTGCTAGAGACCTCCCTCCCCACCAGCTCCGCCTCCTGCTTGGCTTTCCCAGGGCGAGCTCGGTGGGCAGCTCTGGGGAAGGAGTCCTGGGTGTCAGTGATGCAGCCGTCGTTATTCTTCTCATTCTCAGGGGCCCTGCAGTCTCAACTGGGTCTGGTGGGTGGCCGTGGCTTAGATTTTTCTTTTACAGATTAAATTAAAAAGATCTGTTTTCCTTTCCCCCCAGATGCAGGCAAATGTGATGCCCCATTATTCCCTCAAACTTGCCCTCAATGGTGGCTCCATGTGACTTCTTCCCATGATCTGGATTTCCTCATCACCTAATATAAACACCGCAGAAGACTTGAGAAGATTGGAGGTTTAAAAACATGTAAAGAATTGATGGTTTAAAATGTCCCTATTATTCTTTTTTTTTTTTTTTTTGAGGTACTGGGGATTGAGCCCAGGGGTACTCTATCGCTGAGCCACATCACCAGCCCTTTTTATTTTTTATTTTGAGGTCAGAGTCTCCATCCGTCACCCAGGCTGGCCTTGGACTTGGGATCCTCTTGCCCCAGGCTCCTGAGTGGCTGGGATTACAGGTGTGGCCCAACAACCTGCCACAGGTAAGGTAAAGGTCTCAGTGAGGTCCCCGGCTGCTCCTGCCCACTCTGTAACTTTGCAAGTGGGTCAGAAACCTGTAGAAATGCAGAGCTGGAAGACCAGCCAGGAGGTTCTCAGATGGGGGGATGAGGTGGGGTTCTGTACCAGTGACCAGGGCGGCACAGCTGTGGTAATGAACTGCGTGCTACAGGGAGGACAAAGGCCAGTCGAACAGAAGAGCGTGCCCAGAATCAGACCCACACATTGGCGACCCGTGACAGATGTGTT